>NC_056729.1:1425411399-1425718899 GCF_019279795.1 Protopterus annectens
ACATCTGTCCATCTGCCAAATAAAGAATCTCATGCAATGGACAGGTATGGAAAGCATATGTTTTTGTCAGTGGCTTTTACCCTTAGATCACTGAACTACTTGACCCATTTCACTACGCTTCAGATGGATCTCCTGAAGGAGCTAGGAGATACCCTTCAAGGTTCTACAGCTGCGGGGGTGTCAGACCAAGTGACCTCCCAGCTTTCCACCTTAAATTCCATAGTAAACTCCTCCATGTGACTTATATTTTATGTGGCCGATTTAGCGAGTAGGGCAGCGGGTACATAAATCTCCATAAGGAGACATTCCTGATGCACTTATCCGAATTTGCTGAACCCTTCAAGTCTTCCTTTATTAACGCTCCTTTTGATGGCTCATCCTTGTTTGGGCCAAAAGTGAAAGAGACTCCAACCAGGTGCGAACAAGAATCTAAGACTCTTTCTGCTATTGGAGTCTGTTTTTCCCTCCCTGCTAGGCCTTATCCCAAAGGCCAGAAAGGTGGGAAAATATGGTTCCTTAGATCCCAAGGAGCCTTTCCAGACACACATGGTGAAGTTTTCCCCAGGGCAGAATGGGAAATGACAATGGAAGATGCTGACCACGGGGCAGAGGGGTCTGCAAAACCAAAGCGACAGGGACATGTTCCTTGGTAGGCCTTACTAGCGCTCTTGAAAGGAGGCCCATCTGTCCACCTCTGGAGACAGTCAGGGGTCGCTTGTCATTGTATCCAAATGCCTGGCTAGGTATAACAAATGACAAATGAGTACAAGTGATCATATCTAGAGGCTATTACATACCCTTTTCCTCTCTCCCTTTAGGAAAAAAGTCTGTCCCAGATGTTCCACCCCATCAAAGGGATCAAGCAACCTTAGAAGTACAAAGGTTGCTAGAAAAAAAGAGTCATTCAAAACATCCCCGCAGATGAAATTGGATCCGGACCTTACTCAAGGTTCTTTTTAGTTCCAAAAAAGACAGGGGACAGGAGGCCCATTCTGGATCTCAGTAGACTAAACATGTCTATCATGAAATCGAAGTTCTGGATGGTAACACTGCAGTTAATACTCCACTTTTTGGTGAAAGACAACTGGATGTGCTCAATAGACCTTCAGGATGCGTACTACCATATAAAGATGGACAGGTGATCCTGGTGTCACTTGCTTTCAGCTGGGAGCCAGTCATTACCAATTCTGAGCTCTGCCTTTGGTCTCACTACAGCCCCCAGAGTGTTCACCAAATGTATGGTAGTAGTCATGGCTCACTTGAGGCATCTGGGATTCCAGGTGTTTCTGTAATTGGATGACTGGCTCCTAACCGCCTCCACCGAGCATCTACTCATCAGGGCAAGAGACACCACCATCCAACTTTGCTCTCAACTAGGCATTACGATAAATTTCGAAAAGTCTGCCTTGTTGCCATCACAGCATATCATTTTTGTAGGAGCAGACTTAAAGACAAGAGAGATGATAGCCAAACTTCCTCCCGACAGGATTCAAACTCTACGTCAGCAAGTAGAAAGCCTATTGACAAAGGGAGAAGTGCAAGTGAAAGTGGTTCTACAGGTCTTGGGTACCATGCTGGCAGCGATAACCTTATTACCTCTTGCACATCTACACATGAGAGTTCTACACTGGTTGCTTTTTACCCAATGGTCCATGCAAGAGCTGCCCATGTCCCACAAGATTATCATAACGGAATCCTGCAAGAAGGATCTACGCTGGTGGCTTCTTTCTACTCAGGTGGTCCTGGGCCGTTCATCCCCCCTCAAACAATAGCTACAGTGACCATATATGCTTCCCAGATAGGTTAGGGGGGGGGGGCATTATCTGGGGAAGACTGTCCAAGAAATTTGGGAGGACAATGAGAACCAGTTGCATATCAACATCCTAGAGATGAGAGTGGTGCTGTTGGTGTTGCAGGCATTCCACAACTCCCTTCCACTAGGAACGATTGCAGTCCAGACAGACAATATGTCAGTAGTGTGATACATAAAGAATCAAGGAGGAACCAGATCCTACCCCCTATGTCGAGAGGCTCAAAGAGTATGGCAGTGGGCACTCTCTTCCCAACGCTTTCTAGTAGAAATGCATATCCCGGGGAAATCCAACGTGATAGCAGACAAACTCAGGAGAGCTGTTCTTATGCCGCATGAGTGGTCCCTGAAACAGAAAGTTGCAGAACAGATTTTCCGTAAGTGGGGCCAGCCTTGCTGCGACCTTTTCCCCACGTGCATGATTGCCAAATGCAGCAGCTACTTTGCCCTGATCTCCCCTCTGAGGAAGTCACCAAGGGATGAACTTGTACACGATTGGCCCCCGGGCCTCCTTTATGCCTTCTCTCATTTTCCTTTGATCCCCAACGTCCTCCAGAAAGCCAATACACTAGGAAACAAGTTGATACTCATTGCCCCATACTGGCCTCATCAAATTTGGTTCCCCTTCTTATGGCCCCATCTAAAAGCGGATCTGTGGATTGAGGACCCAGTTCTGGACCTCCTGACACATCCATCAGGAACGCTCCATCCTACGATAAAAACCCTCAAACCGACAGCTTGGCTGCTTCACTTTCACTCCTAGCCAGGCTTCTGGATATTTATCCCACTAAGAGACATATTCTGATCTCATCCCGTAAGACAACAGCTAGAAAGCTTTATGCTAGTAAATGGAAAAGGTTTTCATATTGGGCTACCAACAATCACATTGACCTGTTCACAGCCCCTGTGACTGCTATTTTAGACTTTTATCAAAACTTTTCAATGAAGGTGCAGCAGCGGCTACTATATGAGTTCAATTGCCTGCTATATCTAATTTCCATATTGGAGAGATAGGATTCAAAATTATGTCCCATACACTGTGCAAGGCCTTTTTGAGAGGTACCTTTTTGTTAAGGCCTCCACTAAGAGAACCAGTGTCACCTTGTGATCTAATTTAATATTGTCTACTCTAATCCTTCCACCAAATGAACCGGCTTCATCTTGTCATCTGAAATTGCTAACCTGGAAAACATTGTTTTTGGTAGCCATCACATCAGCTAGGCGGGTATCAGAATTCCAAGCATTGTCTATATGCCCACTGTACTTGGTGTTTCATAAAGATATAGATTCCCTGAAAACTAATACATCATTCTTACCTAAAGTTTGCTCCAAGACAAACCTCAATCAATCTATTGAGCTCCCTGTTTTCCCAAATTATGGCAACAAGGCAGAATATAAACTACACCAGTTGGATGTACACAGGCAATTACATTTCTACCTGGACAGGACAAAAAAAACTCAGAAAATCTGATCAACTGTTTGTTTCCTTTTCAGATAAAAAGAAGTGCGCCCCACTATCAAAAGTCAGTCTGTCAAAGTGGCTTACTGATACCATTACCTATGCAAACACTTCCTAAAGTAGACAATTGCCTGGGAAAATAAAAGGTCACTCAGTAAGAGCTATCGCAACCTCGACTGCTTTTCAGGCTAGGCTACCTATGGATTCAGTTTGTGCTGCAGCGACGTGGGTTACCTTCATCACTCATTACAAAGTAGACTTGGCCTCCCGGAACAGGGCCTCTTTTGGATCCACTATTCTGAGAAGTTTGTTCCCCTAAACCACCCAAGAAGAAAGATGCTGGGGATGCTGTCCCAGCCAGCAAGAATGAAGGCGAGGTAGGACAACGTAACATAAAGAATTTATGTACTCACCATAATGTTCCATGTTTGTTGTCCATCTCGCCTTCATTTTTGCATCCCACCCTCCTTCCCCCAACCTTCGCTCCTGGAGGATCGAGAGGTCTTTGCTGGATTTGGAACTCTGATTTCCGTCTTAGTCCTAAGGAAGATGTTTGTATATACTATTGTATATGTATTACTGTTTGTTTAGTTTTTTTACAAACAAGATTTAGGTAATCTCCCTAAGCATGATGGGATAGGTTTTTTTGCTTCGAGCCAGTAGAAGCTCTCAAACTTTTGTATAGGCTGAGTCGGAACCGATACTCGGTTCCAAACCCAACCAGAAAGAATGAAGGCAAGATGGACAACAAACATGGAACGTTATGGTGAGTACATAACTTCTTTTTTAGTTGGGAAAGTGAATTGACAGAAAACTGTATACAGTGTATAAATGTTGTACTACCTGGCATAATATTATTGTATTCCATAATGAGTCATTATGGCTGTTACCATTTAATGTTTAACTTCTCCTCAGCATTATGTCAGACATTTGCACAGACCTAAATGTGACATCATTACACTGGTCATACATTGTGTATACTGTTGTGGACATCTGACAAGGTGATGGCAGTCCTATACTTGATGCATTAACGTATGGAGTGTAGCACTGCAGGGTTTGTCATCAATACATAGCAATGAGAGCAATCACCAGAGGTGACATATTGAGTGGGAGCACTATTCTGTGTCTGCAGTCTAGTTGTCTAGACAATGCATTTTGTGTGAGTAGACTATTTCTCATTCAGGGGCTGGGTATGCTTGTATGGTTTGGTTCATCTAGAAGTGTACTGGCAGGACTTATGTAAATGTTGTTGCTCATTCATGCCATGCTAAATCTTCCAGGATGACAGTACTCCATCTGTATATGTTTTTAGGTTTTGTTACTTCTCTGAACTAAACACTGTGTTATGTGATGCTGTCCTATAGCAGATGTACAGAAGTGCTTAATTTTTTGTGAATACCATTCATGGATCTGATCAAGGATACTGGTTTGGTAGCATATGGTGATACCAAAATAAAAGAAATGTGCACATTTAGGTTCATGGATTCATGGGTTAACAGCAGGCTATTGTTCGAGAGGAACATTACTAGCCTAGCCACAATATCCCATATTGTAAGTACCCAGTGGCATGACTAATTTATACCTAATTTTGGGCCCCTTTCAATTATGGCTTCAGGGACCACACTGACTAATTTATACCTAATTTGGGCCCCTTTCAATTATGGCTTCAGGGACCAAACCTGGGCTGTATTTATGATTGACCATCTATGCATCTAGGTTATACTTAAAGAGGGTTAGAGAGCTAATTTGCTTTATATCCAAAGGAAGTATCTTCTGTTAACAGGGGATTCACTGGGATACATAGCTATCTTGCCAGCAGGTCCTATTTATGTTATGGTAGAAAATGAGTTCTCTTGAGTAGGTATTTAGGATGATACTAGTTCTGCGGATGTGCAGCAGGTGACAGTGGACTGGATCCTTTGAGGCTATGCAGGTTAGACAGAGATTATCTCTCTAGAGTCTATAGGAAAACAGAATAAAGACAAAGTGCTTAGGTAAAAGGATTTCCTAACATTAGTGGATACATAAGAATCAAAGAATACCTAATTGTCAGTGAAAGTGCTCAGGTCCCTAATGACTGAGTCAGTTTTGGCTAAAGAGATAGTGCTGGTGCTGCATTTCTAGGCATGTAGTTTTAGGCTGTGCTCCAGGCACCACTTATTACTGCATGCTAGCCCCTCCTGAAAAATCTGAAAATCAGACGGCGAGGTAGTGACAACTCCAAACTTTGTCAGCTACAAAATCATGATGTCAGCCTTAACATTATAGAAGTAAATACCAAAGACAAGTTCATAGGTTCATAGGTAGGTACTAGGCTATCGGCCCTGGGGCCTATACAAGCCCAGCCAAAAAGGTACCCTGACTTTTGCCACTCAAGAAAATTATTTTCCTGCGCCACTGTCGAGCAGAGCCACAGAGGTGATCCCTGGGGTGAATTTCCTATTTCCCATCCAATCATCAATATTTTTCTTGAAAAGTGCTAATGAGGAGCTTTGTTTGATATAGATAGGTACTTTATTCCAGAGTATGGGAAGTCTCTGGGACAGGAATCTATCCCTCCGGCATGTTTTGTTTATTGTGGTGACAAGGTTTAGATCCCTAGAGCATGTAGCTCGGAGGGATTGGGATTTCTTTAAGTGGAGCATGTCCAACAACTCTGGGTTTGACATAGCTTTGTATGTTAGACAGAGATCACCTCTGAGTAGGTGATATGCGACTGAGTAAAGCTGGAGTTTTTTGAGACGGTCTGCGTAGGGCATCTGTTTGAGGCCGATAATCCTCTTCGTGAGGTATTTCTGCAGCCTTTCCAGTTGTTGTAGATGCCGTGTGAGATACATACCAAAAGGGGCGTTGTACTCTATAATGGAATGAGTAATGAGTAGAGGGGAACAATGACCTCTTTTTTTTTCTGGATGAGAAACCTTTTGTGATGAGGTGTGCCACATAGAAGGATTTCCTGACTACTGTGGCGATGTGATTATCAAAGGAGAGACTACTGTCCACCTGTGTCCCAAGGTCTGTTATTACACTTTCGGTGTTAAGTATACTACCGCCTATGTTGTAGTTCATGGGTACAGAGTTTTTACCAAAGGTGATGACAATGCACTTTTTGGCATTGAGCTTGAGGCCATGGCTTTGACACCAGGCATCTGTCTCAGTGAGGCCCTTTTGTAGGATGTCCACAGCGTTAGGAGTTTCGATTATGGCTCCTAGTTTGCAGTCATCTGCGAACTTCATTAGCCAAAGACCTTCTGTGTTAGCCTGTACTTCAGAGAAGTAGATACCAAACAGGAGAGGACCCAGGACTGAACCCTGTGGTACTCCACTTGTCACTGGTCTGAAGTCAGATTTGGAGTCTGCTACTTTGTCAGTGAGCCAGTTGGCAATCCATCTTGTGACATAGGGATTTATACCTAGTTTAGTGAGTTTATCTATAATTCCAGAGTGGTGGATGGTGTCGAAAGCCTTGGCAGGATCTAGATAGGCTGTGTGAACCACATTACCCTTGTCAACGACTTTGGTGACTGCTTCGTAGAAGTCTATCAGGTTTAGGAGACATGATCTGCCTTTTACAAACCCGAACTGGGTGGGGACCAGAGTTTGGAGATTACCATTGTCTTTGTTTATAAGTTTCATGATAATACGTTGCACGGCTTTGCAGACCAGGCTTGTCAGGCTAATGGGGCAGTAGTTCCCGGTGTCCGTGGTGGCTCCCCCCTTGTGGAGTGGGATAGTTGTCGCTGTGCGCCATGCAGCAGGCACAAAGCCTGAGGTGAGGCTATGATTGAACATGGTACTTAGGTGCGGGGCCAGTTCATTCTGAAGTTCATGTAGAACGCAGCCTGGGATGTTGTCTGGTCCCATGGATGCTGTTTTCTTGGCTTTGGAGAGTGTGGTTTTTACCTGTGCAGCCGTGATTACAGGAACTTTGCATTCTTCCGGTATAGAGATGGGCTCTTTAGGGGGTGAGAGGGGGGTAAAGTTAGCACTGAACCTGTCTGCCAGGATGTTGGCAATATCAGTTGGGTCTGTATATTTAGTGCCATTGTGCTGTAACTCAGAGCAGATCTGAGTGTTGCCATTGAGATTCTTGACATAGCTATAGAATGCGTTGTAGTTGTCTTTAGAGTCAGTGGTGATTTTGTTTTCATAACTAGCTTTGGAGGATTTTATCAGGGATCGCAGCTTCTTACTGAGGTTGGCCAGGGAGCTCCTCCACTCATGGGAATTTACTCTCTTTTGCAACAGTTTCTTCCTTCTGTTGTGCAGTTTGTTTATGGCAGGGGCCCACCAGATTGGCTTCCTTTTTTGGAGGATAGCGTCTTGGTTCTGTTTGGGATAGCACGATCCATGCACTCATGTAAGTGCTTATAAAGTGCAATTGTGTAGGATTCAGTAGTCGTAACTGTATTGTTCATCTGCATGGATGTCATGAAGTTCACCACTTCTGTCTTAAGAAGCATGAAGTTGGCTTTGGAGAAATTTTTTACCACGGTTTCCTTAATGGGGGTGGGGGCAGGATGTGGATATCTAGGGTAATTAGCTTATGATAGGATCGGACCAATGAGGCATTGACTTCAGGTGTGGAAAACTGGTCACTCTTGCTGGTAATGACTAGATCTAGGATATTGTTGTCCCTGGTGGGGGTGTGGATAAGTTGATCCAGGGCAATGGAGTTTATGAATTCCAGAAAGTGTTGAGCGAAGGAGTTGGTACATGAGTAGTTTTCCAAGTTAATGTTGGGGTAGTTGAAATCGCCCACTATTAGGGTGTTTGGTTGAACCCTAATATTTTCCAGTACATCAAGAAAAGATGAGTGGGAATCCTGGGGCATGGTGGGTGATCTGTAGCAAGCTACAATTTGGATTGCAGTTTTGCCCAGAGTTAGTTGCACTTGGATAACCTTGGCTGCATTATGCTGAGTAACTAGCCTGGAGGTGTGGATATCCTTAATGAATATGGACACACCTCAGCCTTTGGTGTTCTGGTCCAGGTTACATGGCCGAAAAGTGTGGTATGAGTTATAGCCTGGTAGTGCAGGGGTGCTCTCTGGAGCCTTGAACCAGGTCTCAGTGAGTGCATTTTGAGATTTAGACTTCTAGCATTGAGTAGCATCACCCACAGTTTTTGCTTGCCTATTCCTGTTACGGTGGTGAATTTGTCATTTGAACCTTGCCTAAAAAAGGCACTATAAGGGCGGTAAGAACCTTAGCCAGTATCCGGAATCCCAGGGGTGTCAGGTGCAGGCCATCTCTGGCAAAGCATCGTGGTCTGTCGACCATGTCATCCCAGGCAGACAGATACTGGATCCCTTTAGAATGGCACCAGAAGCTTAGCCAATTGTTGAAGTCAGTCATTTTGTCCTTGTGCTGTGGCATCATTCTGGGTGATGACAGAATGCTACTCAGGGCTAGGGTCATACCTGCCTGGGCTACAAGATCAGAGAGCTCTTCCATGTCTGTTTTCATGTAGTCCAGGTAGGTACGTCTCAGGTCGTTCACACCAACATGGACAATGACAGAGTTATATTTGTACTTGTTGTGGAGTGACCAGAGTGCATGGGTTATGTGGTGGATCCTGGCACCTGACAGGCAGCTGACAGTAACCTTCTCCTTGTTTAGCCTGGTGCGTGGGACACCAGTGTGCCTGACTATAGAGTCACCTGTGACTAGTGTGTTAGGTACGTTGTTTTGCCTTATTGGCTGTGGTTGAGTGGCACACTGAGTCTGCAGGCTATGTGTAATTTGGGCTGTGTTGGGAGGTAGAGGTTGCTTGCATTTGTGCTTTGGAGGTCTCTGTTGCTTAGACAGATTATTATTGAGAGCCTCCGCGAATGTTTTTGTGTTACTATGTGTGGGTTTTGTTGGTGTAGATTTAGTGAGACTGTGTGATGAGTGTGGTGTGGTGCAAGTGTTTACTTTCTTCTCTTGACTGTCAAGTTCAGTCTTGATTGGAGAGAGCTTAACCTCCAGTTTGGCTAGATAAGTGCATCTTTCCCAGGTTGTAGTGTTGGGTGGTAGGAGGAGAGGGTTGTCTGTGTACATGAGGCAATTGCTACATTGCCCCAAGATGCCCAGATTTATCAGATAGACAGGAGAGAACACTGGGAGGTGACTCTTGGACATGCCTGAATAAAAAAACTATTTTCCTCTAGATATGTGAGGAAAGTGAGTACAAGAGCTGTTTTTCTCTAAGCAAGTGAGGAAAGTAAGTACCAAAACTGTTTTCCTCTAGGTAATGAGGAAAGTTGAGTGCTGTAGCAATTAGTAGGTTATTTAGTGCTTACAAGTTCTGAACAAGTGCTGATCACGAATAAGCAAATTCCTGGAACTGATTGCTGGGGGATACCACAGGTAAATACTCTTTTCAAAGAGAGCATGCCTCCCAAATAAGCGAGTTAGCTATGCTCACGAGCCAGTTTGCTATCTAGCAGGTAACATATGAGTTTCCAATTACAGTAGTAACTTTGAAGTGCACTTCAAACATAGTTATGTGCACTGCATACAAAGTTTCACCAAAAGACCTGCATTATCTGATATGTAGCTGATACAGAATTTATAGGTAATCAAGAATGCCTTGAACTGCAAGTCTGTCAGTAATACATGTAGAGGCTGTTGTTTTCAAACCACATGAAAATAAACATAGGCTATGTGTTACATACATACATAGAAAAATAACTATTCTCTCTCTCTCTTTCCTTTTTTGTGTTATTTACATGTGTACACATGGATGTATTTATTTCATTTTATTAACCAGTTAGGTGGGCTGGTCAGCAGACCCTTTTCAGA
Source organism: Protopterus annectens (assembly GCF_019279795.1). NCBI lineage: Eukaryota > Metazoa > Chordata > Ceratodontiformes > Protopteridae > Protopterus > Protopterus annectens. The sequence continues at coordinate 1,425,421,457 of NC_056729.1, forward strand.
TGTGATGCATGCAAGTCAAATATGTAACAAACATAGGGACAGAGATACATATAAGAAAACTAGAGTAGCAGTACATCAAGCATAGCTAAAATACAACATAGTTGACAGTTGTTTACAGTAATTGAATTTTACAGTTGTATTAAGTGTGAGTGAGTTTTGCATAGTCATACCCCAGGATTCACGAAGCCTCCATGTAAGAGTTATAACTCTTACACGGAGGCTGCAGTTAAACGGAGTGATGTCAGCATGCTTTGCATATTCATGAGAGCATGCTGAATCACACCTAAGTCTAACACGGTCCATGTAAGACAGTAGGGGGCATGTCCGTAGGCTGAGCCCTGCAAGCGGACACGCCCCCAGAAGTGTAAAAGTGCCCAAAGTAAACACCCACAACAGAGTCCACGGAAATGTGAATAAACACAACACAACACATGCCCCCACAGACTATGAACATAAAATATATATAAATGAACATGTTATATATATTTTTTAAATTGTAAAGATGTTTAACCGTGAGTGCGCTCATTTGCGTGGGCGTGCCCGTAGCACAGCTACAGTTAGCAGTCAGTGGGAAAGCATATAAGAACTAAATATGCAAAATAAGCCGGGAAGCAATAGCGTAGCGGTAGAGATGTTGGCTGAAGAGCAGGCATTCATGGTTCGAGCCCCCACAACACCAATTTTTTTTTTTTCAAAATAAGCAGGAAACAAGTCCCTGACAAATATGTACACATAAATCCACAATTTATGTAAAATGTAATGAAATAGCCCATTTATATTGAAGACATGTGAGGTAACAAAAGAAGAAAAAATGCCAGATGTTCTCATAGCTGAGCTACAGTTTAACAGAGTGAGTGTATATGCCCGTAGATGAGCAGTGGTTTAACTGGCGCAAAATGAGTGCCCGTAGCTGAGCAGTGGTCTAACACGCTAAATCTATGTGCCCCTAACTGAGCTGAGCGTAATATGCATGCCGATAGCCAAATGAGGCTTAAAGCACCGTGCAAACAAGCTAACCGACGGGCAACATTGAGCAAGCCGTATCAAAACTGCCTTTACACAGACACACCCCCCAGCATGTCTAGACAGTCATGAAAAATAAAAAGCAGTGGCCAGGTTCGAACCCAGGATACTATACACCATAGTCAAGGTACAGAACCACTAAGCCATGACAGCAGTACCTTTAAATGCAATAATAGCTAATATATAGGAATGAATACAAACTAGAGCATGACAATGCAGGTTTACTGAAGTTGATACAATTCCAAAATGGCCAATCACAGATATGTGCGGGAAAAACGGACTATATAAGCCCCATAGGCGGGAATACACAGCATAAACGATTGTAGAACTGACCTGCAGGCAGAATGACAGGAATAGGAGAGGGTAGTCGCTTTCGAGCACAGAGGTGGGGTGTTGAGGAGTCCAGGTACATGGTCTGGCTCCTAGTCCATAATCATGAGGCCCAACTCATGCAGGGCCAGGTCCTCTGGGAGCATACAGGGCTGAGGCGTGGGAACGGTTGGCTCATGATCTCACCAGTGCCACAGGGATTCCAAGGACTGGTGAGCAGGTCCGTCACCACCATGCGGACCTGAAGAGACGCAAGCAGGACCAACTGAACCTTTGGATCCAGGAGGCCCGGCAAACACCCAACGCCCCACTACTGAGTAAGTAACATTTAATTATGTATGTAAGAAATTAAACTAGCTGATATTATGGAGATGTGTATTCCAATATTACTTCATTTATATTACAGCTGCAGGTGTCCGTTCTGCGAACCGCAGAGCCTATGGCCATAGGCTGGTGTGGCTGCACCACCAGGCAGGTCAGTAATCCACTACCAGTAACTGTAAAGAAATATAAAAGTATGACAGTCAGCAAAAGAGTGCAGTGTAGTCAGTAAGGAATAAAATCTGCAAGTAACAGTGTGAAAGTGTATGCAAGTATTGCTTGATTACAAAAGTGTGTTTCAGCCTGTAAGTTTAACCTAAACATGAAACTGTCTGACATATATTCTGAAATAAAAATGCCCTGCCTGTAAGAAAATAGTACACAACCTGCAGCAGGCTGAAAAGTATAGCTGCAGAAGATGATGAAATCACATGTGTGAAATATATCCCTGTGGAAATACTGAAACATGACAGAAGTGAGACTGCTGGAAAGGATTGTAATAACCACTGGTAAAACATGTCAATAAAGCCTAGAAGTACCATCCTGAATAGTAAAATGAAAGCAAGTGAGAGAGTGTGAGAAAGTGTCATGAATCCAGCAATACAGTAGTAATAACCCCTGAATAAAGTATACTGCAGTCAAGACAGAATGAAATGCATGTGAGATTCAAAACCAAACAGCAAAATCTGTACAAAGTCTTGCTGCATCTGGAATGTGTATCCCAAAATCTGGATATGTTGCTCTCAGTCTGCAATATGTAGATAGGATGTTTGTCTGATATACCAAACATCCACACTTGTCTACAGCTATATAAAGCAAATGTAGCAGGATGATGTAGCTGAACAAAGCTAGATATGAATGTGTATGAAGAACCATAAAATGTATATTGATGTTGCAGTAACAGTCCTATCACCAAGTTGAAATAGTTATCATATAGGAAACTGTAGTTAGAACAGTAGTGTGTACATAACTGTAGCTATTAGAAATGTACAGCATATGTATTGTTATTCGAAGGTGTTAATATTACTTTCTTCACCCCACCCTATAACCACATATAACCCATTCCACGTGAAAATGGTATGTGCAATCACAATTAACACCCCTGGATGTTTGTCCTGTTGGGTCATATATATTTGCATGTCTGTTGATGCATCTGCCCTGTTCATACATCCACACCTGATCGCCTGTTGCCATCAATTAACCCTGCATGTTATTGGACTGTGTATTTCTGTTCAAATTATGCATGTGTTATGCACGCTGTTCAATGGTGTGAATATCTGGGTGTTTGGTTAATGGGAATACTAATGCATGCTGTTACAACTAATTGTGAATGGTATTATATGTCACTAACCCAAACTGTCATGACATAATGCAAAACATAGGACGACAGGGAAGGCGGGTTCCAGCGGACCCACCTCTCCCACCTCAGCTGGCGAGTGCACCTGGCACTAGTGCCGAGTCCGGACCCTCCTCCGGTGGCCCTATGCCACCTGTGGGTGGAAGCGCTGCAGGGGATGGGGCTCGCACCCCCTCTGCAAGTGTGGCCGGAGGAGAACCACCACTCACCCTCCGTGGCATCCGGACTGTGGTGCGTAGGGAGATTCGGGACTCTGTTCTCGAGCCCTACGCCAGCTCGAGGCACGGGTGGCGCAACTAATGGGCATGCCTGTTGCCCCGCCTACACAGCCCCCAGCACAGCCCCGTCCTGGGCAGTGAGGGAACAGTGGAAACTGCCTATGGGTGGGGATATCAGTTCCACTGTTGTCATCTGTGGGCTCATGGGCTCTGGATATCCAAACCTCCGTCCCCGTCAATTGCGTAACCCCCCCACACGTGTCATACACCGCCCCTGTATGTGTCTTGTTTGTCTTGTCTGTTTACCTACCCAACCTACCTCCCCAGCTGTACCGACTTCCTTCATCTGACATACCACTCTCACCTGAAAAAAAAAAAAAAAGGGCACTCTGTACCCACAAAAAAATTACGCCCCATACATAGCTGCCCATTCCGCACACATGTCTACTGGACATGGAACCTATCAATTACAATTGGCTGTACAACAAGTATTATTGTTGTCCTGACACCTCTCTCAGGGGTGGAAGGTTTCAAATGTCACAACAAATTACAAAAATATGCACAGCTGTTGCTGATGAAGAAATGGGCAGCTATGGGCCTTACCTACATCCCTCCTGCACATCCCAAGCTTGTTTCCCTACTGTCTTACCCTCTTTGTGACCCCTTTTTCACCACTTTCCTGTCTCCCCATTTTCTTTTCTTTCAAAGAAAATAGCGTGGGTGTGCGCAAGAGTAAGCACGTTTAAGCGGTTGTAAGCGGGTGTGCGCAGAGCTAACCGCCAGTGCGCACGCGTGAACTCCGCGCAAACCAGTGTTAACCCGGTTACAACTGCTTAAAAGTGCCTTAGTCACTTTGATTGACAGGTCCTGTACTCAGCTCAAAAGCAAAATAAAATCCCACTGTGAGTCCCGAACCCAGGACCTTGGAAACAGTAGTCTGCATGACTTACCACTAAGCCATGACTCTTATACAAGAACTTTGTGCTAAAATAAATATATCATGTAATAGAAGGAATGAATGTAAAGGGAATATAGATGTGTAGTACACAAAGCATGCCATTTAGAATTACTATCAAAACTAGTGGATTTCCATAATAGTAGTGTGTGAACAGAAACAGCCATGCTAGTTGGAAGCTAGTAGGTAATAATGTCACTATAGCACCTTGCAAGCCACACACATACTCACAGCAGGATAAGCACTGCCCATACCCCACAACCTCTTACAGGAACACATCTGGACCAAGTAATAAAATATGTGGAGCAAAGGCCCAAAACCAGGGACACATTACAAATAATGTTACAACAAACGCAGACAGTTCAGAGAGTAACAGGGTCTGCACTTTGTGGGATGTTTGGAAGGGTATGCAGTCTGAAACTTGAATGTTTGTCACCATATTCTGACTTGAGCCCAGAGTGACTTGCCAGAAAAAGGTGTGCATGAGATATTGACCAAAATATGAGGCAGAAATGTGGACAACCTGCAAATATCTGTACATATGACGGGTCTGACACCACCATATTTGAATAGTTAAGAGCCTAGACATAGCAACAGTGAATGACTTACAGGGATGCCCCACAGACCCCATGTGAAATGTACAAACAGTAGGCAGAAAGGTGTAACACATGCAATGGTAACTATGGAGTCCTGAAAGTATTCATCACTTGCATGGCAGAAAAAGTGTAGTAATACATATGCTCATGCTAACCCACAGTCACAACTGCAGCATACCAGACATTTTAATGGGTGTACCCCACTGATATGTACCATTCCATGAGGCACATAACAGATGAACCTGAAAGTCTCTGGGGCCTGCTCAGCAGCATACTCAAATACCCTAATAGATGCCAAGGCCCACACCATGGCCAGACCACACTGCATGCTGTAACACCCTAGCAGACATAGCAAGCATTCCAAGGTGTGAATGTACATGGAACATAGGAAAGCTACAGCAGCACACTACAGTCAAGACACCTAGCAGGCATACAAGTAGTGACTGTAAAGGGCAACTATTGAAGCCTTAGCAACAAAGTGCAAACAAAAGTGAAAGGAAAGCACACACACACACATTAACAGTAGTAGTAGTTGTAGGTGTCAGTGTACATACACAGTTAGTACAGGAAACTGGAGAAATGAATGGAGGAATGTTAATCTATAACACACCTGGAAATATGAGAGAGAGATACCAACCTTTACACTCACAGAACATTGTCCACAGCATAACAGCATGGTCCCTGCCCTTAAAATCTGAAAGGGCTATGCCTATCTCACATACCTTTTTATAGCACTGTTCTGAAATCACAATGAGAACTGCAATCAGTACACAACTGGCTGCATGCAATTAGCAAATGCTGGCTAACAATTGGTGCAGAGGCCATCACATGGGCATATGCAGATACCTACAAAAGTATGCTGTACTCCCAGTCCACACATGCAATACTTTCATTGCACCCTGAGAAGGACGTGAGAGACAGACAGACAGAGAGAGAGAGAGAGAGACAGAGAAAATTGCAATTAAGCAGACACAAACAAATTGTTCAGCAACAGCTACCTGAAAGCTGACAACTGGGAAGTGGAGCAGCAGGACAGAGAACCAGGCGGCAACACAAGCAGCTGTGACAAACACAGGTAATGTAAAGTAATACTATAAAGGTCTACATACTGTGAATCCTCCATATGTGTCATTGGTCTGTATCCATATGTATATGAAGATGCATAAAGGGCAGGGGACATACAGCAACTATCAGTGAAGGCTGTACATACATTTGTATGTGAGAGCATCTATGTGCACATATCAATATTGGTTGATTGTAGGTTGTAGTGCCATGTAAAAAGTAGGTTTCACAGTTATGTATGTTTAGCAGTATGTTAGTGTGTGTATACAGTATGGTAGACAAATATGTTGATATACCTGTCTAACATATGGATACGTATGTATGTCAACATATGTATGTGTGTGTATATATATATATATATATATATATATATATATATATAGATGATATGCATATATGTATACATACATAGAGAGAGAGATGTAGGAATACATAGACAGATGTAGATAGAATATTGTACAAACATATCTATGTAATGCACACATACAGATATAGATATATGTAGATACATATACATAGACAGACTGATCTGACTATCTACAGGTATGACTGTATATAACGACCTGCAACACAGCCTGTCCCACCCCCTCTGTCACTCACACCCCCGCTGTGTCCCCCTCCACATCTATAGCAATATATGTACATCAATATATATATGTGTATATGTATACAGACATATATATATATATATATATATATATATACATATAGATATATCTATATACATATATATATATATATATATATATATATATATATAGAGAGAGAGAGAGAGAGATGTATATAAATTCTGAGTGAGGCACATGTGTACAGATGTATTGCAACAGGTGCCTGGTGACAAAGGCATGGAGTGAACACCAGTGTCAAAATCGGAGTACCATACCACATTCCAGATCACCTACACCAGTAACCACCAGATATGTGATTGGCTGCCCACCACTGCATGTGTCAGGGGTGAACAGGGTCATAAATGTGTACAATAGTGGCCCCAATGATATTCACAGTGGCACACTATCCCTGGAATACCTGCACATGGTATGTGTCAGCGGACATGGTGTGTCAGCTATGGACATGTAGGTCGGTGTACCCCTCCACACGACATAATGGATGCCATGGTATGGACCTCACATGACAGCTACAGATATGGAGAAGGACACAGTGACATGTACAACACTGTGACAATGTACTCAAACACATTACCAATGCACAGTGACTGACAACACCATAGAGTACACATATACTACCCACATAGAGGTTACCACTCTTTACATATGTAAGTCACACCCATGACAGATGTCCAACAACCATAGTAACACCTCACACCATCCACAACCTAAATGGCTGCAATAGAGTGCACATGTGGAGACAGATAAGACATACCCTGCAATAAACCACACAGTGTTAAGAAGCAAGACTCCCCATGAGTACATGTCACACATACCCCTGCTGAATGTTAGTCAGATAGGTAATATGCCATATGAGTCACCCTGTGTAACTGTGTGACAGCAGCAGGTACCATCACACCACATGTGTCACAATGGTCAGGGTAGCAGAACAGTACGCTGCTGTAGTCCAGGGGCAATAGCATATTGTATAGTATTGTATTGTAATGCAATGTATTGTGTTGTATTGTATTGGTATGTTGAGGTGCCTCCTTCATGGAGTGGAACCACTGCTGCTGCGCGCCAGTGTACAGGGACATATCCTGTAGTCAGGCTAGTGTTACATAGCACTTCTATATGTGTGTTTAGCTCCTGTCAGAGTTTATGTAGCATGCAACTGGAGATACCATCAGGTCCCATTCATGTTGTGTATTCTGCTGTTTTGAGGGTGGCTCTCACCTGGACATCTGTGATGACAGGGAGGTTACAGTCAGCTGGGATAACTATGTCTTATTTTGGGGAGAGGGGGTGACACCTGCACTGAACCTGTCTGCCACAATGTTGTCAATATCTGTGGTGTCAGTGAAATATGTGTTGTTGTGTACTAACTATGGGCATAGAGGATGGATCCTGACCAGGTTGCTAACATAACTGAAGAAGGCCTTCTGGTTATCTGTAGTGTCCCTCTTGATTTCCCTCTCAAAGTTGCCCATGGATGTTTGTATGATGGGAAATAGATCCTTACTAGTGCTGCTCAGACATGCCCTCCCTTTATGGAATTATGCTCTGTCTTGCAGTAGCTTCCATCTTCTGTAATACAATCTGTCTATGGCTGGGGTCCACCAGACAGGTTGCTGTCCCTTTGTGGAGAGTGTCTTGGTCATATATGGGATTGCATGATCCATGCATTCTCGGAGATGTCTGTAGAAAGCAATTGTGTAGGGGTCAGCATTGTGGGTTGTATCTGCCACTAGCCCAGTGGGCTGAAAAGATACCATGTCACTGTTACAAAGTGTAAAGTTTGTATCTGTAATGTTATGCACTATAGTCGTTTGTGCTGGTGGTGGAGGTGGGATATGTATATCCAGGGCAATCAGTGTGTGGTCAGCTCACAGTAGTTGATGATGTAGGCCATACAGTACCTAGATACAAACCCCCAGAGTGAGGAGGTGCTCTTGACCTGAATCAGTGTTCTGACTGCTGGGGTTTGGTAGTATGTCGTATGGAGTGTGCCAGGTACTGTTGCACAGTTGCTGGCTGAGCACTGATACCTGGCCATCTACATGTGTATCCACCAATAGACAGACAGATGCTACATATGTGAGATATGTTGTATCATAACAGTCAGGTAGCATGTGTAGTATGTGTGCCAAATTCTGCTGACATATATTGCTGATACCAGGTTATTTTCTTTCTCAGGTACATGGCCCACCCGTGGAATCCCACCTACTCCACAGCTGAGGATGAGGAGATACTCCAGAGCCTGGTGCGGGATTATGCAATACTCTTTTCCCGCACCAGCCAGAATCAGCAGGAAAGGGCTGCACTGTGGCAAGACCTTGTCCGTCGGGTAAATGACATAGGCACGCATAATAGGACATATGAGCAGGTACAACATCACTGCAGTGATTTAATCAGACATGTCCGTCAGCGTGCGTCAGATATCCACAGGCAACAGGTCGCCACAGGTGGTGGGGTGGCTACACATCCCCCACTCACATGACTGGAGGGACTACTCATGAGTGTAGTGGCTCCAGTCCGCCAGCAACAACAACAGCAGCAGACATGCATTATGATGGAGGCTGGAGCCACGCAGCAGCAAGACAGTGAACGTGTAGGTAATATGCCATATGTATAGTTGACTGTTGTGTACACTGGTAGTTAATGCATGTGTGAGGTGTGTCCTTGGTTTGTAGCTGTCACCATAGTATTTAATGTGCAAGTGTGATATCCTCAATATTAGCAGCTGACCTGTGAAAGGCGACTGTTGTACTACTGACCTGTATCATACTCAGTAACAATGGCACAGTTGTGCCCACTGACATTAGTTTCTTCACGTCTGCAGGACCCTCTGGTATAACAGCAATGCAGCCTATCCATGCTGGTGAGTGTGTATTAATAATTTCTGTAATAGTGTTGATAGTAATAGTACTATTTGGCTCACTTAGTAGTGCTCTTTGTATGCATGTAGGTGTGTCTGTGTCTGTGTGTTGATATCACACATACTGAGTACTGTACAATTGTGTGAAACTGTGTGCATGTGTGCACCTGTGCATGTGTGCACCTGTGCATGTGTGCATTTGTGCACCTGTGCATGTGTGCACCTGTGCATGTGTGCACCTGTGCATGTATGCATGTGTGCACCTGTGCATGTGTGCATGTGTGCATGTGTGCACCTGTGCATGTGTGCATGTGTGCACCTGTGCATGTGTGCATGTGTGCATGTGTGCATCACTGGTAATGTGTAGACATTGTAAACTGTGTTTCCTGTTTCCCTCCCACAGGTTCTGTTGCTGCTCTGGTGTCATGTAGCAGGGAACCTGAATCAGGTGCCGTGGGTACTGATAATGATGACATCTGTGTAATGGCACAGGAAAGTATGCCAGGGTCCGCCATTGGTCAGCCGATTGACAGTACACAGCTGTCAACCCCATCAATGCGCACAGTTATCCTGCCAATACACCCTTTGTCACCAATGTCCCTAGGTGATGGACAGCATACAGTGGGCATTGACCAGGGTAATGTGGTATCTGTGGCACATGCCTCCCCACACAGCAGCCATGGGCATGGCCCAGAGATGGTACCACACAGACAGATGTCCAGCGGTTCTCGTGGGAGCATCCGTGGGCGTACTGCCCCTGTCAGATGTGCCCACAGAAGTCTTACAACCTCAGCTATTTTTTGGGCTGTCATGCAGGCACAGTCACGTATGGAACGGTACACCAGACAGGGTCTGAGGGAGCTGACAGCATGTCACACAGCCATCACTGACAGTATGCGTGACATTGCGGCTGCCATCCATGATTTCAACGATGTCATAGACAGACGTTGTGGGGACATATTAGACCAGTTCCACAACTACATGTCCATGAGCCAGGGCGATGGTGGACGGTTGAGGCGTCGATGTGGCCGTATGCCAGCAACAGCAGCAGCTGGCAGTCATCGCGGACGACAACAGGGCCGCGGCTGCCCCCGTAGTGCCAGCAGCAGCCCCAGCAATGCTGGGTCTGTGCTGTCATCAGACCGCCCCAGGAGACCACGTGCACGTGGCTCTGGCCGGGCCCGACAGGGATCTGTGTCCAGTCAACGAACACCTGCTTCTGATGACAGTACCCAGTCTGGGTTGGTACTGGATACGGTCCGTAGCACCCCTGCAAGGCACAGGTACCGTGTCCGTGGCCAGAGACACTGATCTGTATGACCTGTCAGGTACAGTCTGTGGCTGTCCACAAACACCAGTATATGGCAGCCATGAGGTGGAACTGTGTGCATCCATACACACATGCGAATTGACAACACCTAGGGCTACCGCACACGCACACACTGCATCAACATTGCCCCACCTTCTACTGCTGTCCCTCACCAACACACATACACATACATGTCAATTGGTGGTATCGGTGGCTGACTCAGGCATACCAAGTTCACACCCTGTGCATATGATGAAACTGTGCCACCTCCTGCAATCTGTAACAACTGTGCAGGTACAGGTTAACATGTTGCTGATGCACAGGGTGACCACATAGATGTGTAGTAATAGTATCATGTTGTTAACAGTACTGTGTGCTGAATTAATTGTGGGTATATCACAGCATGCCTGATGCAGTAAGTGTGTGAATGTCATGTCCTGTTGTCTACACCCATGGTAAGTACCATAGTGTATCATCTGCACATGTTGGCATACTGGTGGTAATGATGTCAACAGAAGGCTACATACATAGGTAGCACAGGGGATAAGGTAATGAATGTAGTAATACACAGTGATGGACATGTAAATTGCAAGTGGCATGTTGCCCACACTGGACTCTGCAATGCAGATGTTTGAGGATGTTGATATGTGTGTGCAGTACTACACGACTGGTACAGGACACACAGGAGCACCCTAGCACTGCATGCTCACATCTCATACCATGCTAGACAGCCCCAACACACATAACTAACTGTCACAGGAGGGAGAGTCCCCATATATGTCAGGGATACTGTGGTGGCAGGCCAGGTAGCATACATCCTACTAAGTATGGAACCACTGAGTGAAGGCTCAGTGTCTGTTATTTGACATGTGTATTACTGCAGGTATGAGCACATGGGTTTCCATCCAGTTATTTCACATCCTGACAGTACATGGTCTGTACACTTGTGTGCACTGAGACTGGACCCTAGCCATCTGACCCGTGTATTTCCATGTACATGTGCATAGTGCCTGCATATTTGCAGTGTTACTTACTGGAACTGGTACAGCTTGTTTGTTTTACAATGGACTACATGCAGCCCTGTTTACTGTAGCTTTGTTTGCATGCATGTTTGCTTGCAATTACCCTGGAATACTGATCACACCTGCAATGCATAGTTATAGAGCTTCTGTGGACTCCTAGTGCCATCTGCATAGCTTACTATATGTATGTCCATGTCCCACTTGACAGGATGTCACTGTTTGTCCTGTTCACATGTACATTGCCTGTGACACAGTGCATATGACTTACCTGGCATGTGTCCACGTGAGCAGTCATATATGCTACTGCTAACTAATCACAGGCACTACACCTTCACATATTCATCTTCTGTTGAACTACCTGCTTCGCTAGGGACGGCCTGTACCTGTCACCCCTGGACTTTCAGATATTGGCAAAGGCTCTTGCTACCCCCATAGTGCCTATGTTAGGCAAGGCTCAAATGACAAACCCACCTTCATAGGTATCACAAGGGATAAGAAACTCAGAGTAATGCTACCCAACGCCAGAAGTCTAAACCTCCAGATGCATGCACCCAAAACACTCCTTGGCATGGAGAACATCGATATCTGTGCAGTAACAGATGCCTGGTTCAGGGCTACTGAGAGCACAACAGCACTACCAGGTTTAACCTGGTTGATTTCTTTGAAACAGTCACCAAGGCCATTGACGAGGGGAAGGTGGTTCACACAGCCTACCTGGACCTTGCAAAAGCCTTCACAACAATACCCCATTTGGGCATTCTAGAGAAGCTCACCAGCTTAAATATAAGCCCCTATGTCACTAGATGGATTGCACAGTGGCTCAAGGACAGAACCCACATGGTTAGAATTGCTGGAGCCATGCCAGACTCCAAACCAGTTATGAGTTGTGTCCCACAAGGCTCAGTCCTGGGACCTCTCTTGTTTGGTATATATTTATTGGAGGTACAGGCCAACACGGACGGACTGTGGATGACCAAATATGCAGATGACTGCGAACTGGCCACCATAATCGACTCTCCATCCGACACAAGCATCTTCCAAAGGGGCATCATAGAAACAGACAACCTGTGCCAGAGCCATGGCCTTCAGCTGAACAGTGTTTAGAAAGGGGAATGTGCATCCTGTAGTCTGTTCACCTAGTTGCCAAAAGGGACATTGTCCTCACACACACTAACCCCCCTCAGCCAAAAACACACACTTGCCAATTACAGGATTCAAACCCCTATCTGACTATGTTATGACACTCGAGACGGACACATTAGCAGAGTGTGCTATTCGCATTACTGGGAGGTTTCCCTTCTCTTGCTGTACTTATAGGGTGCTGACATCATCAGTGTTTAGAAAGGGAAATGTGCATCCTGTAGTCTGTTCTCCTAGTTGCCAAAAGGGACATTTCCCTCACACACACTAACCCCCCTCAGACAAACACACACACTTGCCATTTGCAGGATTCAAACCCCTACCTAACTATATTATGACACTTGAGACGGATGCATTAGCAGAGTGCGCTATTCGCATTACTGGGAGGTTTTCCTTCTCTTGCTGTACTTATAGGGTGCTGACATCATCAGTGTTTAGAAAGGGAAATGTGCATCCTGTAGTCTGTTCACCTAGTTGCCAAAAGGGACATTGTCCTCACACACACTAACCCCCCTCAGCTAAAAACACACACTGGCCATTTGCAGGATTCAAACCCCTATCTGACTATGTTATGACACTCGAGACGGACACATTAGCGGAGCACGCTATTCGCATTACTGGGAGGTTTCTCTTCTCCTGCTGTACTTATAGAGTGCTGACATCATCGGTGTTTAGAAAGGGGAATGTGCATCCTGTAGTTTGTTTTCCCAGTTGCCACAAGGGACATTTCTCTCCCACAGACTTACACACACACCAACCCCACTCACACACACACACACACACACACTGAGCATTTGCAGGATTCAAACCCCTATCTAACTATGTTATGACACTTGTGACGGACGCATTAGCAGAGCGCGCTATTCGCATTACTGGGAGGTTTCCCTTCTCCTGCTATACTTATAGAGTGCTGACATCATCGGTGTTTAGAAAGGGGAATGTGCATCTTGTAGTGTGTTTTCCTAGTTGCCAAAAGGGATATTTCTCTCCCACAGACTTACACACACACCAACCCCACTCACTCACACACACACACTGAGCATTTGCAGGATTCAAACCCCTACTTAATTATGTTACGACACTTGTGATGGACGCATTAGCAGAGCACGCTATTCGCATTACTGGGAAGTTTCTTTTCTCCTGCTGTACTTATAGGGTGCTGACATCATCGGTGTTTAGAAAGGGGAATGTGCATCCTGTGGGGAGGCAGACACCAAGCACACTCTGGCTTAGCTGTCATTCCCTAGGGCAAACAGCCTAGTGTTGACCTCTACACCCATATGTTTAATTGTCAAATGCACATTATTTGTTCCTGGTAGACTGTTTGCACATCTTTATTGCCATAGCATTCCCTGTTTGTATGAACAACTTGTGCATCTGTGGAAGATGTTTGCATATAGGAGGGATCCACTATATCACGTATGTCTCTGTAGTCATTTAACTGTGTGCACTGGGCAGACTGCTGTAATGTGGTTGGTTCCTGGAATAACACATAAAAATACCAGATATGTGTGTCCAACTGCTAAACTGAGATTTGGCCTAAGTGTGTGAGCATGCCCAGTTCAGCCTTCCCATGGCATGTTGTCTGACATATGTCTCATTTATCAAAGTGTGTGAGCATGCCCGGTGTGAGCATTCCATATGTTGGACTCTGCAGCCCACCACCTTTGTGGATGAGTGTGAACTTCAACAAATATCACCCGTTTATGGTTGTGTGTTGTCTGTCATGTTGTGTAGTTACTGTACAACTGCTTTGTGTGTGAACACAACAGGATTATACTGTGCCTGCAGTGTTTGCATGGGATACTTTGCATACAGTTGTCAACATCCTTTCACACTGACCTAACACTGTAGTACTGTATAGTGTACTGGTAGTACTTTGACTGTGGTGGACAGTATCCTGGGCTTTAGTGCTATCACTGCTTTACATTTCGATAGTGAGCACAACAGCCTGGTTAGGGGCCAGTTGTGTACATCTGACCATGTTGCATTCTGTTCAGATATGAACTACTTAAACCAGGCTTGTCCAACATTGATAGTGTATTCCACAACATAGGTGTACATTTGCAAACACTGGCGATGTGCCCTAGTCCATGTCTAATGCTAGTTGGAAAGTGTGTTTGTCCTTCAACACACATTGTAAGTGGAGTCTGCCATGACATATGTCATGGTTAGTATACTGTGCCTCTGTCTACTTGTGACATGACAGTGATACCCAGGATAAAGCTACCATCTCCCATCCACTCATCAAGATTCCTATTGAGGAAGATTGATAAGTGACTCTATGGGTAGCCTGTACTGGGGGTTCACTCATGGGTGGGGGTGGCTTCTGTGTTATGGATCATGCAGTTCAGCTTGTCCTATGTAAGTCAGTGCTGGGGTTCAGGTCTCTCATGTGCATAGCTCACTGCCATTGAGATTGTACAAGGTGCAGCATGTTTATTGATACCAGCGACACAGGCAACACATGGCATCTGTGCAAGCTCTTTGATACTCCTGGTGAGGTACTGTTGGGGACTTTACGGTTGATGGAGATGTCTGCTGAGGTACATCCCACAGGGGCTATTGTAGTCAATTGTACCGCTGATGAAGGATGACTGCAGAGCCACAATGACCTCCCCTTATCTAGATCTGACAACCTTCATGATTAGGTGGGTATATGGTATGTTTCTGTAAACACTACAGCACATGTTTGTCCAATGCAGGATATCTATCACCTTGTGTCCCCAGGTCTCTCATTACATATTAACTACATAATGGGTTAACACCTATGTGGTAATTGGTGGGCACTTACTGTATATCCACGGGGGTTGACTATACACGTTTCTGCAATTAGCTTGCTGACATGGCTATGGCACCAGTTGTCTGTTTCTATGTGGCCCTTTTGTGGGATGCTTGTGTCAGCTGGTGGATCATATGTGGTGAGCAGTTTGTAGTCCTCTGCAAACATGTTCGGACACAGTCCTTCCATGTTTGCCTGTACCTGTGGGACATATATACCAGACGAGGGAGATCCCAGGACCAAGCCTTGTGGGATGCCAGTTACATCTGGTTTGTAGTCTGACATGGCTGCAGCATGTCTGACCATGTCTGTTCTGTCCTTGGTCTGGTTTGCAACCCCTCTACTGACATAGGGGTTTATATTTAAGCTGGTGAGCTTATCTATAATGAACACGTAGGGTATTGTATACAAGCCTTTGCAAGGTCCAGCTACGCTGTGTGGACCACATTGCCCTCATCATTGACCTTAATGACTGTTTCAATTGAGTCAAACATGTTTAGGGGCAGGATCTGCACTTAAGAAAGCCACACTGGGTAGGGTCCGGTGTCAGTAGGTCCCCAATATCTTTATGTCTGTGGTACATGCTGATCCTTTCCATAGCTGTGCAGACCGAGCTTCTCAGGATTCTGGGGTAGTAGTTTTCAGTATCCATTCAGGCAACACCTTTGTTGAGAAGGACCACTGTTGTTGTACACTGCTCTTTGGGTACATATTCTGTGGTAAGGCTGACATTGAGCAGTAGTGTGGTTTGGCATTCCATTCATCTTGGAGTCCATGTTGCACTAAGCCCAGGACACCATCTCATACCATTGCTGCTGTGTGTTTTGCTTTGTAGATGTTGGCTGTTACCTCAGCATCTGCAATGTCAGGGGGCCAGCAGTCTGCTGGGATAGATATTCTGCATTTGGGGGGGGGGGTTGCACTGCACCTGTCAGGATGTATGTTGGCAATATGTGTGTGTATTTGTGATATTTGTGTGATTCAGAGCATATCTGTGAATTCCCAACATGGTTCCTACCATCAGTTGTGAAAGCCTTGGGATTATCCTTAGTGTCCTGTACAATTTGTATCTTCATAGGTTCATACTAGGCTATCCACCCTAGGGCATTTGTTAGCCTAGCCAGAGTGTGTGTGGCTTTTGCCACCCCTTGCTATGTGAATATTATGGCCATTTATGATTTGCTTTGCTGTGCCTCTGTCTGGACATGACACAGTGAAGACCCCCAGTGTAACTCTACAATCATCCATCCACTTGGCAAGATTCCTGTTGAAGAGTGTCAGTGAGGGGCTGTGCCTAACATGGAGTGGGATTCTGGTCCAGGGTGTGGGGAGCCTCTGGATTATGTATCTGTCCCACCAGCACATCCTATTTCATTATTTGTTGAGGTTGACATCTCTCACTCTCACAGCTCCGATGGATTTGAGTTTTCTGGGGTGGAGCATGTCCATTACTCCTGTGTTGGGCATGGCCTTCTACAACAGGCATGCAATGCCTCTGTGTAGGCAATATGTGACTGCATTCAGCTGGGGTGTCTACAGCCAGGCAGCATATGACATATATTTGAGACCCTTTATCCTCTTGGTGAGGTACCTTTGAGGTCTTTCTAACTGCTGCAGGTGTCAGGTAAGGTACATCCCATATGAGGCATTGTACTAGATTATGGGTATGATTAGAGAACAGTATAGGGGCACAATGACCTCTGTTGACGTAGATGTGAATCCTTTCCTGATACGGTGTCAAATGTAGACAGTCTTCCTAGCCACATTGGCAATGTGGGTGTCACATAACAGGTTACTGTCCACTTGTGTCCCTAGGTCCCTGGTTACTCCTTCCATACATAATGGTTTACCACCTATGTGGTAATTTGTGGTACCTTGTTTGATATTTGGTGGGACATTCATACTGTCCAGTGTCTTCAGGACGGCTGGGTGGGGTTCCTGTGTGTGAGAGTGTGGTCTGTAGCATGCTACAGACTGTACAGCAGTCTTGCCTACAGTTAGTTGCACATGGGTGGACTCCAATGCCTTGTGCATTGTCAGTTACCTGGACGTATGGGTGTCTGTGCTGAATATGGATACTCACCCTCCTTTTATGTTTTGTTCCAGGTTTTGGGGCCATGACACATGATACGTGGTATAACCTGGTAGTGCTGGTGTGCAGTCAGGAGGCTTGCAGCAGGTTTCTGTCACTGCACAGACATCGATGTTCTCCATACTGGGGATGGCCTTGGGAGCATGCATATTGGGGTTTACACATCTGGCATTGGTCAGCATTACCCTTATGTTTTTTTCCACTTATGTTTTCTAGGGTGGTGGGTCAGTCTTTTCAGCCTTGCCTACAAAAGGCTCTATGGAGGTGGCAAAGGCCTTATCCAATATCCAGACGCCC
Source organism: Protopterus annectens (assembly GCF_019279795.1). Taxonomy (NCBI): domain Eukaryota; kingdom Metazoa; phylum Chordata; order Ceratodontiformes; family Protopteridae; genus Protopterus; species Protopterus annectens. The sequence continues at coordinate 1,425,439,444 of NC_056729.1, forward strand.
AGGGGTAACAGGTGCAAGCCATCCCAAGAACAGCTGCGTGGCTTGTCAAGCATGACATCCCAAGCAGACAGACATTGGATCCCCTTGGAATGACACCAGTAAGTGTGCCACTTGCTATGACTGATCATTCCATGTTTGTACTGTGGCATTATTCTTGGTAAGGGTAGGATGCTGCAATCGGTGAGTGTCATACCGGCCTGGACTACATAATCAGAGAGCTCATCTATGTCTCTTTTCATGTAGTCTAGGGAGGTACATCTCAGGTCATTCACACCAGCATGGACTATGACTGCATCATATTTCTACTTGCTTTGGAGTGACCTGCATACTTCTGTTATGTGGCGTATTGTGGCAGCCTACAGGCAGCTTACTGTACCCTTTCCCTTGTTCAGTCTGGTGTGCGGGACAGCAGTGTCTCTGACTATGGAGTCACCTATTACAACTGTATCAGGCATGTTGTTTCTCCTTCTGGCCTGTGACTGTTTGGCACACCAGCTTTGTGTACTGTGTGTTGCATGTGCTATGTTTGGAGGTTGTTTGATTGGGTGTCTGCTTTAGAGGCCTCTGTTGGTGTGCTGTGTTTGCAATTTGTGCCTCCGGGAATGTTTTTCTGTGTTTATGTGTTTGGTTTGCAGTTGTGATAGGTCTATGTGGGACTGCGTTTGTGGTGTGTGTGGTTACCTTCTCCTCCTGACTAGTTTTGGGAGTACTGAGTTGAGGGAGCTCAGCCTCCAGTTTGGATAGATGGTTGCATCTCTCACATATATTTGTATTTCTTGGGTGGAGTTGGGGTTGTCTGTGTACTTGGGGCAGGTGTAACATTGCCTCAGGATTCACAGATTCAACTTGTTGTGGCTGGCCTTAGTGGATTGTATGTGTGGACAGATGTTATTGCCATACTACTGATCAGTGATTACTTCATTGTTTATGTTTGCTCTATCATGTAGTAGCTTCCTCATTCTCTTGCATGGTTTGGTTATGGCTGGTGTCCACCATGCCAGATTCCTCGTGTATGGCATTGTGTCTTGTTTTAATTTAGGATTGCATAATCCAAGCATTCCTGGCAGTGTTCATGGAATGGCTGTATTACAGGTTCTGAGGTGTGGCCCATATTTTGCACCTGCACAGGACCTTTAATGGATTCCACATCAGTTTGGAGGAGTGCAAATATTGCTCAACACATGTTTTCCACTGTGGTTTTCTGGCCAGGGACTGTGGTCAGGATTTGTATATCCAGTGTGATTACTCTATGGTCTGGTTTTACCAGTGAGCAATACACTTCTCATCTTGCCATCCAGTACCCATGTTGCTGATTATCACATCCAGTATGCTTACCCCTCTTGTGGGAGTGGTACGTTGTTCCTGGGCCTTTTGGTTTATGGATTCTATGAACTTTTGTCCTACACTGTTGGAGCTAGTATAATGCTCCCAGTCTATGTCTGGGTATTTTCAGTCACCCAATATAATGTGGTTTGGAGGACTTGATATATTCATGTATTCCAGCATAGGCCAGGTGCAGTTCCTGGTGTTGGGACAGTAGTCTGTAGCAGGCTATAAAGTGGGGGACAGTTTTAGCCGCTGTTACTTGACCATGGCTAGTCCATGCTGCTTTTTGTTGTGGTACCAACATGGGGGTGTGGTTATCCTTGACAATTCTTGCTAGTCACCCTCCTTTTGTAGCTTGTTCCATGTTTTGAGGCTGTACAGCACAGTATGAGGTGTAACCTGGTAGTGTTAGGGTGCTGTTGTGAGCCTTGACTCAGTTTTCTGTTACAGCGCAGATATCAACATTCTCCATACTGGGTGAGTTTAGACTGCATGCATCTTGCTGTTTCGACTTATCCCTTATCTTATTCTTATCCCTTCTGATACCTATGGAGATAGGTTTGTGTTTTGAGCCTTACCTATTCAGGGCACACTGTGGGTAACAACAGCCTTTGCCAGTATCCATACGGCCTGCACTGATAGGTGCACTCCAGTCCTAGCAGGTGGTGCATCATGTCATGCTCAGCATGTCATCCCAGACTGGCGCACATTGGATCCCCTTTGACTAACTGCGATACTTCAGTCAATTATTGCACTTGATCATCTCATTGTCATGTTGTGGCATGATGCTTGGTGAGGGTAGGATTTTAGTCAGGGTCCTCAGGTGTGCATATAGTACATGGTGTTACATTACTTAACACATAGCATTCATGCCTCAGGTGGTGCTGCAGGGCTGCCTCTGTCGGATTCGCATATTATACTTCCCTGTACATGTTTGAGGGCAGGTTGTGTCATGTTAGGCATCCCTGTTACTATATGAGTGAGTCAGAGAGGGGTATCATTCCCAGGGTTCCTACTGAGCCAGTGTATGTGCTATGCGTTGCCTTTTTGCCAAGGCCAGGGCATACTGGGCACGCCTCCTTCTGCCTACTGGGGCAGGCTCAGGTTGTTCCTCCTCCGAGTCACGCTCTGCCTGTGATGGCCTTGGCAATGGTGGGGGGCTGTTTGGCCTGGCCCTATGCTGGTCCTGCTGCAGCTGTTTTCGCAAGATCATATTATGTAGCATAGCACATACCATGACAATTTGGGTACATGTAGTTGGTGTGTACTGCAAGGCTCCACCAGATGTGTCCAGACACCGGAACCGTGACTTGAGCAGCCCATACACACGCTCTATTACATTACGTGTTTGTGCGTGTGCCTCATTATGGCGTTCCTGTTCAGGTGTGTGTGCGTTTCTGATGGGTGTCATCAGCCACGGCTCCAGTGCATAACCTGCATCCCCCACTAGATGTCCATGCGGGATGTCCCCATTGGCAAATATCTGGTACAGCTGCGTCAAATGCCAGATGTGGGAATCATGGTAGCTCCCAGGACAGCCAGCACACACATTCATTATTATGCCCTGGGCATCACACATGACCTGGCAGTTGATGGAGGAAGCCCTTGTGGTTGATGTATGCCCTACCCCGCTCACCGGCTGGTGCTTTGATGTGTATGTGCGTGCAGTCTATTGCACCCACTACCTCAGGGTATTCCACTATTTGCTGGAAGAGACGCATATTGCTGGCCAATACCTCACGGGTATTGGGGAAATATACATGATCACCGACATGTGCTGACATGGCATCCAGGAACTGGTGCAGTACCCTGGAGGCTGATGCCTGTGATATCCCCATCATATCACCAGTTGGTCTCTGGAAGGTACCTGTTGCTAGTATTCTTAGGCCAACACATACCTTGGTTTCCACTGGGATGGGTTCCCCTCTGTTGGTTCTGTGTGTGAGGCGTGGCCTGCACAGCTCCACTATTTGCTGCAGGAGGTCTCTGTCCACTCTATAGCGCTCTACTATCTCCAGCTCATGTAACCCATGGTAGGTAACCCTGGGCCTGTACACTCTTCTCCGTCTCCTCACTGTGGGTTGTCTGGCACCATCTGCATTGTCACCACTCTCAGCAAGTCGCCTATGTCTCATTATGACAGCTATGGCAGCCCCTAACATTTCTGCTCTGAGTTCAGCTTTTTCAGTTTTCACTTCTGATAACTTAACTCCTGTCTTGCAGTGTCTCTTGAGAGAAACATCCTGCACTGCTGTTTGCAGAGTTTTAAGTGCTGGGCTGGGCTACTATTCTGCCTGTGTAATTGCCTGCATCTAATTGGTTTCACCTGCTAGCTCCAGCAGTATTCCTTGCTAGCTTTCTACTAAATCTGTTGCTTCCTTTTCCCTTTCTGTTTCCTCAGGGTGGAGCCGTGTGTAAACCAGCAGAAACACGCTCACAGTGGCTTACACGCGCGCACACATACTTACACGGTTCAGAATCTGCTTATTCAGATTAAAACGCGTGCACGCCCGTGCAAACAGTGTTAAACATCTCCCAACACGCTCCCACATGCTCAGTCTGCCTTACTCGCGCTTCATGGCGCGCACACGTGCGCATACACATCCAGCAAGAAACTTTGGTGTAGGCAACAGTGTACACCTTCCATTTCTTGACTTTCTCATGCTTAGTTAGTGGCACACCTCTTTCCATGATATCTGTCTGACATCTGTCATGTAACTCTGACCTCCAATGAACTGCATTTCTTTCTACCATTCCCCCGTGATGTCACCTAACTCCTACTCTGTTCCTCCCCCTTCTGTAACTCTTACACTACTCAGACTGTGCTCATTTGCTATGTGACAGTGGAATTCAGTATCCTTACACTCATTTGCATCAGATTGCCTACTAATGCTTAGTTACATGTCTTAGACTCAGCTTCCCCCCTTAGCAACCACTACACGGTGGCCATGTTGGTTTTGGTCTGCTGGTCCCTGCATTGACATTCCACGTATTGCATAAAACCTACATTTGTAGGTTTAAAACCTTCGTTTTTATGTTTTATACAGTGCAGCCCGTTTGCGCGGGGCTGCGCTGGGTTTAAACATCGGCAATCGCCGAAAAAAATTATATTTTTAATATATTTGCATCAGGTTACTTTGCCAATGGCCACATATTTGGCCATTGGCATGCTGCCTGACACATATGCACCCTTTATTTGGAGCTGACATGGCTCCATTGCAGTTTTTGCAGAAACGTACTCAGTTGTCAACTGAGTACATTTCTGCAGCTAAAACGGCTCTTACACGGGCTGTTCTGGGCTTCCTGGATCGCTAATCATCCTCATTTGCATGCTATTCGGCTGCAAGTGAGGTGATTAGCTTATCCACGCCCACTCCGTGTAAGAGCCGTTTTAGCTTGTCTCTTACACGGACTTTGGGCTGTTCCTGGATCGCGAAGGCTGCATGGAGTCTTACACTACTCTTAGACTCCGTGCAAGCCTTCGTGAATCCGGCCCATAGTGTTCACTGAGTAACTATCTCAACTGCACTGCTAGCTTTTATCTCTAAAGCATAAGCATTTCAAACCCTGTAAAGGTTGCTCTTTCACTTTTGTTTTGAAAGTTTTCAGTGTGTTTACTTACCTTACTTCTTCTAGGAAGTTGTTCCAGATTGCTGGAACCAATTTTTAGAATGCACAATCACCTGTGTGGTCTGATAAGTGTTTAAGTCCTCTTCAGGACTGTCTCTAAGAGAGAGTAGTTTGCTTGTTTAATTTGTAACTTAAATTTTAAATGTGGACAATGCCCAATTTTTAATATTTTCTATATCTGTAAATATAGTAGCAGGGTTGCTCTTTAATTGAAATGTATCCAGTTACATTTTTGGAGGAGATGACAGTGATAGATATTTAGTTATACCAGAAGTGCAACTCTACAGATTTTGTTTGTAATAGTTTGCACTTTGTGTGTATTTGTTGTAGAGTGTAGTATTACTAAAGAGAGCCCATACTTGATGTTTGGGATAAGTATGGAGGGGGTGTAGGTGAGAGAGATTTTAGCATAATTTTAGTTGTGTAAGATTTTTGTTGCCATTACCATCTTATACATTCATAAGAGGTTGCTAGGCTAATGGTACTAGGGCCTTTACAATCCTAGCCATGTAAAAAAAAAACATGTACCCTAATTGACCATAGTTAGATGGTCATTGTTAGCAGAACGATTCTTTGATCAGCACCAACTACCCCTGTCCATAAGGGACATAGGTGCCACCCCCAGGGTGAATTTGCAGTCACCCATCCAGGTGTCAAGGTTGCACCTAAATAGGATCATTGAGGAGCTCTGCTTCACGTGAAGTGAGAGCTTATTCTAGAGGAGTTGCAATCTCTGGGAGATATATCTGTCTGTCCGACATATTTTGTTAATGTCACAGGCTTGGTTGAGATCTCTGGACTGAGTGACTATGATCACATTTGATTTGTGGATGAGTAGCATTTCCATTAGGGCAGAGTTAGAGACTGCTCTGTAGGCTAGGCACAGGTCACTCCTCAGCAGCCTGTATGATACAGAGTACTGTGACATGGCTTTCAGTCTTTTCATGTAAGTAAGGTTTTGGAGGCCCTGGATTCTCTTGGTTAGAAACCTCTGTCGTCTCTCCATTTGCTACAGGTGTCTGGTGAGATGAATACAGAAGGGAGCATAGTACTTAATTAGTGGTCTGACAGGGATTGAGTACAGTGGAGTTATAAACTCCTTAGTCTTGGATGCAATGCCCTTATTTATGAGATGTGCAGTGTAGAAGGCTTTCCTTACCACTATGGACATATGATGATCAAAGTTTAGATTGCTATTAACCTGTGTTCCCAAGTCTTGCACCACTGGGTTTGAGCTAATAGGGGGAATATCTATGTCATAATTAGCAGGGGCTACATCTTTTCCCAAGGGAATAATGAGGCATTTTTTTGCATTTAGTTATAATCTGTGACTTCAGCACTAGTCATTTGACTGCGTAAGTCCCTTTATGTAATATGTTTACATTGTTGGGGACTCAATGATTGCGGCCAGTTTGCAGTGATCTGCAAGCTTGATAAGGCATAGGCCATCTACTGTCACCTGGGCCTCAGAGAAATAGATTCCAAACAGTAGAGGGCACAGGACAGATCCTTGTTGTATCCTACTGGTTAATGGTCTACTGGTGGAGGTGTACTCCCCAACTTTGACAGTGTGAGTTCTGTCATTGAGGCAGTTGGCTACCCATCAAAAGCCTTGGCTAAATCAAGATAGGTAATATGTACAGCTTTTCCCTCATCCAGGGCTTTGGTGACATTCTCAAAGAAGTCCTTTAGGTTTAATAAGCAAGATCTATCCTTTGACAATACCAAACTGGGTTGGATCAAGAGTTTGAATGTCACCTGTATCCTTGTTGATAAGGTCCATGATGATTCTTTCTATGGCATTGCAGATAAGGCTGGTTAGACTTACGGGTCAATAGTTTCCTGGGTTAGTTGATGGACCCCCTTTGTGCAAGAGGATTGCTGTTGCTGTTCTCCACTTTGCCAGAACAAAGCCAGTGCTCAGGCTGTGGTTAAAGAGAGTGCCAAGTAGTTCCATTAGGTTTTGTTTTACAATGTTAGTAAGCAACCTGGAATGTCATCTGGTCCCATAAATACTATGTTTTTGGCCTTGAAGAGTGCTTGTATTACCTGTTCTTTGGAGATACTCTGTAGAGGACTGATGTCAGTAATGCTTTGGGTTATGGCTGGTGAGAACAGGTAGGTGAAGTTATTGCCAAATCTCTCAGCTAACTGTTTGGTAATTTTCTCTGGTTCATTGTGAGTGGTACCATCCACTATAAGTCCGGCACACAGCTGGGCATTCATTTTTAGGTTTCAGACATAGCTAAAGAATGCCTTATAGTTGTTGTGATGTCCCCACAAAGGGCCAGTAATCAAGGAGCCTGAATTCTCACTGCTGGCACTGGAATGGGACATTCACTTGGAACAAAAATGGATACATCCAGTATTTCCAGATGGAGGTCTCTGCATCAAGCACAATCTCCTTTAAGAACACACAGGGAACATACTCAATCTTGGGTCTGGGTTTCCCTCCAGGCTCCCCTGTAAGACTCCCCACTGACACAGCTGTAGGGTTGAGTTCTTAGCTGAGTGTCCAAGCCAAGTCCTCCAGCACCCTGTTTGTGAAACCAGTGCTTCGTGTCCCTGCTCCAAGTAGCTAACACACACACACACACACACACACACACACACACACACACACACACACACACACACACACACACACACACACACACACACCTGGAAAAAGCTGGCACAGATTTACTAGCTTTGCCCCCTTCTGCCCAGACTATAAGGTAGTTACACTACTACCAGACACCCCAAAGCGAGCTACTCTTAAGGCTCTTGCAAGGGTACCCAATTATCCTGAGTGAAATTAATATTAATACAAATGGTAATGTCAACCAAACAGCCAGGCTTTCAGGAGTGGCCACAGTGTCACTAACAGATATAAGTACTTTCAAAAGTTAAAATATTCTCTAAAGAACAAGCAACAATGAAAAGTTTAAATATAGGGAGTGGAGCCAAGATGCTGTACTGAAAGCAGCATATTTTCAGAGCTCTCTTAAACTATTACATAATACAGGAAAATATTTATTCTTTCTTAACAAAACTTATCAAATTTCATTGATGAGAATCTAATACTGAAAACCTGTGACTTTGTGAATTTTTATAGATATTTTCTTGTCAAATTATACTGGAGACTTTTATACCTTGAGAAAATGAGCAGCACTAAGAACTCACACTCTGAAACTTCTCTGAAGAAGGAACTGAAGCTGGTGTCTACCATTTTACAGGAACCGTCTCTAAAAATAGTTAACTTCAAATAAAATCTAGAAAGTCTCAAAGAAAACAGCCAGAAAGAAACAGATGCCCTTAAACAAATGGTCCGACAACATCAGTTAAAAATAACTGTCATAGAAACATCCTTAACTGATATATGTGGGAGATTAATCCAATCCAAATCCACTCCCCTAACCTTTTCTATCTCATCCAAAAATGGCACTCCAATCACTCCTTCAACCCATACCAAACTCCTTGGGGTAGAAATCGACAAAAATCTCTACTTTGATGTTCACATAGCCCAAACCCTCCATAAGATTCACAAAAAATGGGTACTCAAAGGCACAATAATTTTCTCACCAATAAAGCAAGAATCACCTTAGCCCAAACTCACCTTTTGTCTACACTTACATACGCAGCCCCAATATTAACCCACATTAGAAAAAAATGATCTTGATAAAATTGAGTCATGCTACAACAAAATTGCAGAATTTGCCAATGACTCTACATTCAGAGCCCATCACTGCCAAGTACTAAGACATCTTAAATGGCTTGAATTACCCCAGTTACTCACCTACCAACAGCTAACTACTGCATTTGATATCCTGACCAACCCTGAAAAAATACCTGCCCTACAACAACTGCTCACCCACTACTCTACCACTCGCCCACTACGCTCAACCACTAAATCTCTTCTCTGTACCATAAGGGCTAAAACACTGCAGGAAAATCTCTCTGCTCTCATATCATAGCAGAGGCCTAGAACAACCTCCCCCCATCCCATTACCTCACAATTCAAAAAACTACTTAAATCACATCTCCTGGAAACTTGGATCTGCCCATGTATAACTTAACTCACTTTCTCCTGTCACTAGACGTCTCCAACCACAACTGAACCAACTCACAACATAGGCCTTAATTCATTTACACCGTATCTAGTATGTGAAGTATTTTAGCCTCATAGCCATTTCAGCTATGATTTAGCCTATTATGTAAATTCTTTGACTTGTCCTCTCAAAGCAAGTTATTAATCATCTCAGCTGTTGTATTCTAGTTTGAAAAATTGACTGTTTTCATGAGCTTTTCTCCCTGGGTCTCCACTGAAAATGGACCAGTCCAGCTGGATTTTCCCAGTTAACAAATGTAAAATAAATAAATAAAATAATAAATTACCAGAAGATGAAACTCAAACCAAATTTCTTCTTAAGCAACATACCTGACTATTCAACAAAATAGATGATTTGGAAAACAGGAAAGAAGGACAAATATTAGAATTTTTGGATTACCTGAAAAAAGTGAAGGTGAGGACATAATCCGTTTTTTAAATACTTGGATACCAGAAATTTTAAACTTATTTTTTAATTTCTGCAAGTCTTTTGGGTTTCTAATACCATGATGGGAATGGACCCCATTCCTAAGTCAAAATACGATTAAAGTTCATGAAATTAGTATTGTTTCACTCTTTGATGTCAGCCAGTAGTGCTCTTCGCAGCACCCACAATGTGCCCAGTAATGACTCCTTCCACAATTCGTACAGAGTTGCATGTATTGGTAGTATATCTAAATACGATTGTGGACTCTTCCTTATAAGACCTGTTGCTCCTACTACTTTTGGAACTGTCTGGGTATCTTTCTTCCACATTGCTTTCGTTTCTGCCTGCAAATCCTGATATTTTATGACTTTGTGTCTCTCTGTACGCATGATACTGTAGTCCCTGGGTGTGGCGATTTCAGTGATCAATGCTACTTTTATCTTGTTTTCCTGGACCACTATATCTGGTTCTCTAGCATCTATTTTCTGAACAGTTGGTAATGGATGATCCCATGTGATGTAGACTTCTTCATGTTCCAGGATGCTTTGTAGCTCATGTTTCCAGTGTTTTTCAGCCACTTCAGTACCATAATGTTTGTACAATCCCCAGTGCAGAAGCCTTGTCACATCATTATGCCTTTCAGTATACAGTCCTTCTGGTATGTCGCAACCAGCAACAAGGTGTGCAACTGTTTCCAGTTCAGTTTTACAAAACCTACATTTGTCTATTTCTCCCACATCTTCAATGGACTTTGTAAACAAACTGGTACGTACAGTGTAAAGTTACAGTAGGGCTTCTCATATGGAATCGAAAGAACCATAGAGCAATAGGGAAGCTAATATCAATATCTCCTTCATTACCTCCCAGATCAATTGTAATAAAATTCATGTCTTATTTAAACAAAGAACTAGTGGTCAGAACTGCCTGGAGAAAATGTCCATTGAAGTACAAGCAGAGCCAGATTAGATTTGACAGTGACTATTCCTCCAGAGTACTTGACTTGAGGAAGAATTGCTGGCTACTCAAGCAGAATAACATCAAAGCACAACTAACCTGTACAGCAAGGAATAAAAATACTCTGGCTAATGAAGTGAGAACTTTTAACAACATAGAAGAAGCTTTCCTTTTTATCCAAAAAACAAACAAACAAAAAAAAAAACAGCATAATACATATACCAGAGAAAATGGATTGGAAGGTTAGACTGTGCTGTTTGGATGTGTCTGGGAAGTAAAGAAACCGAAAATGTCATTGATACTCCGACGCAAAGCAAAGAAAAACGAGAAGAGACAACAGCAAAGCCGGGGCAAACCAGCAGTCCGTTCCAGCGGTTGGAGCGGGTGGAGTGGGAGTGTTTCTTTGGCTTTGCTTTTTTGACTTCTCACTTTACTGTTACTGTTCTCTGGATCCTCTCCTCAGGGGGTAGAGGAGGCTTGAGGGGGCTTCTCAGGTGGCTGTTCTTCCCCCTAAGGTGGTTAGGGCCTCCCCTTTTCTGTTCCCAGCTCTTAAGGGGGGCAGCAGTTTTTTTGCTTCAGTGGGGGTTCTCCTAGTGCTTCAGGGGTCTGCTAAGAAACATATGCTTAAAATGGCAGAAGATTTGATTACTCTGCTTATGATCCCAGTCTAGAGAGGTAGCTAGCGTGGGGGGGGGCAGAGCTCAGGGTTTTCAATCTTACTTGGGCCGATGCCTGATTCTGGCTCAAGAAAAGAAAGAAGACTACAGCATCTGGATCTGGAATATAGCAGTGTGCTAAGAGATGCCTAGTATTCTGTGTGCGAAATAAAGTCCAGTCTAGTACCCTCTCAGACCATGTGCTTTTCTGGTGTGAGACTGAATACAGCAGCCCAGATGGCCTTTTACCACAGTCCTTCAAGCCTTAGGTTCATGGCATCTTGTATTCTCCAGTGCTTCCCCATGCCAAACTGCATAGAGGAAGCTTCAATGGTATCTCAAAAGATTTCACACACAGCCTGGAAAGATGCTGCTTCTTTTCAGTTGGAAAAATCTTTCATGTGTTTGCCTTTCCACCTCTGCCTCTTCCAAAGGTGCTTCTAAAGGTCAGACAAGACAAGGATTCCACACCTGTTGTCTCAGAGGGGAGGTCATCCTGTCAATGTTCAAGCACTCTCTACATCCACAGCAACAGCCATTCTGTTTTGTTTTGACAGAGGTCTCAGTCTCAGCTTCCTCAACAAGTTTGTCATTATGAAGCTGAAAGCCTCTAGTGTAAGCCAATGTAGTAAAGAGAAAAAAAAAGAGGTTTTTTTTTTTTGGAGTGCAGCAAACAATTTGGAGATTACTGATAATTTCCAGAGTGTGGCTTCAATATCTCACTGAGTTACTGGACAAAGGTTTATTCTTTCTCTTCCATTAAGATTCATGCTGCAGCAATTTCAGCTCACTATGATTGTGACCCCACCATTGTTCGCATCCTTTGTTCAAGCAATTTCTTCTCCTACTCCTTGGGATCTCAATTTTGTGTTGGAGGAAACTTACTCTACAACCTTTCGTACTAATCCTAAGGTGGTTTCTAAGGTGTGTTTTTAAACCAAACTAAACCAAACCTTTCATTTATGTGCCCTACCCAAAAACAGATCCCCAAAATAAAGGGAAAAGATTTTTAGATGTACACAGGCTGTGCGTTATGTTTGTTTAGGAGAGCAGGACTAAGCATTCTCAGCAGTTGTTTTGTTTCTTTTTTTTTGACTTCCAAGCCTGTGTCCTGTGTCAAAACATTTCTATTTTAGGTGGATTGGTGTTGTATTTTTGTTTTATATTCCCATCATGGCAGATTCCAGCCAGCTGGGATTAGGCCTCTCATTTCTACTACTACTACTACCACTTACAGCATTTCTAAGGGGTGCAAACTAAGATATTTTGGAGGCAGCTACTTGGAGTTCAGTGCATACTTTCTCTAAGCATTATCACCTTCTCTTACTACTCTAAGTCTAGGCTGGTTTTGCCACAGCTGTCCACTTCCAATGTCTCAACCTCTCCTTCCCTCTGTGTGTAGGTGTGGTTGTGTATTGTGTATTATATGTATATAATTATATATATATTGTATATTTTTGGTGCAGGTTTTTTGGTTTTTTTTTTTTTTTCTCTCTTTTCCTGACATTCTGACATCTGGGGCAAAAGACTGAGGCGCATGGTCGCGCGATTGCGCATGTACTGGCGGTACCCAGTCTAGTGCGCAATCCTGCCTGACGCTGGCCTCTCTCTTTGGTATTCGGCCCGACTGGGGACGCCGGACGACCAATAGTTAGGACTGCAGCAATGTGGATCCTCGAACATCTACATTTATGGTAGGTACAAAACTGTACTTTCTTCTCCTTCCTTAAAAAAGATCCTCAGAAACGAATACATGGTTGGATGTTAAAAAGAAGAAACAAAAGACAGTCTCTACAGCAACTAATAACATCAGTTCTCTCAAAGCATCAACTTCTAAATGATTTATGTATTAATTATTATGTCATAATCTGTTGCATTTAAGTCTGCTTGATCTGATCATCATTAACAAACATCAAGGTCAAAACTTATTATTAGCAACATGATGGACAGATGCATTCATCCTATTGGAAACAGGTATTTAACATTTAAAATTTCTGAATAACTTGTTTATATTTAGTATCAGCCTCTAAATACTGAAACAAATATTCTCAGTAATGTTTATATCCATGCTATCTGACATAAATAACAATACCCCTGCAAGATTTATAACTAAACAAGAAAGTTTTATTTAAACAGTTTAAAATGAATGTGTGTTTTTTAATGTTAGTAAAGGTTCCGTTATATTTAACCATGTACTGCCATAAGAAGCAACATCTATCACATTGAATAGCATAATGCTTGTTCTCACTGCCTTTAACTTGCCACTTTTATGAAGTATCTAGTTTATTGTTTGATCCCTGTTAAAGAATTTAAAACATGTTAATTGTACACATAGAAATCTGTCTATTATATGTAATCAGAATGCTGGAAATGGGAAAGGAAAATATTCCTACACCCAAACTACTAACCTGCAATTTAAACATTAATTTACTGTTCTGCTGCTAAAAATATGTTTCTCAAAAAAAAAAAAAATAGAAGTGATTATTATACTGTTTTCATGCTTTTAAGAACTGATAACTGTAAATAAAGGGCTTTTTTTTTACTTTATTTAAGCTTCATTTACTTCATACACTTCATTGTTCAACATTTTCTTTCAACACTTAAAATCAAAAGATTCCATTTCTAGAAAGAGGTGAAACTTTTTACATACCTCGTGAGAGCCCACAAGCTCCTGTGTAGTTCATTTGCTTACTCAGTGCTTAGTAGTTCAGGCTGAGGCCTCCTACACTGTTTTGAAAGGAAGTAAGAGGAATTTTTTAGCAGACATTCTTTTCAAGCACACAGTGAATATTTTGGTTCCCCTAAAAGGTAAATAGCATCTAGATGCATGAAAACACGAGTAAAAATAAATGTAATCACTATAAATCATTTATAGCTAGATTGGGTAAATGAAAACTAATTTAATACCCTACAAGCAGCAGAACCCTGAGATTTAATTAAAATGAACAGAGAAACACATCATATGAGTAAGTGCAATTACTCTATGATTATCTGCATTTAAAGAAACAGTACATTAAAAATATGACTTTTTATTGGATTCAGTTATGCATTTTACTGAATTATAATACCTATATTGTGGAATGTTATCAATTATAGTTTATAGTAATGCACATAGGAATTCCTGTACTTAAAACGAACAGTAACATGTACAGCATAGAAAATGTTTTGGAGTAACTAGGTGTATGTAGTTGTAAATTGAAGTAGTAGATTGAAATATTTAACTGCCAGTCTGACAGCTATTTCAGCATAGCTGATGGGAAAGACAGGGGTAATCATTGTATTTTTAGGTCAGAGCTTGTAAAGTGACTGTTTACAGAAGGTTGCACCTTGTTCTAATTTTATTTTAGTAACTGATTTTATTTGCAGTAAGTCATACCATAGTCCACATCAAGTTAATATAATCTTTGGAATATTAACTTTTTTTTTCAAATTGTCTATTCTTGAACATTTTGTTAACTCACTTATTGACAAGTGGTCACAGTAAGGAAGATTAGTGGTTGCTTCTTGTTTGCTTGGTTGTTTTAAGTATGTATGATCATAACTAACAGGATAGCTGGATAAATCTGTATGACGATAACTTAATAGATTTATTTAAGGGAGTAGATATTTATGCATACTTTGAGCAATATATAGAAATCATTTAGTCATAATATGAGATGATAGTAACATATATTGCAAATAACCTCAGTTATTACCTTTCTCCTTTGAGTTTATTCAGGACAGTTGCCCTATACTTCATGGAGTTATTATAAAACACAGGTTCATCCTATAATTAATTAATGAACTTCTGATTTGTCTTACTCACCGTGGATGCTTCACATGGAAATATGCATCAGAACTAAATTGTAGTACAGTTTTGTATTGTTTGCTTTGACTTATGATAAAATTAATACCTAATTGTTTCAGCCTATTAATAAGAAATTTAAGTAAAACTGACAACAGAAACTGATTGGGCAGTAAGCTACTGACAATATAGTGATACTGTCCTTTTTAAATACAGGCTTTATGTATGTAGGAAAACGGTTATTGTATAAGAAAGAGCAGGAAAGTTTTGATATTTAGAATCATATACTTATGAAAGGGCCAATGTCTAGGTTGCCTTACTAAACAGATTGAAAAATAATAACTTTCAATACTGTTAAGTAATATTCAAAAACACTTAATATAAGTTTGCGAATGCTGAAAATTCTGAGTTTATGGAAATTATTAATTCTGTTGTACTCATGTCAGGAAGTACTAAACTCAAGTTGTTTTACGGTGATATATTTTTTATAACCAACAATGTTTAGTATTATTATTTTTATTTATTATGTGTTCTCATTCACTGTTGAATACCTTAGACAAAACAATAGGTTTGTAATTTAGGTGTGCATCTGTTCCTCTTAGTGTAACACATAAGAAGGAAAATGCTTAGATCTTTCTCTAATTATGATCTGTAAATACAAGTTATAATTTTGTCAAAATGCTAGTCATAACATAGAACTAGTGACATATTCCAATCATAATTTATGGAAAGGCTCACTTTATATATATATTTGATTGGAAGAAATGTCTGACTAATAGAATATCAATGCCATATAAAGGATACATAAAGAATTCAGTTTGTTTTAATACCAAATTCAAATTTAGAGTAGTGAACTTTGTAACTTAAGTATATTTAAGAACTGATTGTTGAAATTATATTTGTGCAATCTCATCTAACAGAAAATGTGTTAAAAAGTCTCTGTTAATTTTCATTTAGAGCTCAATATGGAGTGTGTTTATTTTTTTGAGGAAAGAAAGTTAGTCCAATGGACCAATGCTTTTCTATTGGACTAGGAATGTTATTCATTCCATGGTTGAAATGGAAATTTATTATTCTTAGATTTAATATGCTTTATACTACATTGTTCAAAATGTACTTTTTCTAGGCCTGTTTTAGCACTCAATAAGCATTTGAAAGTAAAGAAAACTGGTTTGAAAATCACATCTGCATATATTAATATCTGCCTAACATGATTTTAGAAAGAGATATTGGGTGATGAAAAAGGATACTTATATTCAATCTGTAACTTCATCCAAAACCTCACGTGGATTTATTACTTTTATCTTTAAACATTAATGAATTGGACAACCCAAGAAAGAGATCAAACTTAATAAGATATTTAAAATCGAATAAAGATCAAGGGGTCTTCCTCCAAAAGACACATTTCAACACTAAAGATTGTAATATATGGAACCTGAATGATTATTTAATTTTAGCCCATTCCTCTTATAAATCTTAAGACAAGAGGAGTTATGATACTTTGGAAAAAATATTGTTAACCCACAAATCATTCATAAATATGAAGATAAAGAAGGCTTTATATCCTTTGTTATATTAAAATTTAATAATGGAATGTGGACCTTAGTAAATCTATATTGGTTTCCAGGCATGGGGGTGTGGGAATTGCTAAAAATTATTTGGATTTAATTATCAATAATTATAAAGGAAATTTAATATGGGGGGGTTAAATTATATTTTGGACAACTCAGAAATCACAAATAAAAGGCCTTTGCGTCCAACCTCTACTGCAAAGCACTTTAAGAAGTGGTCTGAATCACTTCATTTATTTGACACCTTTAATATAAAACAAAGCAATTCATTAAGTTTTTCTCATCAGGATTATAGATTTGATACTCAGACAAGAATAGACAAAATATATGTTTCACAAGATTTAAACAGAAAAATGTCATGCTTCTCTGTAGTCCCTTGCCCCATTTCAGATCACAGTCAAACTGACTATAAAAGATTAATCATTTGTACAAGAATCCCAGCCTACATCACAAAACTTAAAGATTTTAAAACTTGGTTAGCTTCTGAACTCCATTTTTTTTCTTGAAACTAATTATATACCAGAGATTAATATCACAATTATCTGGGACTCCTTGAAGTCTTATATGTACGGAAAAACTTTAACGTGGTTCAAAAATAAGCTTAAAGAATGGGAATCAGAACTAAAAAAAATTACAGTCTCAACTGTTATTAATCACCACTAATGCTATAGTAAACACATCTGTAGATAAAAAGAAAAAACAAGAATTAAATTAATAAATTAAATAAAAAGTATACTGAAATATTAACACAAAAACTAACTTGGTATTAGAAAAACTAAAAATTAACTCTTACGCTACTTCACCTAAACATTTGCACAACTTATCAATGAAGGCTAAATGCCAATCAAAGACTAAAGGTGTCATAAACATACTTCATGAAGGAGAATAAAAGATAGTATCTGATATGGGAGATAGTATCTGATATAGGTTACATTCTTGATGCCTTTAAACATCATTTCTCTGAGCATTATAAATCAAACACTCCAGTGGATAGCTTCCCATATTTGGATTCAGTTGCTTCTAATATTAAGAAAACTCCAGAAAAAAAATAAAATCATCCTTTCAAAATAAAATAACACATCAAGAAGTCATAGACAATATTAAAGAAAGTAAGTCTAATAAAGAATCAGGAACTGATGGTATCATTATAGGGGTCTATATCAGTTCTGCGAAAATCCATTAGAGCAAATACCAAAAGATCGACACGTATTAATCGAACTGCAAATACACCGAACGCACTAAACCGTGAAATTTAAAACATCGAATGGTCATAGTCGGCCAACCCCACCACCTACTACATACTACCTACCCAAAGAAAATAAATAAACCACATACAAACACTAACCAAACCCTACTCCTAACCCTAAAGTAAAGCACCAAAACCCAACTTCTAACACTACACTAAACCCCACATACACAACTATCTATGCACTATCCTTAACCCCTCCCTAACCCTAAGGTCCGTAACTAGCGCACATTTCCCCTACGGAGATATACCCTAACAAAATAAATAATACACATGAATACATTTAACAAAACCCTACTTCTAACACTACACTAAATCTTACATACATTACCTATCTATACACTTACCTTAACCCGCACCCTATCCTAAGGTCCATACTTTTCGCACACTTACCTTACGGAGCTGTACCGCAGACAGGCCAACCAACACACTTCGACATTTCAGATTTCACTGTTTTGGATGTTCGGCGTTTACATAGTTTGCGCAATATGTGTTGACCATTTCATATTCACGGAAACAGCGTTTCGATCGTCTGATAGGGACCCTCATTGTAGAAATGTATAAGCTTTCTCCCCTTCTATTATCTCCTTTTTTCACAAAACACTAATTGAAGTACAGACACAGGGTGTCATAACCACCTTCCTGGAAATACTCTTTAATTACTCAATTGTAAAAGAAAATAATGATCCCAAGCATTGTAGCTCTTATATACCACTATCCCTGCTAAATAAGGATAATAAACTATTTATGTCCATACTAGTTAATAGAATAAAAACTCCACTATCACAGGTAATAGATGAAGATCGAACGGGGTTTATAAATAATAGATACACATATGATAATGTTAAAAGTGTACTAACCCTCATTGAAGTATTAAATAGTGAACATCAAGTAGCTCTAATAATTGGTTTAGATATAGAAATAGGATTTGACTCATTAAATTGCAATTATTTATTTAAAGTATTAACTTTATTTGATTTTCTTCCTTGCTTCATTTCACTTTTAAGAAATATAAATAAAAACAATCTAGCTTATATAAAATTAGGCCCATTTACTTCGGAGTCTATTCTTATAACTAAAGGCACCAAACAAGCCTGTCCTACGTCCCCAATTCTTTTTGTGATAGCTATTGAAATTTGTGCCATGCTACTAAGGAATGATCCAAACATAAAAGGAGTAGAAATATATAGTCATTATACCTTTAAGATAATGTTATTCGCAGATGAAATATTACTCACTTTATCTAATTCTAACACAACTCTAAATGTTAGATCTATTAGTAATGAACTTCCATTCAATCTCTGGTTTACACCTTAATAAACAAAAAAATCAAAATTCTTGTTTTTGAATAAAAAGAAAAAAAAATGCAAGCTGTCAGAAATCACATTATTGGAAACCAAGTACCTAATTCTGATTATTTAGGCATTATTTTGTGCACCAGTGTTGAAGAAACAGTAAACATGAATTGTAATAACATTATAAAAATAAGTGAAATGTATACGGAAATGTGAAGTAAAATGTTTGTGACCTTTGAGGACAGATTACAACTAATAAAAACAATAATTTTACCAAATATATTATACATCTCACAAGTCATATCTATGATCCCAAATAGAAATTTTTCATAAAAACATAAAACTCTCTTGTTAAAAATTTCATGGTTTCCAAATAAAAGCAGAATAGATTTTACTCATCATATTAGACCTTAGGAACAAGGAGGAATTACATTTTCTGATATAGAAACATATATCAAGGCTTCCAAAATTAGAACCATTATAAATTGGGTAGACTCCAATTATACCTCAAACTGGAAGTGCTTACATTTAACTGTATTATTAAATGAAAGTCATACTTCAGTTAACTTTTTACTAATCAATCAATTTAATAAGTTATGGTATGCCCTTTGTTTTAGTATACAATATAATATATCAAAACCTACTAAATTAAATTCCATTAATTTTATATTTAATACATTCAGGAAATTTATTAACACAAATACAGCAATCAAGCTTTGGTCTGAGATATTGATTCCCTTTAGTATTACAAAATAATTTACTGACAAATTGCATTGCAACACTTTACATATCTGGGAATCTCAAAACCTCATATGTTAGCAACATTGTATGCATGAACATAAGGTACTAGATAGACAAGACATTATAATGCAGTTTAAACTATTATATCAAGATAGGCTGCTTTACAAAGTGTCCTGTCATATTACCATGATTTATGCAGAATAATTAATAGTTCTTCTTTCAAAGGAAAACCAGAATTTGTCATCTACTTATATGAATTTGTCTATAACAGTTTCAGCTTGAATAACATCACCTCAAGTCTGTATAAAATATCAATAATATATAAAACAAAACCTCAAGAAAAATATTGTAATTATATTACTAAGGGGCATTTCTTATGTTTAACTACACTTTCTGTTAAATTAATCTCTTAGTCACAACATTGGAAAATTTATACCTGGAAATTTCTCCATAGAACATTCCTAACACCAGATAAAATAGCCAAGTTTAGTACTTGTAATAATGTTTTATGTGGGAGATGTTCTCAAGCATGCAGGGCATACTGGATACATATTTTTTATGAGTGCACTAGTATAAAACAATTCTGGAATGATATTAATAATTTTTACAAGCTCTATTCACAGATTTGTTTATATTATCTAAAGGTTTAGTGCTATTGACAATAAATGAAGGTCCTCATTTGAAGAGGGACAATTTTTATTTATTATGGACCATTCTAGCAGTTGCTAGAAAGTGCATGATGAGGAAGTAGAATTCCACCTCACCACCGTCCATGGAAGAATTTCTATCTTTAATGAAAGACGCAGCACAAAAAGAGATCAAGATTAAAGAACTGAGAATCTATCCTAACACGTTAACAGATAATTCTTGGAGAAAGGTACTAAATCTTGCTGAAAATCTACAATTCGACTCTGCCTCTCTTTCTCTCTGATTACTGTAAATGCTTTACTTAATTTTGTGTTAATCTATGTATTTTGAATCAGACTGGTTTCATTTCTTGATTTTTTCCTACAGGCCAAATGTAAATAGTGTATATAGTTGTTTATGTATTAGAATTTAGATTGTGTTGTATCTGTAATATTTTATTTGTTTGAAAAAATTTAAATATATTTAATAATAAATAATAAAAGAACATAAAAATGCTAAGTATCTATTTACAGTAAACACCAGAGTTTCATTCAGAGAAAATATTAAAAATAACACAGGTGGACAGGTTCACACAGTTACAGAAAAAAATAATACTTAACTAATCTCAGTATATTTTTCAGACTGATCTAAATAATTATTATTCCCTGGTTACATACTAGAACAGGGCAAGGTGAAGTAGGTGAGAGATCTTTCTTTTTCAGGTTACAACAACAAAGTGCTCTGAGACTTCAGTCTCACCCAGTATTAAACATTATTTTTAGTGATGGATTACAGAATGACATCACATACATGTGATTGTCTGACTTCTGATTCCCATGCAACCCCTTTCCTTGGCTAGAAGCTAGATTTAGCACCTATGTGTCAGTAATATATACACACACACACAAAGCCTTGCTAAGATCTGCTGCAGCTCCTGGAAGTCATAAAACAATTTCAAACTTCCACCATTCCAGAGCATGAATTAGTTCACCCCAGTGACAATGCAAGAAAGCTTCCTAGTGTAGACTTTTTGTCTGTGGCTGCATTGTATGATAATATCTTTATGGCCTAGACCCAGTAATTCAATTTCTTACTATTTCCCAAAGTTAGGTGGATTGAGATTAACTTCTTCTCTTCCAGTATCCTGTGTGAAAACATGTACATTTAAACAGTTACAATAATTCATGTATATTTCTTTTCCTGACCAGCAGGACACACTGTTGGCACATTTTTAACACAAGCAACTTTATAAATACATTTTCAACACAAGCATGTGTACGAATTAGTACATTAGGTATACGAATGGCATATCATTTTTTACAAAAGTCCAGCTAGCTGTGCTGGGGTATGTTACACATCCACTGCCCTACTTCTTCTGGCATAGCTGGCAATACCTCACATCATCATAGTTGTCTTTAGCTAGGGATGCTAATTTAGTCTCGTAACTAGTCTTAGAGGGTGTTACAAGATATCTGATTTGCTTGTTCAAGTTGTGGACGGTATTCTTCCTCTGTTGAGTAAGTTCCTTCTTGTTCTTAGTTATCAGTTTCTTTCTTTTGTTGTATAACTTATTTATACTTACAGTCCACCAGGGTGACTTTTTTGGGAGGATCTGGTTTTAGTCCTTTCAGGTACAGCTGAGTTAATACTTTTGTTTTAAGTGACTATATAGGGCATTTGTGTATTCTTCTGCATAGGAGTCATTGTTGGCTGTATTAGCAGGGGCTTTGAAACTTTTTAAACCATCGCTTAGTAGGCTACAGTTTGCTTTGTAAAAAGTTCTCAGTATTTTTGCTAATGTGGGGGAGTCAGGTTTGTTCTTTACTTCAAATGAGACTGATTTATGGTCTGCCTTACCAGGGAGGGCAACACACAGGGGGTAGTGCAGTGACCCCACATGTTGATGAGCACTAGGTCTAGGACATTTGAGCCCCTTGTAGGGATGTAGACCAGCTGTTCAAGGGCATTTGAATTAACAGAATTCAGGAACCTCAGAGCGATCGTATTTGTGCTTGTATAAGTCACCCAATCAATGGAAGGATAGTTGAAATATCCCATGACCAAGGTGTTTGGCTATATACTGAGTGACTCTAGTAAGTTCAGGTAGGTGGTGCGCTTCTCTTGGTTCATGGTGGGGGACCTGTAGCTAGCAATGATGTGGTAGGGTATTTTGCCTATAATTATTTGGACCTGGAGTAGCTCAAGAGAGTTTGTACTGTTTTACCAATCTCTAGATATATTTGGATTTAATGAAGATGGCTACACCTCCACCTTTGGTTCTTTCACGCTCATTTTGAGGTCTGATTGTGTGAAAGGCATTATAGCCTTGTATCACCGGGGTGCCCTCTGCGGCCTTTAACCAAGTCTGAGTGACTGCACAGATGTAATCATCTTCTAAGGTGAGGAGTGTTTCCAGTGAGTACAGTTTACCGTTTAGGCCTAGCATTAAGCAGCATGACCTTGAGTTGGTCTCTAGTGGATTTCTTTACTTCAGAAGTTTTATTGTTTAGTCATTGCCTAAAAAAGGCACTATGGGGGAGGCAAGCTTTTTTGCCAGTATCTGAAAGCCTTGAGGAGACAGATGAAGACCATATCTGGCAAAGCAGTGTAGTCTGTCAGACATGTTTCCCAGGCTGTCAGATACTGGACCCTTCTGGAGTGACACCAGAAACTAAGCCAGTTATTGAAATCAATCATTTTTTTGTCTGTACTGTGACATCATCCTAGGTGAAGGTAGAATGTTGCTTAGGGCTAGAGACATACCTGCCTGGGACACATAATCTGAGAGTTTGGTTGTGTCTCTCTTCATATAATCCAGAGGTCATGTCTCTCTTCATATAGGTTTGTTAATGAGATAGCAGGGTCTAAAGTGATTCTTAGATGTTTTGTTGATACTAAAGGCAGTGCATTGCTTGATTTGTCAGTTATTGTTAGTTTTATAAGATCATAGGTTTTTACTCGGCTAACGACCACAAGGGCCTTTTTCAGCCTAGCTATGCATCCCAAATCTTTGACAAGTTCTGGTACCCTTGATAAGTGTAAGCAGGGGCTTGGAAGGTGAAACATTTACAGGTAGGGGCCTGGGAGATGAACCATTTACAGGTTGCCTGTGTCCATTAGAGACATACTATTCTGATCCAGTTGACCAAGTTATACCTGAAGTGGGTTAGGGAGGAACTCTGCTTCACATGGATGGGGATCCTACTCCAGAGAAAGGGTAGTCTCTGTGATATGTACCTATCTCTTCAGCAGGTCCTATTTATATCACAGGCTAGGTTTAAGTCTTTAGAATGGGTAATTCTGGTGCTATTTGTTTTGCGGATGCGCAAGAGGTCCATCAGAATGGGGTCTGGCAATGCTTTCTCTGCCAAGCATAGATTTTCCCTCAACAGCCTACAGGAGACAGAATACAGGGATAGGGCCTTCAGGCGGTCTGCATAGGACATGTTACTTACATCCTGTATTCTTTTAGGGAGGAACCCCTGTGGATGTTCCAGTTGGATATGCCTGGTTATTTAAATACCAAAGGGGGCACTGTACTCTATATCTGATGAATGCCAAATACAGTGGAACAATGACATCCTTAGAGCTAGATGCCGTACCTTTGTTTATAAATTGCACAAAATAGAATGATTTCCTCACTGCTGTAGACATGTGAAAGTCAAATGCTAGATTACTGTCACTACTGGGTCAGTTCTTAGGGGGTGTGTTGTCAATATGATAGTTACCAGGGTTGGATGACCTCACAAAGGAAACTATTATGCATTTCTTGGCATTTAGTTTTAGTGCATGGTTCTGACACCAGTTGTTTGTCTGTGTCAGTCTTTCCTGGAGAACATTTGTATTGGTGGGTGATTCGATGACAGCTCCTAATTTGCAATAATCTGCATATTTAGTCAGACAGAGGCCATTGACATTGGCCTTGACATCAGAAAAGTAAATGCCAAAAAGGAAGGACTGATCCCTGAGGGACTCAGCTTGTGACTAGCCTTTTTATAGAGATGGACTGTGTCTTGTCTGTGAGCCAGCTGGCTGTCCACTGGGTGACATAAGGGTGTGTATCTAACATCTTAAGTTTGCCAACATTGCTCGGGTGGGGGATTGTGTCAAATGCCTTGGCCAGATCAAAGTAGGCAGTGTGAACCATTTTGCCCTCATCCATTACTTTGGTGACCTTCTCAAAGAAGTCCACCAGGATAAGTAGGCATGACCTACCCTTGATGAAACCAAATTGGGTTGAGTCCAGTGTCTGAAGGTTTCCTATGTCATTATTGAGCCTTTCCATGATAATTCTTCCCATGTCTTTGCATATGAGACTAGTGAGACTTATGTGTCTGTAGTGGGCCCACCATTGTGCAGATGAATGACTGCTGCTGTTCTCCATTCATGAGGCACAAAGCCTATTTGGAGGCTACAGTTAAATAGCAATTTCAGAGGGCCTGATAGGTGGTGTTTCATGCTATTTAGAAGACATCCTGGGAAAGTGTCTGGGCCCTTTGATGTGGTGTTGTTGGCCTTAGAGAGAACATTAAGGACCTGTTTCCTCATGATAGCAGGGGGAGTTATATTTGATGGTATTTCCTGTGGGAAGGTTGATGGGGAGACATGGATAAGGTTGGAGCTGAATTTCAGTAGGTTTGCTATATCTTCTGGCTCAGTATAGGTGTCTTCATTTACAATGAGTTCTGTGCACAATTATGTATTGCCTTTGAAGTTATAGACATAACTAAAGAATGCCTTGTTGTTGTCCTTGGCCTGAGAGGCAAAATTTACCCCAAATTTGGCTTTGGTAGACATTATTTGTCCTCTGAGTTGTTTGTTTAGTTTTATAAGAGTACTTGCATCCTGTTTGGTGGTGTACCTCCTGATTTTTGCCATGATTTTCTTCCTTCTGTTATACTGCCTATTGATGTTGCAATTCTACCAGGATGGCTTGTTTTTAAGTTAGTTCTGTACTTCTTCCTGGTGGGTACAGCTGCCTCTGTGCAACTATTAACATGCTTGTATAGGGTTTCTGTGAACAGTTCTGAGTAGGCAGCAGTGTTCTCAGGGTTTATGGGGTCTTGGAATTTTGCCATGCTGTCACTTAATAGTAGGAAGCTAACTTGAGTAGCTCCTGAATATTCCAGGGTTCCGGTTTTATTTTTAGTTCAGAGGAGGCCATTTTGTGGTCTGAGCTTACCAGAGAAGACATTACACTAGAGCAGGGGTCTGTAACCTTCTCTATCAAATGAGCCATTTTGGCCCGTCTCCCACCAAATAAAATTCATCTGGAGCCACAAAACCTATTCAACCCCTAAAATGAAGATAACACAACGTATAAAGTTTTATATATAATTATACTATATATAAAATAACTATATTTATAAGAGCAATATTCAAAATCCATCCCTATTTTTGTTCCTTTGTTGGGATTTAAATTGGGATTGCTCAGTCGCTGTGTGTGTGTGTGTGTGTGTGTGTGTGTGTGTGTGTGTGTGTGTGTGTGTGTGTGTGTGACTCATACCTCTCAACCTCTTGCAAGAAATTTGGACAAAGCCATAAATAATGGCTGGACAGAGGCCCAAAAATAGGGACACTTTTTAAATATTGCTCTTACAAACTTAGAAAGTTGATAAAAAAACAGGTTTTGCATTAGCATGAATTTTCTGAAGTCTGAAATTCAAATGTCTGTCTATATTTTCTGACTTTAGCTTTCAATGATTTGCCAGAAAAAACACAATTTTATGAGAAACAGACCAAAATATGAGGCATAAATCAGGACAGTCCGCAAAAACCTGTACAGTTATGAGGTAACTTTGTGTGTGTGGGTGTGTGTATGTCTGTGTGTGTGGAAAATGCATGTTAACAGAAACTGTTGTTCGAGCAAGTTTCCAAGTTTATAACAGCAATATTTAAAATCCGTCACTATTTTTCTTCCTTTGTTCCCCCTTTATTTGTGGCTCTGTCCAGATTTCTTGTGGCAAGAGTTTCAGAGGTATGATGGAGAGGTATAGAAACCTTTCAGGAGATCTTGCTGCTGCCAGGGGATCGCTCGATCACTCTGTGTGTGTGGAATGCATGGTTACAGAGACCATATTATTCTAGCAAGTTTCTAAGTTTATAAGAGCAATATTTAAAATCCGTCACTCGATCATTCTTTGTGTGTGTGTGTGTGTGTGTGTGTGTGTGTGTGTGTGGTGCCATGCGGCAGAGTGGCCATTATTTTTCAAAGCTACAGGGAGCCACTGCAGAAGGGTGGAAGAGCCGCATGCGGCTCTAGAGTTGAAGGTTGCAGACCCCTGCACTAGAGGGTGTGCAGCACTCTCCCATATTAGTGAGGACCAGGTCCAGTATGGTTGCACCCCTGGTTGGTGTATTGACAATCTGGTCCAGGGAGTTTGTGTTTACAAAATTCATAAATCTCTGTGCCTGTATGTTTGGTGCCATATATGATTCCCAGTTAATGGTGGGGTAATTAAAGTTGCCCATGAATATGGTATTGGGTTGAATGTTGAGTCTTTCCAATAAGCTTAAGTACATGGTATGGGTCTCCTGGGTCATTGAGGGGGACCTATAGCTTGCAAGGAAGTGGTATTGGAATTTGTCTATGATGATATGAACATGGAGAAGCTCAAGTGCTTTTTCTTGTTTGACCAGCCTTGAAATGTATTTATTTTTGATGTAAACCGAGACATCCCCACTTCTAGTCTCTGTCTATGTAGTAGCTTGACTAAATGTGTGGAAAGCATTATAACCTTGCACTGTTGATGTGCTCTTTGTGACTTTAAACCATGTCTCAGTGACCGCACAGACATCACGATTCTCTAGGGTAAAGAGAGCTTCTAGGGAGTGGTGTTTTTTGTTTAGACTCCTAGCATTAAGCAGTAACACATTTAGATTGCATTGGTTTTGATTTACTATGTTGGAGGTACGTTCAGTTTGGCATTGCCTAAAAAAGGCACTATGGGGACGACGACAATGTTTTAGCTAATATTGGAAAGCCTAGCGGGGAGAGGTTCAGACCATCCTTGGCAAAGCAGCATGGCCTAATAACCATCTCCTTCCATACTGACAAATATTCAGCCCCATAGAAGGACTCCAGTAACTAAGCCAATCATTAAAGTCAGTCATCTTTTGTTTGTACTGTGGCGTCATCCTTGGAGAAGGTAAAATGCTGCTTAATGCTAGGTTCATACCAGCTTGGGATACACCTCATGAGAATTCCATGATGTCTCTCTTCATATAGTCTACATCATATAGTCTAGGGAAGTACGCCTCAGGTCATTTACACCAGCATGGACTATGACCGAGTCATACTGGTACTTGTGGTCCAGTGACCTGACAGCATGCGTAATGTGGCGGATGAGATGAGAAGTAGGCCCCAGACTGTTTGGTAATCCTCAGTCTTCTCCCAGATGATGTAAGGGTCTGTAGGCTTGTTGTAGCCTTGTCATGACAAGAGATCATTAATGGCCTGTTCCCTCGTGATAGCAACCAGACCAATCAGGAGGGTCAAGCACAAACACTCACTTCCCAACTAGAAACAGTCAGGAATGTATGCACTCTGCTCCATCTTTTCTCACCAGGAGCAAAATATTAGCAGAAATTCCAAGCTAGCACATATGAAACAGTTATTAGGCTTTCCAGTGATCAGCAGTCTCCAGGAAATAACATGCCTGTGCTCCTTCTCTCACCAGAAGCAAAACAGAAGCACTAATCCTAAGATGACTGCTGAGAGGCAGAATCTGGGCTCTCTAAAAATTGGTTATCTTGGAGTAGATGTTGCAGTTTTTAAATGTAAGATAGAAAAATGGGTTTGATTCAGCTGCAGAGAAATATGGTGCATGCAGAAAATCCCTGCCTGGTTCTGTAGTCACATTTATGTTCTAGTATGCATTTTAGGTAATGTTCGCATTTTTGCCACTGACATGCCCTCTGGCCAGCCTGCTGCTTATGCTAGAAAAATGGATTAAAATCCTAAGAGCTGCAGTATGCAGTAAACAGATATGAAAGGGGATAATTTAAGCTTTAAGTGGAGAACTACTTAGACTTTGAGTTTTTCCTAGTTTTTGTGGGTTGCCAAAGATCATTATGTTTGATTTTTTGGGGTTAATGATCAGCATATTGTCACTTGTTCTTGCTCAGCAGCTTATATTTGGAGGCAGACAGGGATTGCCTTAGCCTCTGTCATATAGGAAATCCATAACCAACGGCAGATGGCTAAGGACAGTTATGTCTGGGAGTTACAAGGTATCTTTCGACAGTTCCTGTCTTGCATCTTATTTCTTCAACTAAATGACCTACCTTCCTACCCCATAAATAATGTGCTGCAAAGACAAAGACCTTAAATCTCTTGCTCTTTGTCTTTTTCAGTAAAAAAAAAATAGAAAGAAGGACATTTGTCTGGCCCAGAACAGAATGTAATTTATTTTAGTGTAGTTTATTCTAGTTTTGTATGGCTGGATTTGAAAGGTAAAAGGTAAGTCTAAAGCAAGAGACATTTTCAAAGTACATATTGTCTGTAGACCTGATATGCAAGGAGTTGGTGAATTAATGAAGTCTAGTTTTTGTGCCAGACATCATGTATTTTGTTCTGGAAGCATTCAGAAGTAGATTCTTTTATTACAAATCTAGGCTGAGAGCTTGTTGAAGTAGTATTGTAGGTGGGGTAGCTAAAATGGAACAGTACCTTGTCGTTAGTGCATAGCAAGATTGGGAGTTGAGGTATGTCTTAAGGAAGTTTGTTGATAAACATGGAGGAAATTAATGGATGCCTGGATTGATCTCCGAGGAATGCCTTTGATTAAAAGGGCTTTAGAAGAAGTGGATTTACCAAATTTGAGAGAAAATATCTGTCAGAGATGAGGTGTTTGTGGAACTACAGCATTGCTTCCTGACTTATGCTTACTTCTAGCATATAGGTTAAGAGAATGGAGTGTCTACCACAGCTAAAGCTTTAGGTAGGTCAGTAAAGATGCCCCAGTATTGAGGTCTTTATGTTAAGGACTGCTGCATTTGTTAAAGAGTCCAGATTGCAGTCATAGTACTATGTTCAGTCTAAAAGCTGTGTTGTTTCTAAGACTATAGTTTATATTTATTATTTTTTTCAGCTGGCTGAGCGTAGATCTATTTTTCAAATATTTTACCTGCCTAGATATTTCATTGGCAAAAACCAAAAAGAACTATGAAACTATTCAATCCAAACAAGCAACCAAATAAGAGATGGAGAGCTGGAGAAACACAGTAAACAGTTTAAAACAATTTATTAACGCTGTCAGTACAACTCTGCTGTGATAAAACACTTCTTCAGATAATTTCATATAATTAAAATGCTGTTTAAATACTGTGACCAATTCCGAATACTGAAGATCATTGGATATCTAATATTACTTGTAACGCCCATTGTATTGTCTTTACGATGTAGTTTGAAAAGTTATTTGAATAACATATATTCACCTAGAATCACTTCAAAAAACTAAATTACTCTTAATAATAAATACAGATGAAAGATATATGATAAAATAAAATAAAATGTAAATATATAAAAAATGTAGAAAAACATTTACATTCATATTAAAAAAGACCACCAATGTTATAAATATTGGATAGTATACCACTGCCCTCTAGTGGTCCAAAATGAAATAACATGCACTGCTGATTTTACAGCTTAGCTGATCTAAGTTTTAGAACAGGTATAATAGACAGCATTTCATTTAAACCGGGATTCCTGTTGGCCTCTAAAGTAATTTGCCAAAACAGTTCCCAGTATTCCAGTTTTGCCCTTCCATGGGAAGAAAATCACTGTTCCAGCACAAAACACACAAACACTACTATGTCTAATGTGGGGGGCTTTGCCCCCCCCCCACTTAAATATACAGTGGAGGAAATAGCGAAACCACTGAAACGGCCAATTCGATGTTCCACGGCTTCGCTGTTCTCAGTCTTCGAGGTTTTGGGTTCGATATCATAACATTGAGGTTGTGCAGCTTCGATGTTATGGTATAGACCCAGGGAAAATATTTACTAAATTTGCTGGATGTTCATAGAGCGTTACATTTCTGTTTACATAGAACTAAAGAGTTTTGGAAAGCAAACCAATTGTTTATTACATTTGCAGACCCTAGGAAATGTGTACCAGTTTCCAAGGTTGCCTTCTCAAAATGACTATCTAGTTGCATTTCCTTTATTTACACCTCAAAAGGCATGAAACCTAACAAGTCCATTCTGGCTCATTCTACCTAGGCTGTGGCCACATCTGCAGTCTTTCAAAAGAATGCCTGTTTGGATATTTGTGCAGCAGCCATTTGGGCAAACCATCATACCTTTATCACTACATACTAGATTTGGTCTCCAGGGGAAGGGCCTCTTTTGGTGTGATGGTTCTGCGGAATATTTTCCCGGGTGTCCACCTGGGGTAAAGGTAGCTGGGGACTCAGTTCCATATGTGAGGATGAGATGAAAAATTAACAATATCAGATTAAAAAGCTATGTACTCACCATAACATTCCATCTGTATCGTCGAGTTTTTCATCTTTCTTCACATTCCCTCCCTCCATCCCCCTTCTGTGGGTTTCAAGGTTGAGCGGGAAGAGATACTAAAGGATTAGATTGATCTTCCTTATACTCCAGAAATGGTCTCCTTTAAGATCTTCTGTAGTGTTCAATACTGAAATTTTTCTTTTCTGTATATATGTAATTATAGCACACAAAATCTGAGGTAATGGGGACAGATGCGTTGTGGGTAAGGGGAAGTATCCAAAAGGTTTTTGGTTGGCACAAGCTTGCTAATGGGTGAGTTGGATCCTATGGATCAGATTTGGACTTCATATGTGAGGAGAGATGAAAAATCGACAGTACAGATGAACGTTATGGTGAGTACATAACTGCTTATTTCCTTGGATTTGGATGCCATACCTTTATTTATAAGTTGTGCCACATGGATGGACTTTCTCACCACTGTGGACACTTGGCAGTCAAAATTCAGGCTACTATCTGTCTGTGTACCTAGATTTTTCACCTCTGAGTCTACTATCAGGAGTGTGCTATTAATGTTGTAATTTGCAGGATTATTTGACTTCCCAAAGGATATGATAGTACATTTTTTCGCATTTATTTTTAGGCCATGGTTCTGGGATTAATCATATGTCTAAACTAGATCCTCCTGAATGATATCTACATCATTGGGGGATTCACTGATTGCCACCTACTTGCAGTCAACAAACTTTGTCACCCAAAGGCCTCCAGCTTAACCTTGACGTCAGAGAAGTATATTCTGATCAGGAGTGGTCCTAGCACTGAGTCCTGTGGCACACCATTAGTAAATAGCCCTTTGCTGGATCTAGATTCATCCAGTTTAACCACATGTGTCCTGTCCATGAGCCAGTTGGCTATCCATCTGGTCATGTAAGGATTTATGCCCAGTTTTGTGAGTTTATTTGTAATACCTGAGTGAGGAATTGTGTCAAATGCCTTGGCTAGTTCGAGGTAAGTAGTATTTACTGTTATACCCTCATCCATGAGCTTAGTGACTTTCTCAAAGAAATCCACCAGATTCAGTAGGCATGACCTGCACCTGACAAAGCTGAATTGTGTCAGGTCCAGTGTTTGGAGGTTTCCTATGTCATTATTTATCTGGTCTATGATTATTCTTTCCATGGCCTTACATATAAGACCAATCAAAGTTATGGGTGTGTAATTTCCCTGGTCAGTAGATGGTCTCCCTTTATGCAGAGGGATGACTGTTGCTGTACTGCAGTCTATTGAGACAAAACAAGTCTGGAGGCTGTGGTTAAATGGAGATCCTAATGGGCCTGATAAGTTCATAGGTTCATAGGTTCATACTAGGCTATCTGCCCTAGGGCATTTATAAGCCTAGCCAGAATGTGTTTGGCTTTCGCCACCCATTTTAAATTTATTGTGCTATGCCCTTTTTCGAGGTTAGTATACTGTGCCTCTGTCTAACAGTGACACAGAAGTGATACCCGGGGTAAACCTACGATCTCCCATCCACTCATCAAGATTCCTCTTGAAGAGAGTCAATGAGGGACTCTGCCTAACCTGGACTGGGAGGACTGGGATTTTATTCCAGAGTGAAGGGAGCCTCTGGGTTATGAATCTGTCCCTCCAGCATGTCCTATTTATTTCAGTGCTGAGGTTCAAGTCTCTCAAGCGCGTAGCTCGATGGGATTTGGATTTTCTGAGGTGCAGCATGTCCATTAATTCCCGGTTGGACATGGCTTTATACATCAGGCACAGATCGCCTCTGAACAGGCGGTATGCCATTGAGTAGAGCTGGAGTTTCTTTAACTGGGCAGCATATGGCATCTGTTTGAGCCCTTTGATCCTCTTGGTGAGGTACTTTTGGGGTCTTTCCAGTTGCTGCAGGTGTCTGGTAAGGTACATCCCAAAAGGGGCATTGTACTCAATTATGGGCCTGATGAGGGATGAGTAAAGAGGCACGATGACCTCCCCTGATCTAGATGTGAATCCCTTCATGATTAGGTGGGCTATATAAAATGTTTTTCTAACCACTTTGGCCACGTGGTTGTCAAATGAGAGATTGCTATCAACTTGGGTCCCCAGGTCCCTAATTACTTCTTCTGTACTTAATGGATTACCACCTATGTGGTAATTTGTGGGCACTTTGTTTTTGCCAAAGGGGATGACTATACATTTTTTGGCATTTAGCTTGAGGCCATAGCTCTGGCACCAGTTGTCTGTTTCTATGAGGCCCTTTTGGAGGATGCTTGTGTCGGCTGGAGAGTCGATTATGGCACCCAGTTTGCAGTCATCTGCGAACTTGGTCAGCCACAGTCCTTCCATGTTGACCTATACCTCCGAGAAATATATACTGAACAAGAGAGGTCCCAGGACTGAGCCTTGTGGGACACCACTTGTAACTGGTTTGGAGTCTGACATGGCTCCAGCAATTCTAACCATGTGGGTTCTGTCCTTGAGCCAGTTTGCAATCCATCTAGTGACATAGGGGTTTATATTTAAGCTGGTGAGCTTATCTATAATGCCCGAGTGGGGTATTGTATCGAAGGCTTTTGCGAGGTCCAGGTAGGCTGTGTGGACCACCTTCCCTCATCAATGGCCTTGGTGACTGTTTCAAAGAAATCAACCAGGTTTAAGAGGCAGGATCTGCCCTTAACAAAGCCGAACTGGGTAGGATCCAGTGTCTGTAGGTCCCCAATATCTTTATTTATGAGGTCCATGATGATCCTTTCCATAGCTTTGCAGACCAAGCTAGTAACGCTTATGGGGCAATAGTTTCCAGGATCCATTGAGGCACCACCTTTATGGAGAGGGACCACTGTTGCTGTACGCCACTCTTTGGGCACATATCCTGTAGTAAGGCTGAGATTGAACAGTAGTTTTATGTTTGGGTTTAGCTCTTCTTGGAGTTCATGTAGGACACAGCCCGGGACACTGTCTGGTCCCATTGATGCTGTGTTTTTTGCTTTGGAGAGGGCGGCTCTTACCTGAGCATCTGAGATGTCAGGGGGCAGCACTCTGCTGGGATAGATATTTGCCCTTTTGGTGGGGGGGGAGTTTGCACTGAACCTGTCATCTAGGATGTTGGCAATGTCTGTGGGTTCAGTGCATTTTTTGTCATTTTGGACTAATTCTGAGCATATCTGGGAATTACCACCCAGGTTCCTAACATAACTAAAGAAAGCCTTGTGATTATCCTTAGTGTCCTGTGCAATTTTTCTCTCAAAGCTGGCCTTAGACAATTTTATGAGTGCCCGTAGTTTTTTGCTAATACTGATCAGTGATGCCTTCCCTTTTTGGGATTTTGCTCTATCATTTAGTAGCTTCCTCCTTCTATTGTATAGTTTGTTTATGGCTGGGGTCCACCAGACAGGACGTCTGCCTTTGGAGGATTGGGTCTTGGTTTTATTTGGGATCGCATGATCCATGCATTCCTGAAGGTGTTCATAGAATGTGTTTATAAAGGATTCTGCGGTCTGGGCCATATTTTCCATAGGCCCGGGGGCTTTGAAGGATTCCACCTCGGTTTTGAGGAGTGTGAAATTTGCTTTAGAGAAGGTTTTCACTGTGGTTTTCTGGGCAGAGAGTGGGGTCGGGATGTGAATATCCAGTGAGATTAGTTTATGGTCTGATCTTACCAGTGAGGGATACACTTCTGGTCTGGAGCATAGAGTCCCCATGTTGGTGATGATCAGGTCCAGTATGTTTCCCCTCTTGTGGGAGTGGTAACAAGTTGTTCCATAGCATTTGAGTTTATAAATTCTAGGAACTTTTGGGCTAGGGTGTTGGAGCTAGAGTAATGCTCCCAGTCTATGTTTGGGTAGTTGAAGTCACCCAATATAATGGTGTTTGGAGAGACCTTCATATTTTCCAGTGTTCTCAGAAAGGCTGAGTGGGGTTCCTGGGTTTGGGAGGGTGGTCTGTAGCAGGCTATAAACTGGAAGGCAGTTTTACCCACTGTTAGTTGCACATGGATAGTCTCTGATGCTTCGTGCTTTGCCACCAACCTGGAGGTGTGGGTATCTTTGATGAATATCGATACTCCCTCTCCTTTTGTGGTTCGGTCCAAGTTTTGGGGCCGAAAAGCATGGTATGAGGTATAACCTGGTAGTGCTGGGGTGCTCTCGGGAGCCCTGAACCAGGTTTCATGATTTAAGCTGTTTAAGAGGTAACCTGGTATATTATCAAGTCCCATTGGAGCTGTTTTTTTTTAGCTTTAGAGAGCGCAGTGGCAACTGTTGCATTTAACATTTTACCTTAAATGAAGACAAGACACTTCTTCCTCTCTTTCAGTTGTATTTATTACACACGTGTGGGAGCCTCATGGAAAGTACCAGGGAGACTCCCCGAACAAAGGAATGCATAAGCTTATTTGCTGGTGATACTGCTGACAGTACAAAAATATACACTAGACCAATTAAATTAGTACAAAAGACAAGTAACCAAGCAGTGGTTTACCCGTAGGCTTAAAGTAGTTCACATTACTACATCTCTAGGCAGAGAAAGAAAATTGGATACACTTCCATATAAGGCACATTTCCTGCTTTCAAGCAGGCTCCTGTTTTTCAGTACTTTTCCACTATTCACAGTTTACTCAGAGTTCGCAGTACAAAGTCCATCTTAATGCATGCAGATTGTCACATTGTCACATACTCAATTTTCTTAAGCACATACTTTGGCCATTCATATTCTACAATCCCCCATTTGATGCTGTGTACACATCACCATTTAGTCTATCATACATTTGCCCTAACTCTAACATAACCATGTGGCTAGTTCCTTCATCATTGTCACACACTTTTATTTCATCATCCATATTTATGACTGCAGGCATATAAAACTTTGGCACTTGTTTAGTAGTCTTAAAAGACATTAATTTCAAAATCAGTGCTTTGATTAGCAACACAACAAAAAAGCAATAAGAGCTAGTACTGCAATCAATAAAATTAACTTCAATAGTCCACCTCCCCAACCTGAGAACAGGTTGGTTAACCATGCCCATGTTGAGTTATCAGCCTCCTTGGCCTTGGAGAGTTCGGAGACTCTCTGAATGAGTTTGAGATGACTTTCAATTTCGTTCTGATTGTCAGGAATAAATGTACAACACTCCTCCTGGATTAAAGCGCAAGTTCCACCTTTCACTGCTAGGGTGAAATCAAGAGCCATACAATTTTGGAGGACTACAGCTCTCATAGCAGTCAATTCATCAGTCACTAGTTCTAAAGCAGAAAATGTGGCATTGCTTAATGCTTCAAGCAATTTAGACAGTTGTCTCAGTTCCCAAATTGATTTTACTGCACCGTATGCTGGAATTATACCTGCCCCTGATATGACGTAATCACCCAAGTCCATATGAGATAATCCTTTGGTGCCAGCATGAGCTAAATCATGATGATAAATCCTTGAAGTGTCAGTTTGGCCTACCAGATTGGCAGGCTTTTTAACCTCTTGAACATTCCGAATTTTTCCTTGAGGTAAAGCAGATGTATGTCGGATGGCTGGGACTAAATAACATAAGAAACAGCTACCAGACCAGTTTCCTGGTAGCCATTTATAGGCTCTTTTACCAGACACAAAGTATCAATTTTCCACCTTAGTGGTGATATTACTATGTATATAACCTTGTTCAGAATGAAACACCTTCTTATCAATCAATCCCAGCTGTTGATATAGGATGGAATTATTTCTTACCTCTTCGTATGTTTTATGTACCAGTTCACAAAATGAATCGTAGGTTGTGTTACAGTAGGAGGAGTTATTATTACACCTATGGGGAACTGTCACATTGCAAAAACTCCATCCTACCTTGACTTTACCAAATTTATGAAAACACACAGTTCCATTTTGATGGTTAAACAGATGTAATGCTATCCTGTCTTTTGAAGTGACATTTGAAGTGTCATAGATCAGATTCATCCAAGTTTCATTAGCCCCTAAGGGGACTGTACTTAGCATCAATCCCCCATGAACAGTAGGTAAAGCAGTACAGATCCAACAGTCAGAGACATTAAGGGATGATGCATAGACAAATTTAATAGCTTGGTAGGTGTTGAAAGGTGGATGCCAAATAGCTCGCTTGGTGTGATGCGTCAATGGAGCAGGAAATAAAAATGGCCACATTAAAAATAACAGTACAACAAGAATGACCACCAAAATGGCTGTCTAATATTTTTGTGAAAATGGTTGTTGAGTCTGTGTAGTGTCAGGAGCTTGGAGTTTTCCAAAAGGGTAAATGTTAGACATCGTCAGGTACTGGAACAGTTCTACTTCGAGTACGAGTAGCAATGGGAGGGGAATCTGGAGTTGAAAAAGATAAAGGCTGTTGGTCTTCGGACCGCACAACTTTTTTTGACGTGTGAAATGTGTATCCAGGTTGGAGATCCTTGCAGTCGCACAGCAGATGACATTGTCAGAAGAACCAAGAAAGGCCCCTTTCAGCGCAGCTGGAGTGCTGTTTTTCTAGAGAAGGACTTAACGTAAACCCAATCGCCTGGTTGTAGGGCGGATGACAAGAAAGGATCTGGAAGATGTTGAGAAGCTGCTACTTGTCGGTGGTGAAACTGTAGGAAGGAAACAAGAGATTTGCAGTACAAGAGAATATCATTATGAAATGCATCATATTCAGAAAAGGGTGGTGGTGGTGTCATGGACATATGCAGCGGGCGACCCATGAGAATTTCATGTGGAGAAAGACCCTTAGTAGGATGTGGTTGTGCTCGCATAGAAAGTAAGGCTAGTGGTAAGGCCTGCACCCAAGTTAAGCCTGTTTCTGAAGTGACTTTAGCAAGTCTAGTTTTCAAGGTCTGATTCAGTCGTTCAGTAATACGTGATGCCTGTGGCCTATATGGGCAATGGAATTTCAAAGTAATGCCTAGCATTGTACACAATGATTCAACTAACTTAGCAGTAAAATGCATTCCACGGTCAGAGTATATTTGACAAGGAACACCAAAACGAGGTATCAGTTCATAACATAATTTTTTTGCAACTGAAATAGCATTGTTTTTAGCACATGGGTAGGCTTCTAACCACCCCAAAAAATATCAACAACAGTCAAAACATATTTAAAACGAGTACAAGGTGGGAGTTCAATAAAGTCCCACTGTAAGGCACAAAATGGTCCCATTAGTTTTGGCACCAGTTGAGCGGGAGCCAGAGTGCCTTTTGAAATGTTATGCTGCAAACAAATGGAGCATGTGCTCAAATAATGTTGCACAGAAGCAGAAAGTCCTGGGGTGAACCAATCCTTCTGGATTTGTTTGATTAATGCTTGTACCCCTACATGAGCTGGCAAATGATATGCTTTTATAAGAGAATTTAACATAGATATAGGGCAAATTAATCTGCCATCAGGATGCAGCCAAATTGAATCAGAGCGTTTGAAACAACTTTGGGCCAGCCATGTTTTTCTTTCTGATTCCGATGCTTCACTTTGTAAAGTTTTTAAAACAGTATTGTCAAAAGTAACCGTTTGTAAGATGAGCTGCAGAAATTGTCCTTGAACAGTATGTGAAAGAGCAGCCTGCTTGGCAGCCCAGTCAGCCAAATTATTTCCCCTTAGCTACTAGAGAGTCATTAGACTGGTGACCTGCACACTTGACAACAGCAATTTTAGAAGGTAATAATAAATCCTGTAAGAGGTGATCATTATACAGGTAATTTTTAATTGGTGTCCCAGAGGATGTCAAAAACCCCCTTTCCTTCCACAAGGTACCAAAATCATGAACAACACCATGGGCATAACGTCAATCAGTATAAATAGTAACACATCTGTCTTTGGCCATTTTACATGCATGCGAAAGTGCCACTAATTCCGCGGCTTGTGCAGAAGTGCCAGGTGGTAATTGTCCAGTTTGTAAAACCTCAGATGGTGAGCAGACTGACCAGGCAGCCTGGAGGTCGCCAAGATTATTTCATAAACAGGACCCATCTACAAAAAGAACTAAATCAGGATTAAGCAAAGGAACATCTTGCAAATCTAACCTAGGAGAAAGAACAGTGTTAACTACAAGCACACAGTCATGTGGTTCGCCCTCGTCACTAGTTGGAATCAATGAAGCAGGGTTTAGTGGTGGGCAACGTATAATTTTAACAGCAGGATTACTTAATAAATTTAACTTGTATTTAGTGAGGCGAGCATTAGAAAGATACCGTGTTTTTGTTTTTAAGACTAGCGCTTGCACCGCATGAGGTACTGCTAGTATAGTGTCATGTCCTAAAGTCAATGGTGCTGCCATATCGATCAAAACAGCAGCGGCTGCCACTGCTCGTAAACAGGGTGGATAGCCAAAAGCAACAGGGTCTAACTGAGTGCTGTAATATGCTATAGGTCGCTAGCCTCCTGTGTGTGCCTGCGCCAGCAGGCCCAGGGCAGTTTTATTTCTTTCACAACAGAAGAAAACAAAGGGTTTAGAATAATCTGGAAGCCCCAGGGCGGGTGGATTTATCAGTGCCGTTTTAATAGCCTGAAAGGCGTTTTCATGTTCAGGGGACCAAGGCAGAGGGTCTGTGACCTCCTTTTTTAGGAGCTGTAACAGAGAGGCCGAAATTTCTGAAAAATTGGCCATCCACTGTCTACAATAACCTGCTAGGCCAAGGAACCTCCTGAGTTGTCTCTGAGTTACAGGGCGGGGAGCAGTCTGAATGGAGGTAATTCTACTTGGAAGTATTTGACGTGAACCCATAGAAATGATGTGTCCCAGGTATTGTACCTTTTCTTGACAGAACTGCAGTTTAGATTTATTTACCTTAAAACCTCGTTCAGCTAAAAACTTTAAAACTAGAAGTGAGTCCTCTATACAAGACTTAGTATCTTGTGAAGCTATAAGAATGTCGTCTACATATTGGACCAATACTGAATGTGGTGGTAACTGTAAATCCTGCAGTTGTCTGTGCATCTCTCTAGAGAATAGGGTTGGAGATTCTACATATCCTTGGGGTAGTCGGGTCTAAGTATACTGTTGGCCCTTATAAGTGAATGCAAACAAATACTGACTATCTGAATGTACTGGGATAGAGAAGAAAGCTGATGAGATATCTATAACCATAAAACAATGTGCTGTAGGTGGGATGCAGCTTAAAATCATAGCTGGGTTTGGTACGATTGGAAAAACAGGCAAAACAGCTTTATTGACTTCTCGCC
Organism: Protopterus annectens; assembly: GCF_019279795.1. Taxonomy (NCBI): domain Eukaryota; kingdom Metazoa; phylum Chordata; order Ceratodontiformes; family Protopteridae; genus Protopterus; species Protopterus annectens. The sequence continues at coordinate 1,425,479,412 of NC_056729.1, forward strand.
AGTCTTGCACAAAACTGTAAGCTTGTTTACCAGGTTTCCTTACCGGTAGAATTGGAGTATTACATGGACTTGTTGTAGGTACTATAATTCCTTGTTATACCAAGGCAGAAATGACGGGGCAATACCAGATGTAGCCTCTACCGTCAGAGGGTACTGTGGTACCCGAGGTAACTTTGCTCCGGGTTTTAAGGTTATTTTTACAGGAGTGGCTGAAATCAGAAACCCAACATCATTATCATGAGTGGTCCATAGATGAGAGGGTAATGAATTTAAATGCTTATTTTTATCAAGGTCAGACTGCATACATATTGTTTGCAGAGTGACATTTTCATCTAAAGTAGCCAAAAATACTATCTTATTTATCTGAAGGTACTTGTAAATATACTCCTTCAGCTGTACAGAAGATAGTTGCTCCCATCTTACAGAGCAAATCTCTTCCAAATAGATTTAAAGGTGCTGAGGGTCCTACTAAAAATGCATGATTGTCTTGTAAAGGTCCCAAAGTTACTGGGACTGGCACGGTTTCAGAATATTCAATAGGAATACCAAAGACACCTACCCCTCTAGTTATGTTATTGGAGAGGGGGGCATTTATTGCTGCTTCGCTAGTTAACATAGATTTGGTTGCTCCAGTGTCAATCAAAAATGGGTACAGTTTATTTTTGACAAGTAACATAACATGTGGTCCATCTTGATCCACAGGGATGAAAGGGCACAACTGCTGTTGTCTTTGTTCAGGGAACCTTCATTGTGATGGATGCCGATTGGATGGGGTCAAATTAGAATTCTACTGAGGTGACGTATCAGTGGGAGGGGCAGGTTGTTCAGCCAGATACGGACATTCATTTCTCCAATGGCCTACTTGGCCACAATTGAAACACTCCGTCTGATTATTATAGCTTTGGGGTGGGGCTGATCAAGTTTCCGCCAGTTTTGTCTATTTTGGTATCCTGCCCCTTGGCGTCCACCTCTCCCTCTTCCCCATCCTCGTCCTCCCCATCCACGCTGCCCGAAGGCAGTACACATCTGAATCTGCACTTTAATCAATTTTTCCTGTAAGTCCTTTTTTTCCTGTGCTAAGTGGTCGGGGAGGTATTGCACTTGTGTGACTAATTCATGCAATCCAAGACTAGGCCAGTTTAAACATACTTCCTTTAGCTTATCCCGTACTTGTGGGTGTAACCCATCTATGAAGGCAGCTGACAATCCGCTCTGTGCCAGCCCTTCGGTGGGTTCTGGGTAACCAGAGCAAGCCTCAAAGGCTTCAGTGAGACGATTTAAGTACTCGTCCACAGGTTCGTCTTCTTTTTGAAGAACTGACTTGATTTTGGACCAGTAGGGTGTGGGTGGAACTATTACTGTAATAGCATCTACTATATGCTGTCTGACCGCTTCAAACCCATTATCTCCTTGTGCATCATGTTTTGAATTGGAGTAGGAACATTAGCATGGTCTCAAATCCGTTTCATCAGATCAGCCGATATGGCGTACTGAAGAACTGCCCTGACTTCTTCTATTGTAGGATTTTGTAAACAAATATGTCCCGCCAGCACACGCTGGAACTTAGCTGGATTAGCACAGATAGGCAGTAGTGATTTGGTAATGGCTTGAAAATCAACCGCCGACCACTCCATAGGTACTACAACAATCGGTGGTTCCTGTGCACTTCTAGCATGGGCTGGGTTAGGTACCTCCCTCAAAGGTAACAATCTGTCGTCATCTGACGACTCTGATTCTGAATCTGGATTAAATTTATCTGGCCCAAAATATCCATCCCAACTGTCAATTATAGCGGGGAACTGGCCAAAATGACTTTGTCAGTGTAAATGTCGCTTCCCTTTTCCTTTTATAATAGAGTTTAGCTTTAAAATACATTACAGCTTTTGCTTCTTTATGAGTCTTACTATGAGTTCTTGGTCCCTTTTTTCTATCGCTCGTTTCTGGATCATAGGTTCATAGATTAGTACTAGGCTAACTGCCCTTGCGAGCCATTTTAAGCCTAGCCAATTATCCCTTGCGAGACTCAAACCCTGCACCTTGTGTTTGTAAGGCAAACACCTTAACCATTAGGCCACCCTCCCAACCTCACTCAACCAAATTCACTAGACTGACTGTCCGCAGCTTGTTCTCTCCCTCTAGGGGTGGAATCTTTACTGGTGGAATCTGGCTGCTGCGTTTTGGCTCCTTGTTGAGTGAGGGGGTGCTGATACTGCAGGGGTGCAATCGGTGGTGCAGTTGGTGGTGGGGGGAGCCAGGCATTATCGTCTTCTGACAATTCAGTTATCTGCAATTTAGCTAATTCCTTTACAGGATAAAGCCCCTTAAAGGGTGGGTCCTTCAAGCATTTACCATTTACTACATCTAAATTACTAGCAGTATGTTGTAATTCCCTCAACTGCTCTTTTAATTTCTGCTGATTATCTTTTAGACTGCTAATAACCGAATCCTTTTCTCTTTCTTTTGCCTCTGTCATCCAATCATTAAATGTTGCCCAGCACAACCCTGGTATTCTTCTCCCTTTTTTCCTTAACTTTCCTTGGAGATTAAGCAAAATATTTGTATTAAAACTACCATTTTCTGGAAAGGCGAGTTTACCATCATCCTTAGTGAGGGCGACCCACTGACTTATAAACATACAACTGTCCCGGGGCACACGAAAATACATATAATCAGCTGGTGTACCTCTTTCAGGCTGTTTTATGGTTCCCACACTCGCCCCAATTTTCACACAATAAGCTATACTGTATTTTACAGATTTAGCTGTGACGTTTTGTAAACGTTGTTTTCCCCACTCTCATATCTCTTTTCACTCTTATGTCACCAGCTTTTCGTTTTAACCCACTCTCATACTGCACAGTCAATAGCAGAAAAGAAATGCATGCCACTTACCTTAAAACAACTGAATGAGAGGAATTATTACATTTCTATAAAATTATCAATACCAAATTTTAAAGCAGGCAAGTACAGGAAATTAAAGAAACACTGCCAGAACAGAAAATTCTGTCATGGGCCCTTTCACTAGCAGTATTTCGTTCAATCCCCAACTGCTGCAGCTGTTGTCAATTCAGATCCGAGTAAACGGCACCAATTGTTGCATTTAACATTTTACCTTAAATGAAGACAAGACACTTCTTCCTCTCTTTCAGTGGTATTTATTACACACATGTGGGAGCCTCATGGAAAGTACCAGGGAGACTTCCCAAACAAAGGAATGCATGAGCTTATATGCTGGTGATACTGCTGACAGTACAAACATATAAACTAGACCAATTAAATTAGTACAAAAGACAATTAACCAATCAGTGGTTTACTCGTAGGCTTAAAGTAGTTCACATTACTATATCTCTAGGCAGAGAAAGAAAATCGGATACACTTCCATATAAGGCACATTTCCTGCTTTTCAGCAGGCTCCTGTTTTTCAGTACTTTTCCACTATTCACAGTTTACACAGAGTTCGCAATACAAAGTCCATCTTATTGCATGCAGATTGTCACATACTCAATTTCCTTAAGCACATACTTTGGCCATTCATATTCTACACAACCTATTCTTTGGTGATAATTGGCGATGGAACAGTGGAGGGTATTTCTTGTGGGGGGGGGGACTGGAGGGTGATGGGGAAGTAAATTTTCAGCTGAGTTTGTTGGCCAGCAGATTTGCTTTATCTTCTGGCTGAGTATAGATGATGGCATATACAACTAATTCCACACATTGTTGGGTGTTGCCCATAAGATTGCTGACATAACTGAGAAATAACTGCCAGAAAAAGTGTGGAAACTAGGTAAAGGTCCTCTGTAAGGAAAACCAGAGAGGACCACCCACAGTTAGGTGTGTAATAACTTTAATAAAACAACAAAGAGTAAGCACTTTCATGACCTCACGGCTGCTTCTTCAGACTCAGATACCATAAAATCAGTGTCTAAGCACTTAAAAAGTCTGTCTAATCAATCAAAAACAGTGAACTCGTTAGTCAATTTAAAGACATACAAAAATTCTTAAAAACAGTCTCTTGCATGCAAATACATTTGCACATATATGTATACACAAACATTTCATTCTGTTAAAACACTATTTAAGCACAAATAGTCAGTGGGGGAGTGTGCGTGCGCATAATACTGGTTTAATGGGACAGCATCATTAATACCTGGTGCCTTGTCTGCATTAAAGTGTACAATCCATTTAATTCAGCTAGCTTTGTTTTATTCTTAATGTCCTGGAACTCTCTTTAGCAATCTGAAGTACTAGAAATCTAAAGACATGATGCGTGCCATACTCCTTAGTGTGCTTCGCTAATGCATTACTCCTAATATCTCTTAAGTGCTCCATTATACGCTCCCTTAAGGACTTATTCATCTTACCTATATAGAATGCTTTGCATTCCATACAAAAACTGCAATAAACAACATTCCTTGTAGAACAGTCTGCATAAAAATTATGTCTCAAAACTGTCCCTTTATGTGTATGTAAAAACGATGGTCCTGCATATATAGAGTTGCAAGCACTACAATTCCTGCAGGGATAAGTTCCTTGTCTCTGTGAAGTAACCAATGGTTCACTTACTTCTGCCTTATAACAAAGCTGTCTGTTTATAGACAGATTATTCTTAAAGGAGAATAGTGGAGTATCGCTAACTATTTCACCTATCTCTTCTGAACCCTTTAGAATACTCCAGTTCCTCTTGATAATTTCACAATAGGTATTCACATTACTAGAGAAGGTCATAGGGACTCTAATATGCCTTTCATTACTTATGGTAGGACACACCTTCTCATCTCCATGTCGTTCTGAGAAATAAGGTCTACCTTTTGTCTCTCTTTCATTTACAAGTCGAGAGGCGCAATTATTTATCTCTTTTTTTTTTTGAGTAACCTCTATCTAAGAACTAGAAGTCACTTCTAAGGTCCTCCAAATATTATTCTGCATGTGTTGTTCCCGCATTTCACATTTTTTTGCTTATTTGTTCCTGCCTTTTTCTAATGATCCCATATCCAGTTGTTATATCTCTGTTACTATGTTCACTACTGTAGTACAGTTGGTTTAGACTTTGATTTCCATTTTCTAGTAATTGCTTTTTTGACAGCCACCATAATTAGGCTCAGCAAGTCCTTACTATGTCTAGGCAATTCTGGTTCTGTATCATAGCTCAAAAAAGTCATTTCATTAGTTAAACCAATTTGTTCACCCAGTATTTCTGACAGAGTAGTCTGCAGGGAATTTTTAAAGTCTGCCAACTCTTTGTACTCCCAAAGAATGTTTCCAATTACCTCTTTCTTCCCCATCACACCTCCAACATTTGCCATCTACCTGAGGAAAATTTCTTTGAAGTCTACTTGGGGTATAAAAATACCTATGTAAACACTTCCAAGCAAAGATGCTAAATCTTCTTGACTTTGTTGCATATTTGGGAGTCATACATATATCCCCTCATTGTTTCTTTGTGAATTGCTCATCCAGTCTCTCTTCCAAATCCTTTCTAGCCTCCTCTGATTGATTCTTACAGTTATCATGCAATATTTTATATGTGTTATTATAACTCCATTTTAACAGCAACTTCTGTTCTAGATTCTACTAAAAACTCTACCAGTGCTGGTCTTTTGCTTAGGATCCCCCTATTTCTTTCTCTTTACCTATACTCTGATAGCAATCTTTGATAGGGAAGGCAATCTCTAGTCTGCAGTCCAAATAAATTCTTGCCCTCTTCCTATGCTATTACCATTCCTTGTCTAATTATTTGGTCCTAGTACCTTGGTTCCTTTGCCAGTTTTCTCCAGTAAATTCCATCCCTCTGTATCCCTACTTTCAGTCATCCCTATTGTCAGAGTCTCCTTTCTGCATTCTCATGTTGCCCTTAACTGTGTAACTCTGAAATACCCAAGTGTCTTCCCATCACAACTGCTCAAACCATAACAGTTTTTTTTTTAATCCATACTACTAAGTAATTCACATTATCATGTACCCATAAATATAGGAACTTAAAAGCTGTCTAAAATGTTCCAACACACACATAAATGTCCTTTCTGGTTTTTATCAGGTATAAAATAATATAATCAGCAAATAAAGTTAGTACCTGGTTCCTCTGCTCAAACAGAACTTATCAGAAAGGAACCATTTTACTCTTGCTTTCTCCAACAAAACTCAAACAACAACAACAATTCTGCTTCCTCTGGATCATCATGCTTCCTCTGTTTGTCTGTGTGTCTGTTAATGTTGTTAAATTCTCCACAAAACCACATTGATCCATATCCAGTTTGTTTTATTTATTTATTGCCATTTCATTTCTTTTTACATATATTACATAGGTACTTTATAATCAGATTTTTGAACTAACAATATGAAGCCACCACCACTTTCTTCCTGGATGTTGGTGCTTCTTCTCCTTTTAAAATACTGTTAAACAAAACCTCCCAGATTTTTATAATTTTAGATTTTCATAAAAAAAAAAAAAAATTCTAAATTACACTTTTTACTTAACTTCTGGTTTCTTCTCTGTTCTCCTGCAGCAACCTTTAAACCTTTTCTTTTTTCTGTTGCCTTGCCTGAATAGTTGTAAAAGTGTTTTGTGCTCTGTGTATAAAAAAAAAACAGTGCTTAACAGCAGTCTCTTTCTAACTCATGCATATTGTCAAGGTTATGATTGGCAGTAGATTTTTACGGTGCTGAGGTGCTAGCTCGATGCCCAACCTTCAGCAAAGGCACACCCATTCTACTCATGTCTTTCGAACACCACTCGACCGTGGGGAGGACATGCAGACTCCACACAGAAGCCGCTCCAGCCGAGAATCGAACGGGAGAACCTCTTGCTGTGAGGCAACAACGCTACCGCTGCACCACTGCAGCTTATGCATATTAGCAAGGTAATCCCTTATTTTCTGTTTAGATTTCTGCAATTGCTCCACTTTTTGTTCTCTGAGATTCCCCATTCTGCAATACCTTAACCTTTGATAGTGCCTCTATATAATTACTGTTACTTCTTAACCATATTTCTCTTTCATTTCCACCCAGTTTTTAAATTCCACTTTAATTTTATTCCACTTCCTAGATATATTTTCAGGAAAAAATTCTATCTCCCCTAATAACGCCTGAATAATTTCCACTACCCATTCCATAAATTCCTCTCTTTTAACAGATAAGTGGAAAAGCACCAGTGTCTTATTTTTATGTCATTACCCTGCATTTTTATTTTAGTTGTTATTGGTGCATGATCTTAAATAGTTATTGAATGTGAATCAATACTTTCAATTAAATGAACATGTTCATGAGAAATATTATTTCTTTCTAGCCTAGCCCAGTTTTTGTACCTTGGGAATAATATGTAAATTCACTCTGAACTCCTATTGCTGAATTTACATCTTCCATGCCAAATATTTTCATAAGTTTCTTCAAACATTTACCCATTTTGTTATATTTTCCCTTCTGGGCCCCCAGATACATCCTCACTGCTGCAAATAAACTTCTGGTCCCCACCTATAAGCAATATTCCCTGCTGAAAGCTGATTATTTCTTCCAGAATTTTCTTAAGTTCCAGAATAGCAGTTTTAGGTGGAATACAAATACATGCCACTGTAATCCTCCTCCCTTGCCAGTAGCCCCTTAGTACTACAAATCTACCATTATTATCTTTTTTCCCTTTTGTATCACTGTTGGAGCTCCTCTTGCAATTAATATAAGTACTCCCCTTTTCCTTCGTTCCAGATATTCTTTGCATCATAGGATTATAGGAGATTACTAGACTATTGACCTGGAGGTCATTTTAAATCTAGCTGTTTCATCCCAATGTAATACCATGAAAATGCTAGTCAGTACCCAAGATTGCATTTAGTGATGACTGCCCATTTCCAGGAGGGTTGTGGGTGCTATTCCCGGTAAGAATTTATAGTCCCCATCCATTCATCCAGGTTGCTCTTGAACAGTGTCATAGAGGTGCTCTGTTTCACATGAATTGGTAGCCTGTTCCAAAGATGCAGCAGTTGCTGGGAGATAAATCTGTCCCTCCAGTATGTCCTATTTAAGTCGCAGGCCATATTTAGATCCCTGGAATGGGTAGCCCTTGTCCCGTTTGATTTACTGATATGCAACAAGTTCATTAGTTTTGGGTCTTGGATTGCTCTGCAGGCCAGGCATAAGTTAACCCTAAGAAGTCTATATGACACGAAATAAAGTAACAGGAACTTTAGTCGGCCTATGTAAGGCACATGCTGGAGCCCCTTGATCTTCTTTGCTACAAACCTTTGAGGTCTCTCCAGTTGATGCAAGTGCTTTGTATGGTATATGCCAAACAGGGCGTTATACTCGATAATGGGGCAGGATTAGTGCCGATTATAGAGGAGGTTATAACCTCTTTTGCTCTTGGGGCGATGCCTTTACTATTCAAGTGTGCTACATAGAAAACCTTCTTTACTACAGTAGACACATGGTGGTCGAAGTTAAGGTTGCAGTCAACTTGTGATCCCAGGTCCCTTACCACTTTGTGGGTATGCAAAGTATTGTTGATTTGATAGTGTGAAGGGACATTGTTTGTGCCGAAGAGAATGATGATACCTTTCTTTGCATTCAGTTTGAGACCGTGACAAATACGCCAGTCATTGGTCTGCGTGAGACCCTCCTGGAGTATACTGACATAATTTGGGGATTCAGTGATTGCACCTAGTTTGCAGTTGTCTGCATACTTGGTCAGCCACAACCCCTTAGTTTTGACCTGAACTTCTGAGACATATATATCAAACAGTTGGGGGCCCTGTATGACTTCTGTGGCACCCCGCTGGTAGCAGGTCTGCTGTTTGATGTGGAGTCACCCACTTTGATATTGTGTGTTTGGTTTGTGAGCCAGTTGGCAACCCATCTTACAACGAAGGGGTTTACTTTCAGTTTGCTAAGTTTATTGGTAATGCCTGAATATGGAATTGTGTCGAAAGCCTTTGCCAAGTTAAGGTATACTGTGTGCACATATTTACCCTTGTCAGTGGCCCTGGTCACATTTTCAAAGAAGTCTATTAGATTTAATAGGCAAGATCTGCCCTCGATGAAGCCAAATTGGGTAGGATCCAGGGTTTGGAGGTCACCTATGTCTGTATATATGAGGTCAAAATAATATATTCCATGGCCTTTCAGATAAGGCTGGTCAGGCTTATGGGTCTGTTGCTAGGCTACCTTTGTGGAGGGAAATATCTGTTGCTTTTCTCCATTCCACAGGACAAAATGTGTGATTAGGCTATGATTGAAAAGGGTATTTAATGGTGATGCTAGTTCATGCTTTAGCCTGTTTAGAAGACAGGCTGGGATGTTGTCTGATCCCATAGAGGCTGTGTTTTTTTCCTTGGAGAAGGCTTTGAGGACCCACCCTTCAGACATGTAGGGTGGAGCGGAGGTTTGAGGGAAGGTTTATGATAAGTTAGGAGAGGATAAGGGAGTGAAACTTTCACCAAACCTATCTGCTAACAGGTTTGCTATCTCTGTGCGGTCAGTGTGTATGATACCATTGGTCACTTGTTCTGCACATGCTTGCATCCTATCTTTTAGGCTATGTACACAGCTGTAAAAGGCCTTATGGTTATCCTTGGCTGTACTTGCTAAGTTTCTCTCAAAGGAGCCCTTAGAGGATTTGACAAGTTGTCTTATTTGCCTGTAGAGGTTGAGGAGTGTACTTTTCCATTGTTAGAGCCTTGCCTTTGTTTTCTTGGACAGCAGCTTTTTGCATTTATTATAAAGTTTGTTGCTGCTGGATGTCCACCATTACAGCTTGTTTTTACTTGGGGATCTAGCTTTCATTCTTTCTGGTACAGCTGAGTTTATACACTTATGCAAGTAATTGTACAGGGTTTTTGTGTAAGCTTTGGCATAGTTACCACTTCCAGTTTGGGGTTGGGCTTATACCTTCACCTAGGAGGGTATAGTTTGTCTTGGAGAAGTTTTTTAGTCTGATATCACCCTTTGTGAGTTCTGGTGTTAGTGCCAGCTTGAAGGTGACTGTTTTGTGGTCAGATTTAACTAATGAGTAGCTGATAGTTGTGGCAGTGCATCTGTTTGACATGCTAGTGAGGATCAGCTAGAATGTTTGTTCCTGTTGTCAGTTATTCAGCAGAATAACCATCAAGAAATCCTTTCTTAATCATATTCACATGCTCATTTCTTTCTAAATGTGTGTCCGGTAGCATAGCATTTGCACTCTACAGTTTTAATATAGTTTACTACTCTTTCTATTTTGTATATATCTGTGAGACTGTTTACATTTAAATATAATATAAGACGTGCTGTCATTAAGTTAATAAGTTATTATTCCCACCTGTTATGTACAACCACTTTTTTAAATGTCTAGTTTCAGCTTTTGTGTTACATGCGTACATTAATGCATGACAGGTTGATCTTTTTATACAGCTGTTTCTTGTTATATCCATTCAGACCTATGTCACATCTTACAAAACATTATGCTTTAGTGAAAACCCTGAAATAAAAAAAAACACCCCAAGAACACCCCTAAACCCTATAAACGTAATACTAACACAGAAAACTATGCGCATCTTCAAATATTGAAGTTTAACCCTCCTAATAGGAACAGTTGTCCCAGACCGACAGCCACAATTACAGACTTGAGTTAACCAATAAGGAAGGCTATCCATGCTAAAATGCATGGTACAGCCTGTGACTGTACCTCCACTAAGTGCTGTCTGTTTTTTTTTTTTTCTTATCTTTATTCCTATCAAGAATTAGAAAAGCACTTGACTGCTCTCAGAAAATATTATCTTCTAGTCATTGAAAGAAAGAAGTGTTTTGCTTTTTTTACACCTTATCAGATTTTTCTGTGGGGACATGAGAACCAGATACACAGTTGCCTCTGCTGCAAGCATTCATTTATTTTTTTAGAAGAAAACTTTTTATTATGTTTAGTGTTCTTTTGTATTTATTTGCTTCCCTTTAAAACATGTTACTAGATGAAGCCAAGGGCCTTAATCCAGTTATTCCCCTATGCAAGAGTAAGAAAAAGCATATATTATTTCTTGTATCATGCTCTTTTGTCCAGACTTTTCTTCTTTTTTTTAAAATTGCAGTGCCTACATTTCTTAAAACTGAACCAGGGGAAAGAAAAAAGAAGGGAAAAACAAGGACACCTATTTACTTTAGAATCGCTATTGCACTCAAAAATAATGGAGTAAGCTTTGTTTTATAGCATGCAGGTTATGTCATGCATTATAAAAATACTATTGTTAAGAACAAAATTTTGTTTTACTTACAGTTAACTCTTTCCTTCCTCTTCAACTGTCCTAAATGTTCTTCCAAACATTAAAGACATGAAGTAGGGCATATGGTTTGGAGTCCTTTACATATTTAACAAAGTCAAAAAAGTCCAATATTTCCAGGTTTTCTTGTTCTGTCATGCTTCACAATTATAATTAATCCTTTGTAATCCCATCTTTTTCAATTTCTGAGTCGCTAGTTTTCTTTATGTTGATCTCCATCTCCCAAATCCAGTCTCTGCTTCATTCCCAACATATTCCTGGCTTTTCTAGTCACTTATTTTGCTTTTTCTCTCTGTCAAGCATTTTCCTTTGAAAAATTGGAAACAGTTTCACTGCCACTCTCTCTCTATGGACTTAATTTCCAAAATAACGAGAAGCAGAGTTTGTTTCTGTTTGATAGCTCACTTTTTGTTGGACAAACTTTTGCAATTCCTCCTTAGCATGTTCTGCATAAAAACATGATTTTGACCCTCCAGTAAAGAATATTCTGAACATAGCTGGCAACAGCAGCTTGAATCTCATGCCTGCTTCTCGACATTCCCTGATTACTGGAATAAATTTACTCCTCTTCTGCCTGGTGTACAGTGAGTAATTCCACAAACACTCTGCTGTCTCCCACTTTTAGTACTTTGTCCTTCTACCACAGTTTTGTCAGAATCAACTCTTTCTGCTGCTAGGATTACATCTTTACTATTAAAGATCTAGGTTGCTTTCTCTTGACTAGGTTTGGAGCATGTACACGGTGTGCTCTTTCAATTAACAACTTCTGCCGTGGAATAACAGTCCAGCAGATTATTTGTGCTTTCATAAAATTAATACAGTCTGTTCCTTCCAGTTTCTATTGTACAGCAGAAAAGCTCAGGTTTTCCCTACCTGTTCTGTCCTCTAATTCTTTTTTTTTTAAACATCTCTTCTTGAGCACTGTCATACTCAGCCAACATTGTCTTCATTTCGATCTCTGAGTTTTGCAGTTTTAACACCCCATCTGAATATCTGTTTAAAGCTTCTTCCATTTTTTTCCAGCTTTTTCTTGTTTGAGTTGATATACTCCTTCAGTGTTTCATTTATTTTAATTAGCTCTGAGTGTATTTGACTTATTTTTCCTCTAGGTTACTGGAAGTCATGTCTTGCACCAAAGCTGGAGCTTGCACTGCTTTTTGCTGAAGAGCTGCAAAATTCTTCCCAGTCAGTGTTTTCTCCTTACCTTTTGTGATTGATTTTCTTTCAGGTTATCTGAATTTCTTTTTTGCTAGCATTCAGTTAGTGCACTTACTAGCCAGTAACGGAAATTTACCAGAAAAGAGAGGCTCGCCGGCTCTCTTTTCTGAGTTTCTGTTTTCACACTGGTAGAGGTGAAATTAAGCTGTTACTCAGTGTGTAGCCATGTTGGAAGTCCCCAGGGCTGGATAATGTTTTGGCCAATATCTGAAAGTCTGGAGGTGACAGGTGAAGACCATCCCTGGCAAAGCAGCATGACCTGTCAACCATGTCCTCAAAGACTGACAAGTATTGGACCCCTTTGGAATGACATCAGTAGTTAAGATGATTGTTAAAGTGGATCATTTTCTGCTAGTATTGTGGCATCATCCAGTGGAGATGGTAGAATGCTGCTCAGTGCTAGGCTCATATCTGGCTGTGACACTTATTCTGAGAGCTCAGTCATTTCTGTCATAGTCCAAGGAGGTATATCTCATATCATTCAGGCCCACATAGATACTGATACTTAGGGGTAAGTGACATGAGTCTTGCATGATCTGGTAAATCTTGTCCCCTGACAGGCAACTAACTGTAACTTTCACCTTATCCAGCCTGGTAAGAGGGACATTGGTGTGTCTCACAATGGAGTCTCCTATGACCATAATATTGGGTTATGGGGTGTTTCACCTTATGGGCTTGGTAGTTGAGGCACAGTGAGATGTGGCTTTATGTGTTGTGATGGTAATTGTCTTGCAATTGTGCATGAGGAGTTTCTGATGACTGCACCTGAGAGGTCTTTGAGGTTTGGATAAGTTACATGTGAAAACATCTGCTTATATGGGTCTATGTGTGTGGTCCATTGTGGGTACAGAAGGAGGTGTGTGTCTGTGTGTGTGTGTGTGTGTGTGTGTGTGCGTGTGCGTGTGTGTGTGTGTGTCTGTGTGTGTGTGTGTGTGTGTGTGTGTGTGTGTGTGTGTGTGTGTGTGTGTGTGTGTGTGAGTCTCTGACAAACTGTTTGTTGTTTTTTGTGTCTGTATGTGAGAGTCTAGCCTCCAGTATCAATGTGTAGCTGTATCCCTGACATACTGTATTTGTCCAGTTCAGAATTAAGTGGTTATCAGTGTACATAAGGCAAATTTTAAATTGTCTGTGGATGCCCATGTCCACCAAGCTGGATGGAGGGATACCAGTAAAGTGCCCATCTATTTTTGTAGGTCCTAATGTGTACTTGAAAGGATAGGCGTGGAGGGTGTTTGTAATTAGATGAGGGAAGGGTGCTTAGTTGGTGTAATGTGTAACTAACTTAACTAGCGATGCTGCCCAGTGCCCAACAAGATGCTGTCTGAGCAGCAGTAGTCCTGGGTGCTATAATAAGGTTAGGTGGACCTAAATAGTCCTAACTAAATGCGTAAATTCTGCTCACCGCACAAACTAGTTTCCCCGTGAGTAATGTGAGACTGACATAAAGTTCTGAGGTGGTGTTTATAGGGAAATATCGGCTTCTGTTGTTTGCGTGTGCACAAGGCACCGGTAATCACCACTGGGTGAAGAGCAGCTTCTCTCAAATTTGAGGCTTATACACTATCAGAAAAAAAAAACAAGTTTTACACTAACTATGCCCTAAGGCCAGTCAGGTAAGCACACAATGAGCTTTTCGCTAATTCCCAGCTTATACAGCTGAAATCAGCCCTCTGCTGCCACAACAGAGCAGACTTTGACCCTCTTAATGTAAAATGACTGCTGTGTAGCCCAAGTGTTAAGGAACCTCAAACAGATGCCTACAACTAAGAAATACTAGCCACAATGTATTTCATTGCAGGACAGCATCCCTGACAGCAGTTTGAAAATGCAACTTTAAACTTTAAAAAAGTAAAAAAAAAAAAAAAAACAATAAATAACACAGTAACCTCTCACAGTGTAATGAAAATAAGGAATATTTCCAGATTTTTATATCTGTACAGGGCACTGGCACAGCAAACAGCTCCGTGCAAATGTCCCAAATTTATACAAGCACTGGAACTACAGAAAACTGATGACTGAGCCCTCTGGCCAATAAAATTACTACACTTAGAGCTTTTTTGTGTGCTTCCCAGCTCAGATAGACCAGATAAACACCTACTATCACTAGATGAATAATCCTAGTCCTCCAAATGTAAAAGCACAGTAAAAGAGTGTCTAGAGTGAACTGCTACCACAAACAAACTTAATCTTTAGGAAAGACAATAAGTAACCCAAGAGAACAACAGTGTACTTTAAACAGCTTATAAAAGTGTGATTATTCAATAAAAGTATTTTGCTTTGTAGAAATGAGCCAAGAGCCACTCAATTGTTCAGAATTTATAAAGATAAGCTGATTAATAAGCCCTCCAGTCAATAAAACTACTACATGTAGGAATCTGTAGTGTGTTTTCCCAACCAATACAGACCCGGCTACCACTCACTGCCACTGGATGAAAAATTGACTGTCCTGTTGGTGTCAAAACACAGAAAAGAGCTTGCTAGAGTGTAAGAATACAGTACTTTACCCAATATCTAGCTAGATAATGAATTCAAAACAAGTAAATCAGTAGAACAGACAATGGTAGTCAACATGCATTTTTTTTTTAAATAAACGCAAGGAAAAGTAAATAAATAATTCAAGCTATAAAGAGCAGTATGGAAAGGGAGGAGCTTATAAAGCCAATTTACAGTAAGGGTGGGTAGCATAAAATCACCAGATTTAAAAAGCAGATCAAGGAGTGGGAGAGTGAGTGGGAAAAAATAACCAGCAGGGAGTCACCAACAGTGCTTGTAGGTTTTGCAGGCCTTGAGTCTTATCAGAAAAGACAAAGGCACAGAAATTGTCTGTGTATTAAATGTCACTCAAAAAACAAATTAACCAATGGAAAAAAAAAAGATGTGAAGTGTGCAGTCTGGGTAATTTAAGTGTTTATCTTCCACATAAAAGAAAAACACCAGGCCAAGCAGAATTCTTAAAAAAAGAAAACAAAATGGAGCAGGTAAAACAGCATTTCTGTCAGTTTAAGTAACTCACAGACAAAAATATAGATTTACTTTCCTCTCCTAGCAGGGAGTCACCGAAGTCCAAAAACAATTCAGCACTAACGTTTAGATCATGTAAGCCATTCTTCCCAGTCAAATCTTTTCAGGTGTTTCTATTATTCCATGGAGCATATATGTGGACTCACCATCAAGAAGATAAAGAATGGAGCCAGGTGTGATGTCAGTCAAGTGGTAAGTAAGATTGTGATGGATTAAGATGGACTAGTCACTGCCAGAAGAATCTGACTATTGGGAAATAGAATATCACCTCTGCTGAGGAAGAACTAGACCTTGTGTAGGAGATTGAAAAGTACAAACTAGATTTTCCCTTCCTTATCTCTACAGACATCATTAGTCTTGGAGCTAGACTTTACAAGCAGGAGTGGTTTGTCTCTTAGGAGAGACTCAAGGCAGATATGGATACTCACATTCACCTGACAAGATTTATTCATTTACAGTTTGACAATATATATATATATATATATATATACACACACACACACACACACACACACACACACACACACACACACACACACACACACACCTTAATGTAACTGTGAGCTGCACAAAGGAAAAGTGCTGTTTGTGCATAGGTACCTAATAACTGTTCAGAGTGTTCAGTCTTAGTGCACACTAGTGTGGTGCTTGATAGAGTACTACCTATGGATTCTGTAGTTCTACTTAGAGACTTCAGCATTTATTTGGGCCTTTGATAGCATTACCTAAATATGTCTGGGACAAAGACTTACATTGTTCCAGTAATACTTCTTAACACCTTAACTGTCATAGTTGCCTGTAGCAACTATCCACTGCCATGGATTCCATGTGTACTACTTTGTATATTTCCCATATGTAAGGATTTACTGCCCAGATGACTCTATTAAAGAAGACTATACATCTCTGTGAAGTCCTTACAATAAGAGCAGATTTATGTGGACTAATTTATCGATGCACTAAAGACTCTGCCATAATTTCCTCAGTTATGATGAGCTGCCTTTGAAACATGACTTCTGCTGGGGACTTTTGTAAAAATAGTTTTGGAGAGTACATTATAAAATAAGAGTAGCATTTTTTTTTCAGTACTCATTAAGACAGCAAACTTATACTCGTGCCATTTGACTTAGTCATTTTGGTAGGTGTCTTGCTGTCTATCATAAGTAGTACAGTAATAAGTAGTACAGTAATTGTTGAGAAATGTTCCTTACAATGGAGAAGTGATGCTAATATTTGCCAGCTCTTCCATTTATTACCTTACAGTGCAAGCCCAGCAGTGGTCTCATAGCAGCATGAGATCTGAGCTGACTGAAGCTAGATGATGGTAACTGCCGGTGAAAACTTGCCATGTCTACAACTTTATAGTTGTAAGAGAAACTGTATGCAAGGATTTACAGCAAAGATGGCTTCTTCCTTGAAGCCCAATTTTATGGTAAGTACAGCTCAAAGCTTTCTATGGGTTTCTCAGGGTTGACAAAGTTTTGCTTTAGATTTGTGCATTTTTTTTATTCCTACCTAGGGCATGTTCCACACCTCAGTCAGCTGCATCAAAGCATCATACCAGATCCTTAATATTTAACACACCACAAAACAGTACTGTTGTGTGTGAAGCAAAGAAAAGTTCTTAGTTTGTTAAATATATAAAATTGTAGTATTTTTGAGTAAATAATATAATTATAACATTGTAATTATTTATTGTACTTCTTTATTTCAGGAGCTAGACTAGGAAGGATGACACCCTTGCACAGGAAAAGAAGTCTGGCTAATGAAAAGGTATGTATCACTTTTAAGTGAATTTCTCTGAGTATATGGTATTTAAGAGTAAAATACTTTTTTTACTATGACAGAATGTTGTAGTAGTCAGTATAGCTGTTTCATTTTAAAATACAGCAGCACTAAAAAAAAGAAATAAACATGTGAGCGAGTGTGTGTGTGTATTCATAGCTATGTGTGTGTGTGTGTGTGTGTGTGTGTGTGTGTGTGTGTGTGTGTGTGTATATATCTATATATATATATATATATATATATATATATATATATATATATATGTATAATTTTTCTGAACGACCTTTGGGGAGAGCACGATTCAAGAGGAAGGCATCGGCCGAGGAAGGGACTCCGTTAACATTGAAGAAGATGTGGGAACAACTCTAGTTTGGAATTGAAATGAACCTTCTAAACAAAGGTATGAGTTTCATACCAGCTACGAAAATGACTCTAACTGAAAACATTATAGAACTTAAGACTTTTACTAGAAATTTTCCCGGTTAGGGGTTGCCACAGCGGAACTCCGGTCCGCTAATGATTGGCAGTTGATTTTTATGTGCCGAGTTGCCAGCCCTGATGCACAACCTTCAACGAAGGCACGCCCATTCACAGATGTCTCCATGCAGAAGAAGCTCTAGCTGAGAGTCGAACCAGACAGCGTCTTACTGTGAGGTGACAACTCTACCGCAGCTCAATGATCCATTAATTTATATTCCATTTACAATGCAACAGGTTGAACAGTCTATTAGTAGAGTGTATAATGAATTGTTGAATGTCTGCAGCTTAGACATATTAGTCTTGATCTTTTTAATTATTTTATTATACAAGAACCAACTTTGCCTACTATACAGGGCCTCCCTAAAATACATAAGCATGCCAGTAAACCCCCTATGAGACCAATAGTAGCTGGAAGGGGATGGTGCACTGAACCCCTTTCCATCTATGTTGAACAACATTTGAAACCAATCTTAGCTAAGAACTGTTATATTTTAAAGGATACTGAACAGTTCCTTAGGGACTTGTTTGCTCACATACAAGTTAAACCACCTGTTGCTGCTTGCATTATGATAGCATTAGATGTGAAATCCCTTTTTACTTGCATACCCAACAACACAGGGATAGAGATGTTGGGAGACTATCTAAAGCAAGATGGCACTTATGAGATCCATAAGATAGATTTACTGTGTATGCTTATGGAACTTATTCTTGAAAATAACATTTTTATGTTTGAAGAAGGTATTTTTAAACAAAGGGATGGCGTAGCTATGGGCACCTCTTCTGCCAATAGCTACGCCAACCTCGTTATGGCAAAATGGGAGGAAATGCATATCATACCTCAGCTCAAGCCTGGACAGGTTGTTTTTTACAGGAGATTTGTTGATGATCTTTTCCTCCTGTGGGAGGGTACTGGTGATGAGCTGTCTCAATACATTGGTCAACTCAACAGTAGTACTGAATTTCTTAGTTTGACGGCCAGTAGCTCTACTGTAAGTATGGATTTTCTTGATGTTAGGATTACCAGGGGACTTGATGGCGCTTCTACTTCTGAAATCTATAGGAAAAGTTGCCATAGGAATACGTTTGTCCACAGACAGAGTATGCATCCTGGGCACATTTTTAATAATGTTGTGACAGCACAGATGTTAAGAACATCCAGATTGACAGCAGGTGACTCCACCTTCTCTTGTGAAATGAAACATATGGAACAGCCCGGTTACAGCTCAAGCATATAAATCTAGAACTCAGGAAGGTAAGCCATATTTCTCTTCACCCACTCAGTTTTGCAAACAGAAAGTGACCAACTGTAAACTGAGAGCACCAGTTACTTATGCCAGCAACATTAGATTGTTGAAGGACATCTATGCTAAACACTGGGATATACTTAGATCTAATGAGAGAGTGGAATCAATAGTAGGAGAAGCCCCGAGCTTTATGTATAAGAATAAGAGATCACTTAAGAAATTGCTATGTTATCCAAAGTTTAACTCCAATACTGATACACAGCTTAATATTGGTACTTTTCCTTGTCGGGCATGTAACTACTGCCATTTGATTGACAGTAGTGCTGCATTTGAACATCCAGATATGCATAAAAAGATGTTTTTCAGAGCCAGAGCTAACTGTAACACAGTGAATCTAGTTTATTTAGCCTACTGCACGGTTTGTTACTGTTTCTACATTGGGATGACAACACGCAGGCTACGAGACAGGATGAGAGAGCATCAATATATCTCCAGGAGAGCTGAGACTAATGCTTTAACTAAGCACATCATGTTACTTGATGCTCAGCACAATTTTAAGTTTATGGTTGTTGAAACAGTCAATGTGGGTATAAGGGGGGGGACACATAGAACTAAGGCAGAAAGCAAAGAATTGAACTGGATTATTAGAATGAAAGCTAATATGGGGAAAGGCCTCAATGATAAATTTTCTATTAAACCAGTTTTAATGAATAGGCCCTTAGCCAGATAGATAGTAATTATGTTCAGTATTTTTATAATGTTTTTATGAATGAAATGCTCTATATGCTTTTATGTATGAAATGTTTTCATGTTTATATAATGAGTTCTGAGCTGCATTTTTTGGCCGTTGAATGAAATGCTTTATATGTTTTTATGAATGAAATGTTTTTGTATTTACACAATGAACTTTGAGCTGCATTTTTTGGTGTGGCTTTAAGGGCTCTTGTTAATTCATAATTTTTGCATGCTAATTGGCTGCTTTGCTGTTTAAAAGTACTACAGTTTGGATCTTTATTTGTCTGATGAAGCAGCTGCTGCTGCGAAAGCACTTACTGTTTGTTCTACTGTTTGTTCTGGGATTCAATTCTTGAATTTTACTGCTGTGTTCCGTTGCCTCCTTTGACTGCGATATTGTATGATTTATTTTTTGAAGAACCGGTTTACCTACACCATAGTCTTTGTTCTTTGTTGCTATATATATATATATATATATATATATATATATATATATATATATATATATATATATATATATATATATACATATATATTGGGAGAGAGAGAGGAAGGATTATGATTGGGTCACCAGTAATAACCTGTTCATTATGTGTTCAAGACATGGAAGACAAGAAATTCACCTTGAGAGAGAAGCTAGAGCGGTAAATCTTGTTATCCATGTTGAGAACATATAATTAAGGGATATGATCAGAGACCCGATGATAATTCTTTGTAGTTGTGGAGTTTTATTTGCTCCATGTACTATTATAGGTTCATAGGTTCATAGGTTCATACTAGGCTATCTGCCCTAGGGCATTTATAAGCCTAGCCCAGAGTTTTGTGGCTTTCGCCACCCCTTTAGTTTGAAGGATACTATGCCCATTATTTTGCTGTGCCTCTGTCAAGCAGTGACACTGAGGTTATCCTTGGGGTATACCTGCGATCTCCCATCCATTGGTCAAGATTTCTCTTGAACAAGGCCAGCGAGGTGCTCTGCCTCACATGAACCGGGATTTTGTTCCACAGCATAGGAAGTCTCTGGGTGATGAATCTGTTCCTCCAGCACGTCCTATTAATAGCCGTGTCGAGGTTTAAGTCTCTTGCCCTTGTAGTTCTGATGGATTTAGATTTTTTGAGGTGAAGCATGTTCATTAATTCCGGGTTGGACATGGCCTTGTATGTCAGGCACAGGTCACCTCTGAGCAGTCGGTGGCGACTGAATAGAGCTGGAGTTCCTTCAGTCGGGCAGCATAAGACATATTTTTGAGACCCTTTATCCTTTTAGTGAGGAACTTTTGGGGCCTTTCCAATTGCTGCAGGTGTCGGGTCAGATACATTCCGAATGGGGCATTGTACTCAATCATTGGTCTGATGAGTGATGAGTACAGGGGAACGATGACCTCCCTTGATCTAGATGTGAATCCCTTCATGATCAGGTGGGCAATGTAGAAGGTCTTCCTAACTATTTTGGCAACGTGAGTGTCAAACGAAAGGTTACTGTCAACCTGGGTCCCCAGATCCCTGATAACCTCTTCTGTGCTTAGTGGATTGCCACCTGTATGGTAACTAGGGGTAACCTTGTTTTTCCTGAAGGGAATGACTATGCATTTTTTGGCGTTTACCTTTAGGCCATGGCTCTGGCACCAGTTATCCGTTTCTATGAGACCCTTCTGAAGGATGTCTGTGTCAGATGGGTTTTCAACTATGGTGCCCAGTTTGCAGTCATCTGCAAACTTTGTCAGCCATAATCCTCCTGTGTTTGCCTGTACTTCTGAAAAGTAGATGCTGAACAAGAGTGGGCCCAGGACTGAGCCCTGTGGCACACCACTTGTGACAGGCTTGGAGTCTGACATGGCGTCAGCAACTCTGACCCTGTGGGTTCTGTCACTTAGCCAGTTTGCAACCCATCTTGTGACGTATGGGTTTACGTTTAAGCTGGTGAGTTTTTCAATGATACCCGAGTGGGGTATTGTGTCGAAAGCCTTTGCCAGGTCAAGGTAGGCTGTGTGGACTGCCTTGCCCTCGTCAATGGCCTTGGTGACTGTTTCGAAAAGTCAACCAAGTTTAAATGGCATGATCTGCCCTTGACAAAGCCAAACTGGGTTGGATCCAACGTCTGCAAGTCCCCTATGTCTTTATTTAAGAGTTCCATTATGATCCTTTCCATAGCTTTGCAGACCAGGCTTGTCAAGCTGATGGGACGGTAGTTTCCGGGGTCAGTGGAGGCACCTCCGTTGTGAAGTGGGACCACCGTTGCCGTACGCCACTCCTTGGGTATGTATCCTGAGGTGAGACTAAGATTAAACAGTTGCCTTAACTGCGGGTTTAATTCCTCATTGAGTTTGTGGAGCACACAACCAGGGACACCATCTGGTCCCATGGATGCTGTGTTTTTCACCTTGGAGAGAGCAGTTCTCACCTGAGCATTTGAGATGTTTGGGGGACTACAGCCCTCTGGTATAGATATCTCTCCTTTTGGGGGGGGGCGGGAATTTGCACTGAACCTGTCAGCCAGTATGTTGGCAATGTCTGTAGGTTCCGTGATTTTTACATCATTTTGCACTAATTCTGAGCATATCTGGGAGTTTCCTCCCAGGTTTCTAACATAGCTAAAAAAGGCCTTATGATTGTATTTTGAGTCCTTAGCGATTTTTCTCTCAAAATTTGCCTTGGATGCTTTTATGAGAGATCTCAGTTTTTTACTTATAATGATCAAGGGTGTCTTCCCTTTTATGGATTTTGCTCTATCTTGTAGTAGCTTTTTCCTTTTGTTGTAAAGCTTGTTTATGGCTGGGGTCCACCAGACTGGACGCTTGCCTTTGGTGCAAAGAGTCTTTGATTTGTTTGGGATTGCCTGATCCATGCAGTCCTGGAGGTGCTGGTAGAAGGCATTTGTAAGTGATTCAGCAGTTTGAGTAATGGTTTCCGCTGGCTCGGGGGCTTTGAAAGAGACCACACCAGTCTTTAGGAGTGTGAAGTCTGCTTTTGAGAAGTTCTTCACTGTGGTCTTTTTTATCTGGGGTGGGGGCGGGATGTGGACTTCCAGTGAGATTAGTTTATGATCTGATCTCACCAATGATGGGTATACCTCTGGTGTTGAACATTGTGACCCCATGTTTGTGATGATGAGATCCAGTATGTTTTCTCCTCTTGTGGGGATGGTGACCAGTTGTTCCATGGCATTTGAGTTTATGAACTCTAGGAACCTTTGGGCTAGAGTGTTGGGGCTTGAGTAGTGATCCCAGTCTATATTTGGATAGTTGAAATCACCCAGTATGATGGTGTTTGGAGATATATTTATCCCTCCAGTGTTTTCAGGAAAGCTGTGTGAGGTTCCTGAGTTTGAGAGGGTGGCCTGTAACAGGCTACAAACTGCAGAGCAGTCTTGCCTATGGTTAATTGCACCTGGATGGTTTCCGATGCATCGTGCGTTGCCACCAACCTTGAGGTGAGGGTGTCCTTAATGAATATGGACACCCCCCCTCCTTTCTTGGTGTTGTCCGGATTTTGGGGCCGGAACGCATGATATGAGGTAAAACCTGATAGTGCCGGGGTGCTCTCAGGAGCCTTGAACCAGGTTTCAGTCACAGCACAGACATCGATGTTCTCCATACTGAGAAGGGCTTCGAGTGCGTGCATCTTGAGGTTGAGACTTCTGGCATTGAGCAGCATTACCCTTAGTTTTTTTCCTTTTTGTGTTCTAGGGTGGTAGGTTTAGAATTTGAGCCCTGCCTAAAAAAGGCACAATGGGGGTGGCAAGAGCCTTTGCCAAAATCCGGAAGCCCAGGGGTGACAGGTGCAAGCCGTCCCTTGCGAAGCAGCGTGGCTTGTCCAGCATGTCATCCCAGGCGGACAGACATTGGATCCCCTTTGAATGACACCATAGTTTAAGCCAATTATTAAAGCTGATCATCTTGTTTTCGTATTGTGGCATCATTCTTGGTGAAGGTAGGATACTGCTCAAGGTCAGGGTCATACCTGCCTGGGCTACATAATCAGAGAGCTCCTCTATGTCTCTTTTCATGTAGTCCAGGGAGGTACGTCTCAGGTCATTCACACCAGCATGGACAATGACTGAGTCATACTTGTACCTGCATTTGAGTGACCTGAGTGCTTGCGTTATGTGGCAGATTCTAGCACCCGATAGGCAGCTTACTGTGACCTCCTCCTTACTCAATCTGGTGAGCGGGATGTCAGTGTGTCTGATTATGAAGTCACCAATGACGAGTGTGTCTGGCATTGTGTTTGGCCTTAAGGGCTGTGACTGTTTGGCACACTGACTCTGTGGTCTATGTGTTGCATGTGCTGTGCCCTGTGGAGGCAGTTGTTTTGGTGTCTGCTTTGGTGGCCTCTGCTGTTTTGGTAGGCTTTTGATCAGAGCCTCCGAGTATGTCCGAGTATGTCTTTGTGTGTTTATGTGTATGATTAGTTACAGAAAAGAAATGCTAAGTGCTTTGCCAGCATTCAAAGCCATAAAGTACTTGAGTGCTGTCAAAAAGCCAGTGTAACTCAATCTGTTTTGTGCACACTTGCCTTCCATGCCTCTCAACTGTCTAGATTTTCACAGAATGTCAAGATTTTTACCTTGTATTTTTGGTCTGTTCTTCGTAAAATCTGTGGTTTTCTGACAAATCACTGAGGACTGATGTCACTAAATGATGACATACATTTGAGTTTCATAGGTTCATAGGTTCATACTAGGCTATCTGCCCTAGGGCATTTATAAGCCTAGCCAGAGTGTGTTTGGCTTTTGCCACCCATTTTAAATTAATTTTGCTATGCCCTTTTTCGAGGTTAGTATACTGTGCCTCTGTCTAACAGTGACACAGAAGTGATACCCGGGGTAAACCTACGATCTCCCATCCACTCATCAAGATTCCTCTTGAAGAGAGTCATTGAGGGACTCTGCCTAACCTGGACTGGGATTTTATTCCAGAGTGAAGGGAGCCTCTGGGTTATGAATCTGCCCCTCCAGCATGTCCTATTTATTTCAGTGCTGAGGTTCAAGTCTCTCGAGCTCGTAGCTCGATGGGATTTGGATTTTCTGAGGTGCAGCATGTCCATTAATTCCGGGTTGGACATGGCTTTATACGTCAGGCACAGATCCCCTCTGAGCAGGCTGTATGCCACTGAGTAGAGCTGGAGTTTCTTTAACCGGGCAGCGTATGGCATCTGTTTGAGCCCTTTGATCCTCTTGGTGAGGTACTTTTGGGTTCTTTCCAGTTGCTGCAGGTGTCTGGTAAGGTACATCCCGAAAGGGGCATTGTACTCAATTATGGGCCTGATGAGGGATGAGTAAAGAGGCACGATGACCTCCCCGATCTAGATGTGAATCCCTTCATGATTAGGTGGGCTATATAAAATGTTTTTCTAACCACTTTGGCCACGTGGTTGTCAAATGAGAGATTGCTATCAACTTGGGTCCCCAGGTCCCTAATTACTTCTTCCAGATTAATGGATTACCACCTATGTGGTAATTTGTGGGCACTTTGTTTTGCCAAAGGGATGACTATACACTTTTTGGCATTTAGCTTGAGGCCATGACTCTGGCACCAGTTGTCTGTTTCTATGAGGCCCTTTTGGAGGATGCTTGTGTCGGCTGGAGAGTCGATTATGGCACCCAGTTTGCAGTCATCTGCGAACTTGGTCAGCCACAGTCCTTCCGTGTTGGCCTGTAGCTCCGAGAAATATATACCGAACAAGAGAGGTCCCAGGACTGAGCCTTGTAACTGGTTTGGAGTCTGACATGGCTCCAGCAATTCTAACCATGTAGGTTCTGTCCTTGAGCCAGTTTGCAGCCCATCTAGTGACATAGGGGTTTATATTTAAGCTGGTGAGCTTATCTATAATGCCCGAGTGGGGTATTGTATCGAAGGCTTTTGTGAGGTCCAGGTAGGCTGTGTGGACCACCTTCCCCTCGTCAATGGCCTTGGTGACTGTTTCAAAGAAATTGACCAGGTTTAAGAGGCAGAATCTGCCCTTAACAAAGCCAAACTGGGTAGGATCTAGTGTCTGTAGGTCCCCAATATCTTTATTTATGAGGTCCATGATGATCCTTTCCATAGCTTTGCAGACCAAGCTAGTCAGGCTTATGGGGCAATAGTTTCCAGGATCCATTGAGGCACCACCTTTGTGGAGAGGGATCACTGTTGCTGTACGCCACTCTTTGGGTACATATCCTGTAGTAAGGCTGAGGTTGAACAGTAGTTTTATGTTTGGGTTTAGCTCTTCTTGGAGTTCATGTAGGACGCACCCCGGGAAACCTTCTGGTCCCATTTATGCTGTGTTTTTTGCTTTGGAGAGGGCGGCTCTTCCCTGAGCAACTGAGATGTCAGGGGGGAAGCACTCTGCTGGGATAGATATTTGCCCTTTTGGTGGGGGGGGGGGTTTGCGCTGAACCTGTCAGCTAGGATGTTGGCAATGTCTGTGGGTTCGGTGTATTTTTTGTCATTTTAGAATAATTCTGAGCATATCTGGGAATTCCCACCCAGGTTCCTAACATAACTAAAGAAAGCCTTGTGATTATCCTTAGTGTCCTGTGCAATTTTTCTCTCGAAGCTGGCCTTAGACAATTTTATGAGTGCCCATAGTTTTTTTGCTAATACTGATCAGAGATGCCTTCCCTTTTTGGGATTTTGCTCTATCATGTATTAGCTTCCTCCTTCTATTGTATAGTTTGTTTATGGCTGGGGTCCACCAGACAGGACGTCTGCCTTTGGAGGACTGGGTCTTGGTTTTATTTGGGATTGCATGATCCATGCATTCCTGAAGGTGTCCATAGAATGCGTTTATAAAGAATTCTGCGGTCCGGGCCGTATTTTCCACAGGCCCGGGGGCTTTGAAGGATTCCACCTCGGATTTGAGGAGTGTGAAATTTGCTTTAGAGAAGTGTTTCACTGTGGTTTTCTGGGCAGGGAGTGGGGTCGGGATGTGAATATCCAGTGAGATTTGTTTATGGTCTGATCTTACCAGTGAGGGATACACTTCTGGTCTGGAGCATAGAGTCCCCATGTTGGTGATGATCAGGTCCAGTATGTTTTCCCCTCTTGTGGGAGTGGTAACAAGTTGTTCCGTAGCATTTGAGTTTATAAATTCCTTGAACCTTTGGGCTAGGGTGTTGGAGCTAGAGTAATGCTCCCAGTCTATGTTTGGGTAGTTGAAGTCGCCCAATATAATGGTGTTTGGAGAGACCTTCATATTTTCCATTGTTCTCAGGAAGGCCGAGTGGGGTTCCTGGGTTTGGGAGGGTGGTCTGTAGCAGGCTATAAACTGGAAGGCAGCTTTACCCACTGTTAGTTGCACATGGATAGTCTCTGATGCTTCGTGCTGTGCCACCAACCTGGAGGTGTGGATATCTTTGACGAATATTGATACTCCCCCTCCTTTTGTGGTTCGGGCCAAGTTTTGGGGCTGAAAAGCATGGTATGAGGTATAACCTGGTAGTGCTGTAGTGCTCTCGGGAGCCTTGAACCAGGTTTCTGTTACTACACAGATATCGATGTTCTCCATGCTAAGGAGAGTTTCGAGTGCATGCATCTTGAGGTTTAGACTTCTGGCATTGAGTAGCATTACTCTTAGTTTCTTATCCCTTGTGATACCTATGGAGGTGGGTTTGTCTTTTGAGCCTTGCCTAAAATAGGCACTATGGGGGTGGCAAGAGCCTTTGCCAATATCCGAAAGCCCAGGGGTGACAGGTGCAAGCCGTCGCTAGCGAAGCATCTTGGCTTGTTGAGCATGCTCAGAGAGCTACTCTATGTCTCTTTTCATGTAGTCCAGGGAGGTATGTCTCAGGTCATTCACACCAGCATGGACAATGACTGAGTCATATTTGTACTTGCCTTGGAGTGACCTGAGTGCTTGTGTTATTTGGCGGATCCTAGCGCCCAACAGGCAGCTCACCGTGACCTTCTCCTTATTCAGCCTGGTGAGCGGGACGCCAGTGTGCCTGATGATAGAGTCACCTATTACAGGTGTATCAGGTGTGTTGTTTAGCCTTAAGGGCTGTGACTGTTCGGCACACTGGCTTTGTGAGCTATGTGTTGCACGTGTTTTGTTTTGGGGTAGCGGTTGCTTGGGTGTCTGCTTTGGAGGTCTCTGCTGCTTAGGCAGATTTTTATTTAGAGCCTCTGAGTATGTTTTTGTGTGTTTATGTATTTGGTTTGCTGTCATGGTAGGTCTGTAAGTGGTTAGAAAGACCTTCTACATTGCCCACCTGATCATGAAGGGATTCACATCCAGATCTAGTGAGGTCATTGTTCCCCTGTACTCTTCACTTATCAGACCAATGATCGAGTACAATGCCCCATTCGGTATGTATCTCGCCCGACATCTGCAGCAATTGGAGAGACCCCAAAAGTTTCTCACCAAAAGGATAAAGGGACTCCAAAATCTGCCATATGCTGCCAGATTGAAAAAACTCCAGCTCTATTCAGTCGCATATCGTCTGCTCAGAGGTGACATGTGCCTGACATACAAGGCCATGTCCAACCCAGAATTAATGGACATGCTCCACCTCAAAAAATCCAAATCCACCAAAACCACTAGAGCAAGTGACTTAAACCTTAGCACGGATATAAATAGGACGTGCTGGAGGGATAGATTTATCACTCAGAGACTCCCTATGCTGTGGAATAGAGTCCTGGTCCATGTGAGGCAGAGCACCTCGCTGGCTCTGTTCAAGAGAAATCTTGACCTGTGGATGGGAGATCGTAGGTTTACCCCGGAAATCATCTCTGTGTCACTGCTGGACAGAGGCACAACAAACTAATGGGTACAGTATTTTTTCATATAAGGGGTGGCGTAAGCCACAAAAATTCGGGCTAGGCTTATAAATGCCTTGGGGCAGATAGCCTAGTATAAACCTATGAACCTATGAACCTGTGTGAGACTGGAATTGTAGTGAGTGTGGTTTCCTTCTCCTCCTGGCTGGTTACGCCAGTACTGAGTTGAGAGAGCTTAGCCTCCAGTTTGGCTATATGGTTGCATCTCTCACATGTGTTGGAATTTGTTGGGAGGAGGAGAGGGTTGTCTGTGTACATGAGGCAGTTGTAACATTGCCTCAAGATTCCCAGATTCACCAGCTGGACCAGAGAGGAGATTGACAACTGACCTTTGGACATGTAGAATAGTATTGGGAATTCCTTTATAATTGAAAAAAAAGGGCCAATGGGGAACAAGGTACTCAAGGAGAGTTTGTGAGGGTGTGTAGTGCTTTTAATTTTTTAGTGCTGACTTAGATAATTGCTTTAGTGAGCAAGTGCCAGATAACTTAAATGCAATGTGTTGCAGGTAACTTAAGTGCAAAAATGACAAACAGTAACTTTCTTTCAAGTGAAACAAGGAAATAAGTACAGTAAGCAATGCAGATATCACTAGGGATCCACAGAAGCGCTGAAAATCCACGTTTTAGGTGGAATTAGTGCTTCAGGGAAATAACAAGCAAGCAAACAACAAGCATACAAACAAAGCTAGATTCAGCAGGCCTGGATCTAATCTATGCTACAGCAAACAAGGTGTACCAATTTCCAGAACTAATACACTTTTAGAATAACAGACACTGAGCCCTCAATCAGCAGTTCCCAACTTAGAAGGATGTAAGCTACCTGTTCTGCCATCACAGTGCAGGCCACAAACCTTCCTAATGTAAAACAACTGGTCTGAAACCCAAGTGCTTAATCCTAAAGACTTAGAATGATAGCGACACTTTAATCAAGTTACTACCAAGCAGTAATAAATACAATTGAATACTTTAAAGAATGCCTGGATTAGTGCTCAAGTTATACAAACAAAGCTAGATTCAACAGGCCTGGATCTAGTCTATGCTACAGCAAACAAGGTGTACCAATTTCAGTAAGAAGCAGATCAAATATGCAGGCACTATAAGCCTTTAACCAGAAATTCCCAGCTCAGAAGGGCAGAGTCCAGCCTCTCCTCCCACAAGAGTGCAGACCACGAACCTTCTTAATGTAAAATAACTGGCCTGAAGCCGAAGTGCTTAAACCAGAATTAATACATTTTTAGAATAACAGACACTGAGCCCTCAATCAGCAGTTCCCAACTTAGAAGGATGTAAGCTACCTGTTCTGCCACTACAGTGCAGACCACAAACCTTCTTAATGTAAAACAACTGGTCTGAAGCCCAAGTGCTTAAACTAAAAGGCTTAGAATGAGTTACACCAAGCAGTAATAAATACAATTGAATACTTTTAAGATGACACAAAAACAAAATAAAGTAGGAAGAAACACAAATACAGTAAAAGCAGATACATTTTTTTTTTGAGTGAGCAAATGAGATGGGCCCAGGAGGAGTATCCAAGTGCAAATTTACAAGAGGGGTGAGTAGTTTCAAAGCCACCAAGATTAACACCAAAACAAAAACAGGAAGGGTGGGTGGGGACCTACTGAAAAAACAGAGTCACAACTTCCAGCTAGATATTGCTCAATGCAACACAAACAAATTAATTTAAATTGTGTATTATTTGAAAAAAGTTCAGATAAAAATTTACTTAACTTTACTTATGCGTTCAGTTGATTGCATGCAGGTCTTAGCTGGCCAAAGCTCACAGTTTAAATAGAAAATAATTCACTGTACCACTTGTATAAGATAGAAACTGAATAACAATGAAGTAAACTACCCCCACTTATCACTGGCTATGCAGGTTTTTTAACAAGCCTTAACTGAAAAAACAGAGTCACAACTTTCAGCTAGATATTGCTCAATGCAACACAAACAAATTAATTTAAATCGTGTATTATTTGAAAAAAGTGCAGATAAAAATTTACTTAACTTCACTTATGCATTCAATTGATTGCATGCAGGTCTTAGCTGGCCAAAGCTCACAGTTTAAACAGAAAATAATTCACTGTACCACTTGTATAAGACAGAAACTGAATAACAATGAAGTAAACTACCCCCACTTATCACTGGCTATGCAGGTTTTTTAACAAGCCTTAACTGAAAAAACAGAGTGACAACTTCCAGCTAGATATTGCTCAATGCAACACAAACAAATTAATTTAAATTGTGTATTATTTGAAAAAGTGCAGATAAAAATTTACTTAACTTCACTTATGCGTTCAGTTGATTGCATGCAGGTCTTAGCTGGCCAAAGCTCACAGTTTAATCAGAAAATAATTCACTGTACCACTTGTATAAGACAGAAACTGAATAACAATGAAGTAAACTACCCCCACTTATCACTGGCTATGCAGGTTTTTTAACAAGCCTTAACTGAACAGAGTCACAACTTCCAGCTAGATATTGCTCAGTGCAACACAAACAAATTAATTTAAATTGTATATTATTTGAAAAAAGTGCAGATAAAAATTTACTTAACTTCACTTATGCATTCAGTTGATTGCATGCAGGTCTTAGCTGGCCAAAGCTCACAGTTTAATCAGAAAATAATTCACTATACCACTTGTATAAGACAGAAACTGAATAACAATGAAGTAAACTACCCCCACTTATCACTGGCTATGCAGGTTTTTTAACGAGCCTTAACTGAAAAAACAGAGTCACAACTTCCAGCTAGATATTGCTCAATGTAACACAAACAAATTAATTTAAATTGTGTATTATTTGAAAAAAGTGCAGATAAAAATTTACTTAACTTCACTTATGCATTCAGTTGATTGCATGCAGGTCTTAGCTGGCCAAAGCTCACAGTTTAATCAGAAAATAATTCACTGTACCACTTGTATAAGACAGAAACTGAATAACAATGAAGTGAACTACCCCCACATATCACTGGCTATGCAGGCTCTTTAACAAGCCTTAACTGAAGAAACAGAGTCACAACTTCGAGCTAGATATTTCTCAATGTAACACAAACAAATTAATTTAAGTTGTGTATTATTTGAAAAAAGTGCAGATAATGATTTACTTAACTTCACTTATGCATTCATTTGATTGCATGCAGGTCTTAGCTGGCCAAAGCTCACAGTTTAATCAGAAAATAATTCACTGTACCACTTGTATAAGACAGAAACTGAATAACAATGAAGTAAACTACCCCCACTTATCACTGGCTATGCAGGTTTTTTAACAAGCCTTAATTGAAAATACAGAGTCACAACTTCCAGCTAGATATTGCTCAATGCAACACAAACACATTAATTTAAATTGTGTATTATTTGAAAAAAGTGCAGATAAAAATTTACTTAACTTCACTTATGCATTCAGTTGATTGCATGCAGGTCTTAGCTGGCCAAAGCTCACAGTTTAATCAGAAAATAATTCACTGTACCACTTGTATAAGACAGAAACTGAATAACAATGAAGTAAACTACCCCCACTTATCACTGGCTATGCAGGTTTTTTAACAAGCCTTAACGGAACAGAGTCACAACTTCCAGCTAGATATTGCTCAATGCAACACAAACAAATTAATTTAAATTGTGTATTATTTGAAAAAAGTGCAGATAAAAATTTACTTAACTTCACTTATGCATTCAGTTGATTGCATGCAGGTCTTAGCTGGCCAAAGCTCACAGTTTAATCAGAAAATAATTCACTGTACCACTTGTATAAGACAGAAACTAAATAGCAATGAAGTAAACTACCCCCACTTATCACTGGCTATGCAGGTTTTTTTAACAAGCCTTAACTGAAAAAAACAGAGTCACAACTTCCAGCTAGATATTGCTCAATGCAACACAAACAAATTAATTTAAATTGTGTATTATTTGAAAAAAGTGGAGAAAAATTTACTTAACTTCACTTATGCGTTCAGTTGATTGCATGCAGGTCTTAGCTGGCCAAAGCTCACAGTTTAATCAGATAATAATTCACTGTACCACTTGTATAAGACAGAAACTGAATAACAATGAAGTAAACTACCCCCACTTATCACTGGCTATGCAGGTTTTTTAACAAGCCTTAACTGAAAAAAGAGAGTCACAACTTCCAGCTAGATATTGCTCAATGCAACACAAACACATTAATTTAAATTGTGTATTATTTGAAAAAAGTGCAGATAAAAATTTACTTAACTTCACTTATGCATTCAGTTGATTGCATGCAGGTCTTAGCTGGCCAAAGCTCACAGTTTAATCAGAAAATAATTCACTGTACCACTTCTATAAGACAGAAACTGAATAACAATGAAGTAAACTACCCCCACTTATCACTGGCTATGCAGGTTTTTTAACAAGCCTTAACTGAACAGAGTCACAACTTCCATCTAGATATTGCTCAATGCAACACAAACAAATTAATTTAAATTGTGTATTATTTGAAAAAAGTGCAGATAAAAATTTACTTAACTTCACTTATGCATTCAGTTGATTGCATGCAGGTCTTAGCTGGCCAAAGCTCACAGTTTAATCAGAAAATAATTCACTGTACCACTTGTATAAGACAGAAACTGAATAACAATGAAGTAAACTACCCCCACTTATCACTGGCTATGCAGGTTTTTTAACAAGCCTTAACTGAAAAAACAGAGTCACAACTTCCAGCTAGATATTGCTCAATGCAACACGAACAAATTAATTTAAATCGTGTATTATTTGAAAAAAGTGCAGATAAAAATTTACTTAACTTCACTTATGCGTTCAGTTGACTGCATGCAGGTCTTAGCTGGCCAAAGCTCACAGTTTAATCAGAAAATAATTCACTGTACCACTTGTATAAGACAGAAACTGAATAAACTACCCCCACTTATCACTGGCTATGCAGGTTTTTTAACAAGCCTTAACTGAAAAAACAGAGTCACAACTTCCAGCTAGATATTGCTCAATGCAACACAAACAAATTAATTTAAATTGTGTATTATTTGAAAAAAGTGCAGATAAAAATTTACTTAACTTCACTTATGCGTTCAGTTGATTGCATGCAGGTCTTAGCTGGCCAAAGCTCACAGTTTAATCATAAAATAATTCACTGTACCACTTGTATAAGACAGAAACTGAATAACAATGAAGTAAACTACCCCCACTTATCACTGGCTATGCAGGTTTTTTAACAAGCCTTAACTGAAAAAAGAGAGTCACAACTTCCAGCTGGATATTGCTCAATGCAACACAAACAAATTAATTTAAATCGTGTATTATTTGAAAAAAGTGCAGATAAAAATTTACTTAACTTCACTTATGTGTTCAGTTGATTGCATGCAGGTCTTAGCTGGCCAAAGCTCACAGTTTAATCAGAAAATAATTCACTATACCACTTTTATAAGACAGAAACTGTATAACAATGAAGTAAACTACCCCCACATCACTGGCTATGCAGGTTTTTTAACAAGCCTTTCAGAGTCACAACTTCCAGCTAGATATTGCTCAATGCAACACAAACAAATTAATTTAAATTGTGTATTATTTGAAAAAAGTACAGATAAAAATTTACTTAACTTCACTTATGCATTCAGTTGACTGCATGCAGGTCTTAGCTGGCCAAAGCTCACAGTTTAATCAGAAAATAATTCACTGTACCACTTGTATAAGACAGAAACTGAATAACAATGAAGTAAACTACCTCCACTTATCACTGGCTATGCAGGTTTTTTAACAAGCCTTAACTGAAAAAACAGAGTCATAACTTCCAGCTAGATATTGCTCAATGCAACACAAACAAATTAATTTAAATTGTGTATTATTTGAAAAAAGTGCAGATAAAAAATTACTTAACTTCACTTATGCATTCAGTTGATTGCATGCATGTCTTAGCTGGCCAAAGCTCACAGTTTAGTCAGAAAATAATTCACTGTACCACTTGTATAAGACAGAAACTGAATAACAATGAAGTAAACTACCCCCACTTATCACTGGCTATGCAGGTTTTTTAACAAGCCTTAACTGAAAAAACAGAGTCACAACTTCCAGGTAGATATTGCTCAATGCAACACAAACAAATTAATTTAAATTGTGTATTATTTGATAAAAGTGCAGATAAAAATTTACTTAACTTCACTTATGCGTTCAGTTGATCGCATGCAGGTCTTAGCTGGCCAAAGCTCACAGTTTAATCAGCTTCGTTCAGATTTCGTATCCTTCAGAAAATGCTGGCCAACATAAATCCTGTTATTCTAGCAAATTTCTAAGTTTATAAGAGAAAGTTAGGGACCTGTTACTGGTACAGAGAGCAATGAAAAAGAAATCGTCACTATCATTTGCTGGTCAGTACTGGCAAATTTGACTGCCTAGCATGAGTCACAACCTTAACAAGTTAAGCAGGGGATAGTTAACAATTGTTAAGAGCAGGTCTCATGCTGTAGTACAGCTTAACTGATTTGCTTTTTTTTCCAGATACTATAGTATAATTACTGTTCTCTACACACTATATATATATATATATATATATATATATATATATATATATATATATATATTGTGTATATCATACCTGTGTACCTGTCTATATTCATTTGTGTCTATCTATAGGTAGATATATTACACATACTATATGTGTGTGCATGTATATATATATATATATATATATATATATATATATATATATACGGGTCTACCTGAAAACACCGAATGCTGACAATGCCAACAACGAGATAACTGACACCGGAAGATCGACAACAGAGATGACCGATGATTGAAAATCCTGATGCTGAGAACACCGACATGTTAAGGTAAGTGTGTGATAGTGACGGATGTTAGGGTCAGGGTGCGGGTAAGGTAAGTGTGTGATAGTGACAGACTTTAGGGTTAGTGGCGGGTTAAGTGAGTTAGGGTTAGGGTGCAGGTTAGGTGAGTGTGCGATAGTGACCGACCTTAGGGTTAGGGTTTGGGTTAAGGTTAGTGCATAGATAGTTGTGTATGTAAGGTTTAGTGTAGAATTGTAAGGTTTTTGGTGTGCTTGTGTTGTGTGTTTGTTTTACGGAAAAGGTATTTGTTTTGTTTTGTTGATTGTTGGGATTGTGGTTTGTCGGGCATGTGAAGTTTCGTGTTTTTGAACTTTCGGTTTAGTGGTGTCAGTTATCTCGTTGTCGGTGTTTTTGTGTGTCGGTGTTTTCAGGTAGACCCATATATACATGCATACATACGCACACACGCGCACACACACACAGATATATACATATACATAGGTTCATAGATACATTTTTTGTTAGTTAAGTGTTGTTATAGGTGGAGAGGATGTTATTTACATATGCATTATAGTTTTCAATGTTATGAAGCACTTTCAATGATCTGAGTTTGCAATGTTTTGGGATTTAGATGTTTTGGTCTCAATGTTGTGAAATTCAACGTTATGAAGTAGATCCATATATATATATATATATATATATATATATATATATATATATGTGTGTGTGTGTGTGTGTGTGTGTGTGTGTATGCAATGTGTGTGCATTTATATGTATATGTATATATGGGTTTCATTCTGCTCAGACTATCATGTGTCAGGAGTGCATAAAACACCAGCAAAAGATATTGAATATTTAAAGATCTCAACTTGACGGTCTTTCCATGTGCGAGATAACAGTACAGTGAGGATTGGGAATTTGCCCTTTCCTCACTGCATTGCAGTCTCAAAGTTGGTATATTTAAGTAGTGGGGTGTGGAGGTGTTGTTAGGGGCTTGCCTCCCTACAAGATAACAACAAAAAGATAGTTTTGTAGGTATTCATTTTTTTTTATCTTTTATTTAATTTTTTTTTAGATTAGTTGATTTTTGGATATGTTTTAGTATTGTGTACTCGAACTTTTGAATTTTCAACTACTTCTTAGTCGTATGTGTATGTGTGTATTTTGTGTACTATTAGAAACCACTCTTACAATACAGTATGTTGTTTCTCTATCAAAACCCCAAAATGTAAAGAAGTATGTTCTCCCTAAACGTCTTGCAACTTAATCATAGTTCACAGCAGATACCCTCAATACAGTCCCATACAGCTGGAATAAAGTCTCTTTCAATAGATCTCTCTCTCTTTCTCTGTATCACTGACTCTGTGCACTTATCAGTAGCTCCTCTTCTGGACTCATATAACAGGAACAGTTTATAGCTTCCTCTTTGTGTCTTCTTCAAGGTAGTCATTTATTTTGTTGTCTCTCTCTTCCATCCATCCGCCTCCAAGTAGCTCAAGCAATACTTTGAATGAACTTATCTTAGCCTTTCTGTTATACATCATTAATTGTTTTATTAAGCAGACCTGGTCTATCTAATACAGCAAGATTTCTCTGCGCTGTTAAAGTAACATTCACACTTAAAGTGATAACAACACTTCTCTGGCTAGTTCAACAAATGTTCCTCTGTGTAAAGAAAAAACTACCAATGAGCTACTTCCTGTAGTAGAGTGTTTGATTCACTCAGCCTTCATTTAACTACTGTGTGAAAATGAGCAAATGATTTAACCAGACAGTTCTTTGGGGCAATTGGGAATTTGGCCTAGGCTTCTTAATGGTTTCCTGGACTGCATCCCTAGTAACTACCTGTTAACCTATTTGTAATAGCAATTCTATTTATACACGTTACACATGAAGATATCAATGTTTACAATACTTACAATAATTTGAATTCCATATTTGGTGAGCTTCGTCACTTTGTGTACTGTTGAGATGCCAGTCTTTCGCATGCACTGTCAGTGGTAATTTAATCACCAGCGATCACATATTGCAGTTAGTGTTTGTGCATTAGGAATGTAAGACAGAGCTGGTATAGCAAGTTAACAGAGAGCTGTCATATTGATACATAGTACCTCTTTGCTATTGGTACAGTTTAGCAGAGGTGTGAGCAGAAAACCATTTTGTACATACTGGCCATCTGGACTTATATAAATGGCTGTTTGCATAGTTTGATTAGCTGTAAATGTGTTTTTGGTCAACTTTGAGAGGTTTTTTTTTTGGCTCTTAGAGAGGAGAACTTTTTTTGCTTCTCTTGTCTGAGATGATTTTCTTTGGTCCCAGCTTCAAACTGGGGGTATAGAGTGCCAAAAAAGAGCCCCAACCGGTCTAGCTACAATTCTGCCATGGTATGAAATTCCATGTGGCTCTGTCTTGAATCGTCAGTTTCTGCCATGGTAGTAATGTACGTAGTTGTTCATTTACTGTTTTTGAGTGTGTGTGGTCTGCAGGTGTGTAATGCTAAGTGAATCTGAGACCAGAAGGCCTTATAGTACAGTATCCTTTAGTTATTTTCACTTCATTCAGTTAATTACTCTCATTTCCAGAAATGATTTAGCAAAAACACTGGCATTGCAAAAACAATTCGCTGCATTTTGAAAAATAAAATTAATAATCTGACAATACACTGAACGCATGTCAGACTGCATGAGTGATTATAAGTCTATGCTTGCAGTGTTTCACTCATAATACCTGTTGAGCTATGCAGACCTCAGCAAACTGCCACAAAAGCCACACTACGAATGTGTTTGTGTGTGTGTGTGTGTGTGTGTGTGTGTGTGTATGAGTACATGTAGGGGAATCTTATACAACATTTTTAGCTAATACCCTTGTCTCTCCTTTGAGTCATTACAAAGCTTAAACAAATAATGGCACAAAATTAGAACTGCAGGCATATCCATAATGTCAGCAAGAATTTGTGCAAGGAAGCCAAGAAAAAATGTTATATGAACTTACAGGTCAGTATACTCCTTTCCCTAAGTATTTCTGTAGCACTGTGAAGCAGCTTATAAACAGCAAAAGCTACATTAGCAAAACCTAGTGCAACAGGCGCCCAATCAACTAAAGATTTTAGCACCTTTTCTTAAAAAACATATATTAAACATGACAATGTATGCAGTGCAATGATTCCTACTGAGGAACTTCTCACAGAGGTCTGCTTAATCTTCTACAGTGCTTTGCTGAACTGCTTCACCAGATGAAGCTTACCACACACATACCTCCATCATGCAGAATAAGCAATCTATAGACAGATCCAGCATTCATGAAAAATAGCAAAGATCACAAAGGAGGACCCACAGAAGCTCTAGGAAACTAAGGAGTGACCATCATAAACCCACTGATCAAAATCCTTGAGAAAGTGAAACACATGAATCCTAGTCCTAGTCTTCATGAATTATAGTTACATTATATCTAATATTCATTATGATTTCAGGCCATTTACATAGAGCTGGCACGCTTTAGTTTGTCTTACAGAACACATTTCATAGGTTCATAGGAGATTTCTAGGCTAAAATCTTAAGGGCCCTTACAAGCCTAGCCAATATAACCCAATTTTACCCAGTATATGGCCCACTGGGGCAAGAGGATGGCATGGATTTGTGCCTGTACATTAAGTATCTGTCTTACATTTTGCACAACCTCAGTCCCGTGATGCCCATAAATAGTCAAATATAATTATTATTATTATTATAAGTGGCATTCTATTTGTTTTTTTTCCCTAATTATAGCACTGATTTTCTGGTTTATATAGCAGAATGCATAGTTTGGAAAGTGTTTTCTAGAGGCAAAACTAGTCAGAACCTTTGTAACAGAACCTGTTGAGTACGTGTATGTGATAAAAAATGTATGGAAAAATATTGACTATACTTTGTACAAGCATATAATGACAGCTAGTGATGACCATAACTTTCTACTTTTTGTGTTATGTGCCATGTTTCCTTCTATTGGGACTAGAGATTTGCATAGTCTTTTAGAGCTTAAAAAGTAATGCCATGTGTAAACTGAAAAAAAAAATGATCTAATATTGTCAATTTTCATTCTATCCTCAAACCCGTGGGTTCGGATCTGACTCAGCTGTTGCAATAGTTTGTGACAACCAAAAATCTCTCAAGCTCTTCCCTTACCCATAATGCACCTTTCTAAGTTACCTCAAATCTCGATTGCCTCTTTGCGAAGACATGGCTTCTCCAATTGCTCTCGGGCAGCTAAGTGAATTTTCAGTAATTTTTCTATTGTTATTGACTTCTAAAACTCTAGACTCCTTTAAATAGCTTTAATTAAACTATATTCTATCCTCTTACTTTGGCGACAGTTTTATATTTCCTATAGTTAAATACTTTTCTCCATGCTAACCTTTTTTTGTATGAAAGTACCTCTACGATACTATTGATAGTATCTTTCTTTGCTTCTGCACTTCTAGTGTAGCCTTTTTTATCATTGTTAGTAAAGTTTTCTCTTTAATCCCTATATTTTTCATCTTTTCAAAAAAAAAAGAAAAGTTTTATTATATTCTTGTAGAGAGGGGAATTTTTCCTTTTCTCTTCTTAACTAATGGAGCTAAAACGTGAGCTGGGACCAAAGCCAAGCAAAATCCCAATATCAGTTAGATGTTTTTCAAAATACGCTATTCTCCAGATTAATTTCAAGAACATGCAGTAGCTTGGATTAATTTAAAGTAAAAAAATAATAAAACAAAGGTTACAGCATAGTGCTAGTCTTTCTTAAGAACTTGTTTCTTTATTTAATCGAATATCAAGCAAGGCAGATGAGTGCTTTGTGTTAAAAAGTACCATATCATTGTGTTTATATGTTTGTAATAAGTCTAAAACCTTTTTACACCATTCATTGAAATAGTTTCAGTGATTGGATGTACAATAAAAGAGGCAATCCTCATTGGTTGATTTCATGTTAAGCAGGGTCCTAATTGGCTCATGTTCATTTTATCGATAAAGTCTAGAAAGAAACTGTCTGAATATTGGAGGGGATCTCAGAGTGGCCACCACTAGATCTGAAGCTGATTTGATTGAGGAAAATTCAGGGGCATGGATACATTGATGGCCACGGATTGGTGTCTGATTAGATAAAGAAGTGCTCAATAGGTTTCACTAGAGAAGAAAATGGTAACGTTTAGGGGGTATGAAAATATTGACCAGTAGAATGCTAAGCGGGAAAATTAATCACATAATAGTTTACGTAATTAAAGGGTGGGGTGGGTAGTTAATTAACCAGTCTTGGTTGAAGCGCCATATTTAGTGATGTGTTTGTGGCTGTGGCCAGTTAAAAACTTTCAAAATTATGACTCGAAATTTCTTTTATTATTATTGGGTGAACGCATTATTAATTTCTGTAAATAGGGGTGGTGTAATTATTTGACCAATCTGGGAAGAAACGCCATATGCAGTGACATGTAAGCATCTACGACTAGTCAGAATTTTTCAGAGAAAGGCACAAAAGCCTTTGTACTATTATTGGGCAAACT
This sequence comes from Protopterus annectens, assembly GCF_019279795.1. Taxonomy (NCBI): domain Eukaryota; kingdom Metazoa; phylum Chordata; order Ceratodontiformes; family Protopteridae; genus Protopterus; species Protopterus annectens. The sequence continues at coordinate 1,425,520,156 of NC_056729.1, forward strand.
AGCACTGGGAGGTGGAGTTGCCATTGTGTAAGGATTGTTTGTGTCTACTCAGGTGTAGCAAATCAGTTTAAAGTGAAGTAAGGTGGGAAGGCCAAAATGTGAGCTCATTAGAATAGGGTTTGTCCTACAGAGATAATTAGGTTGGGTGAAAAAACGTTAGTGGTCGAGAGGGTTTTAGATCGACCTACATTTAATTTGTAATACCCCTGAATGAATTATGTTTTATTTCATGCCATAAAATGCCCCATTAAGAAATAAAACAACAGTAACAGTCGGGAAAACATAGCCAGACTTTGCACAGTTCAAAGTTTTTAAAAGCGTGGGCGGGAAGGAGAAGAACTTAATTTCTTGTTAACTAAGGGCACAATTTTTTCAAAACAGTTTAAGTTTAAACAATTTAAGTTGTCCAAATGTCTAGGCAGGAAAGACAGAAACACTTCCTGCTAAAAAAATTAAACAGTTTAAGTTGTTATATGCTATTCGTGAAATTATATGTAAGCACATGTTTAAGTACAATCTACTTATTCAAGCTCATCTAATGTCAGGTTGGTTAGGAGCTGTGATTATTTTAACAGAATGGAAATCCAGTGCCAATAGGGAAAGAAACTTAACCAGAGTGGAGTTATATTGTCCGGATCCCGAAATCTTCAGTTAGACCAAAATTAGACCATACTTAACAGTTTTAAATAACATTTTCTCTTCTTGACTGCAATTTGTGTCTAATTATGACGGGTAAAGATAAGTGAGAAAAGTGGTCACAAAATACCTTTTAGTGACTTGCAAACTTTGTGTGTGTACTGCCTCGGTCCCCTTCACCTTCAGGAGGACTGCACTATTTATCATGAGTTCAACCACAGGGCTTTGATTGAATGGTTTGATTGAATGGTCTTTTGCCTTCCTCCTTTGGTGAGGCAATTTCTGGAGCTACACCAAAAGATAAAGTAAAAGTTAAAGAAAAGTCCAAACAATCTAGTCCTGCTTCTTCATCGTCTTTTAGAGTCTTGGGACAAGGGAAGAAAAAGACCTATTTTGGAGTTGACTACTCCATCGCATCCAGCCGCACAAATATCAAGACATTGGATCTGACAGCTTCATCGGATCCAAAGGCAAAAATGCCTGAATCTGTAAACCTGACTATTTCTGATCAACCAGGCAAAAAAAAGACTGCTTGAATCAGATATATCTTCCTAGAACTTGATATTTCACTGTTCTTTGACCCGGTTCTGTATAGAGTTCCATCGCCTTTCCTGGAGAGACCTAAATCTCCATCAGTTATGTCCATTCAGTCTTCCAGGAGTCTCACTGAAGAAGATGTGGAGAAACTTGTATAGAAGATTCTTTGGGCACAGGGTTTGCCAGGAGCGCCTTTGGGTCAGGAGTTCCGTGCATATTCTACCCTTCCACTTCTTCCTCCTCTGACTTTTTTTTTGAAGCATCGTATCCAACCTGCCTGGAGTTGTCTGTGTTGGATCCGAGGATCTTTGTTTCCTCAGATCAGAAGTTTTCTCTAAGTTCTTCAGCCAAGTCAGGGCTGGTGACTTCTCAGCTGAAGTGGCCTTGTCACTTTGGCAGTGACTGAATCGGCCCCAGGATTTTTGGAACCATCTCTATGCCTCTGAGCCTCAGCGCGGACCAGCTTGGCTCCAGCTTTGACCTCAAGGAGATTGTCTTCCAAGCGGGAGGGGTCTGTGACCAATAGGCATGCCTTTTTGGATCCGGGATCCTTTCCTTCTCTGGGACAATCAGTCTTTGAGGCTCTGGAGAGAGTCATGTCTGCCTCTGCAGCTCAGACACTGCCTACTTCCTTGAATCAGCAACCTTCACCTCTGACAACTCTGTGCATGGCTTCTCAATTGGATCTCTGTTAGGGACAGCAGGCACCAAAACCTCAGATTTCCCAATAGGGTTCCCCACCTCTTCTATTACCTCTCCAGAGCATCCCATGGAGGAGGTTCCTAGGAAGAGTACGTGTAAGAGGAAACAACTGGATTCCACAGAGGAATCCATCACTGAAGACATGGACTTTGATGAAAATGAAGGATCCCCAAGGTCACCTCCTGATGATTTCTCCTTTCGAGACATCCTAGAAATCCTAAAACAGAGAGGTGGCTGGAAGTCCAGCAATCCTTTGCCTGAGGAGTCTGTGAATCTGGCAGTGTTTGGTGCCTATCCATTTACCTCCTGGTTGACCCCATCCACTGATAAGCTCATTAAGTTGATCTCTCATCAGGCATGGAACGCTCCAGACTTCATTGAATCAATTCCCTGGAGACCAGACAAATTTATTACAGCCCCAGAGGACTAACAGTTCTGGACAAAAGGTGTACTGGTAGATGCCATGGTTGTGGCTGCAGCCACCAAGAAAGAATTTGCTGAAGAAAGTTCTTCTGTCTGTTCTCCTAACAAGGAGTCTAGCATGATGCATACATTTGTGAAGCATGTTTATGCATCAGCACCTTCACTCTAAGGTCCCTGAATTATCTTTCACATTTTATGAGATTGCAAAGGGATTTGATCAATGAGTTATCAAATACCCTTTCAGGAACTGTGCCTGAAGAAGTACAAGACTTGGTTGCTTCTCAGCTGTCCAACCTACAATCCATACCTAACTCCTCTGTGAGGCTCATTTTTCATGTAGCCGAAGGAACGAGTAGAGCAGCGGGTTCAGGCATATCCATAAGGAGACATGCCTGTTTGCACTTATGTGATTTCGTGGACCATTTCAAGTCTTCGTTCATTAGTGCTCAATTTGACGTCTCTTTCCTGTTCAGCCCTAAAGTAAAAGAGACCTTGATGAGGTGCAAGAAGGATGGAAAGACCCTATCTGCTATGGGAGGATGTTTTTCCACTCCTCAGAGATCTTACTCCAGGAATCAGAGAAGTAGTGGAAAGATGTAGTTCAAGAAATCTCAAGGGTCTTTTCAGAACACACATGAAAGTAGTCCCTCTAAAGGAGAGGGAGGAACTCTAACAGAAAATGCCGCCCTTGCAGCAGAGGAGGTCCACAAAATCATAGTTCCAAAGATACTTTCTTTGGTAGACCCTTCCAGCGCTCCTACTCTGGAGGCAATTGGTTTTCAGCTATCCCTTTAATAGAGAGCCTGGTTAGAAACAACATCCGATACGTGGGTGCAGATGATAATTTCCAGAAGATACTTTATACCCTTTTCCCTTCCTCCACCCCAAAACAGAAAAATCCCTGATGTTTCACCAAGTCAGAGGGATCAGGCAGTCATTCAAATTATTCAAAGGCTGTTAGCAAAGAGTCATCCAAGAGGTCCCCCCAGACCAGAGACAGTCCCCCCCCCCCCAGACCAGAGACAATCCAGAACCTATTCAAGGTTCTTTTTAGTACCAAAAAAGACAGGGGACTGGAGACCAATCGATTTTGGATCTCTGCATATTGAACAAATCAGTTTGATGCAGCAAGTTGTAGATGGTCACGGTTCAGTCCAATTTTCCGTTCTTGGAAAAGGATGACTGAATGTGCTCTATAGACCTTCAGGATGCGTACTGCCACATAAAAATGGACAGACGATCCAGAAGGCACCTACGCTTGTGGTTGGCAGCCAGTCATTATCAGTTCAGAACACTGCCCTTTGGTCTTACCACAGCCCTCAGGATGTTCACCAAATGCATGGTAGTGGTAGCAACTCACCTCAGACTGCGGGGATTCCAGGTGTTCCCATATTTGGATGACTGGCTCATATCCACCCCAACCAGGCATCTTCAACTAAACGCAGGAGACTATGTGATCCAAACTTGTTCCAATCTGGGAATAACTATAAATTATGGGAAATCTTTACTAGAACTCACTCAATGTTTAGAGTTCATAGGGGCAATTCTAAACACAAGCAAACAGTATCTTCCCTCCAACCTACGAGAGTAAAAACTATCAGCTCACAAGTCAGAAAAATTATCAGCAATATAAAGGTTTCTGGAAGTCTGGTTCTTCAGGCTCTAGGATCTCTGGTGGCAGCAATAACACTTATTCTGCTGGCGAGGTTACACATGAGAATTTTGCAGTGGCTTCTTGCAGTGCAATGGTCAGTTCTCACCCAACCAATATTGACCCAGATAAGAATCACCAACATTTGCAAGAGAGACCTCTTATGGTGGATTTAATCCAATCAAGTTCTGCAAGGCCATCCATTTATTCTCCCACAGCCAATAGCCACAGTGACCACAGATGCTTCCCACCTAGGGTGATGGGCACTTTCTGGGGAATACAGCCCAAGGCAGTTGGTACCCAAAGAGGCCAACTTCCATATGAATGTCCTAGAGATGAGAGCGGTGCTACTAACATTGCAGGCTTTCCAAAATGTTCTCCCTTTGGGATGGTTGGAGTTAAAGCAGACAACATGTCAGTAGTCCAGTACATCAGCAAGCAAGGAAGGACCAGATCCTACCTCTTGTGTTGAGAAGCTCTAAGAGTGTGACAATGGGTGATCTCATCCAACCACTTTCTTATAGCAACACACATTCCGGGGAAGTCCACTGTAATAGCAGACAAATTAAGCAGGTGCATTTTGATGCCTCATGAGTAGTCCCTCAATCGCATAGTTGCAGAAACGATATTTTGCAAATGGGGCCAGCCTTGCTTTTATCTTTTCGCCTCTCCCCTAAACAACAAGTACAGCAGCTATTTTACCCTGATCCCCCCACAAGGAAAGTCTCTAAGGGATGCTCTTCTTCATGATTGGCTCCCCCATCTTCTGTATGCTTTTCCTCTGATCCCATTAATCCCCATATTTCTACAGAAGGCAAGCTAGTTGAAGAGCAAAGTAATCCTCATTACACTGTACTGGCCTGGACAGATTTGGTTTCCCTTTCTTTAGCCTCAATTACTGACACAACCATGGATTCTGGATCCAACTCCAGACCACCTATGTCACCAGACAGGCATGATTCACCCAGACATTCCAAACCTAAAGCTAACTGCTTGGCTTCTCTAATTCCATTAATAACTAGATAATATGCTCTCTTCTCCAGTCCATCACATTCTCGTAGGATCATAGGAAGTTACTAGGCTAATGACCCTAGGGCCCTTACAAGCCTAACCAAGTTCTACCCTTATTTCCATGATCAGCACCTATTGCCCCTGTCCAAGAGAGAAACAAGTGGATCCTGTGGGTAAATTTATGGTTACCCAACCAATCATCCAGATTGTGTTTGACAAGGGCCAATGAAGTGCTCTGTTTGACATGAAGTGGGAGTGTGTTCCAAAGTTGTGGTAACCTCTAGGAGATATATCTGCCCCTTCAGCAGGTTCTTTTAGTGCCACATACCAGATTAAGGTCTTTAGAGCGAGTAACCCATTTACCATTGCAGATATGCAGCATTTCCATTAAAGCAGGGTCAGAGATTGCCTTATATGCAAGGCAGAGATCGCCTCTGAGTAGTCTGTATGAAACAGAATAAAGTGACTGATTTCAGATGATCTACTTAGGACAGATACTGAAGACCTTGAATTTTACCTTTGTGGTCTCTCCAATTGCTGCAGGTGCTTGGAAAGGTACATACCAAAAGGGAAAATGGGAGTTGTATTTAATTATTGGCCTAGTGAGGGAAGTGTACAAGGAGGTTATAACTTCTTTTTTTTTCTGGAGGCAATGCCCTTACTTATGAGTTGAGCAATGTAGAATGCCCTTCTTACCACTGTGGAAACATGGTGATCAACGGTAAGGTTGCAGTCAACCTATGTGCCCAGGTCTTTTACCACTGAATGCATGCTTAGGGTGTTGTTATTGATGTGACAGTTAGCAGGAACATCACTCTTACTGAAAGGGATGATAATACATTTTTGCATTGAGTTTAAGGCCATGACTTTGGCACCAATCATTTGTTTGTGTAAGACCCTGTTGTAGGATGTTGACATCATTTGGAGATTCTATGACTGCTCCAAGTTTGCAGTCATCAGCTAACTTTGTCAGCCACAGACCTTTAGTTTTTGCATGTACTTTGGAGAAATAGATTCCAAACAGTAGAGGTCCCAGGACTGATTCCTGTGGAGCACAACCGGTTACAGGTCTGCTGTTGGAAGTGGATTCCCGTATTTTGACTATATGTGTTCTATCAGTGAGCCAGTTAGTGACCCATCTAATGATATAAGGGTTGATACATATCTGGGTGAGTTTGTCAATGATGCTTGAGTGGGGGATAGTGTCAAAAGGTTTGGCTAAGTCTAGGTAGGCTGTATGCACAGATTTCCCTTCATCCAGGGCCTTGGTGACAGTCTTGAAGAAGTCCATCAGGTTTAAAAGGCATGATCTCTCTTTGACAAATCCAAACTGAGTATGGTCAAGTGTTTGGAGATTACCTATATCTTTGTTGATAATGTCCATGATGATTCGCTCCATGACCTTACAGATAAGATTAGTCAGGTCAATAGGTCTGTAGTTCCTGGGGTCAGTGGAAGCACCACCTTTGTGCAAGGGAATAACACTGGCTGTTTTCCATTCAGCTGGGATGAAGCCTGTGCTTAGGCTATGATTGAAAAGAGTACCCATTGGTGCTGATAATCCTTGTTGGAGCCCATGTAGGACACAGCCAAGGATTTTATCAGGTCCCATAGATGCTGAGGTTTTGGCCTTAGAAAGGGCTTTTACGACCTGCTCTTTAGAGACACAAGGTAGGGGACAGGTGGTAGGGATTTTATGGGGTACGTGTGGCAGGGACAGGTGTAAAGTTTCATAGAACCTGTCAGCCAACAGGTTAGCTATGTCCACAGACTCATTATATGTGGTATCCTTCACTACCAGTTTGGCACAAATCTGGGTCTTTCCTTTTAGATTACAGATGTAACTGAAGAATGCCTTATGGTTGTCCTAAGTTGAGGAAGCTAATTTAGATTTGTAGTTTGCTTTGGAGAACTTCACAGGAAGTTTTATTTGCTTGTTTAAGGTGAGGAGAGAGCGTTTCCAGTTTAGGGCTCACTCCCTCTTACTCTTAGACAGCAATTTCTTCCTGTTATTGTAAAGCCTGTTAATGACAGTTGTCCACCAGGCAGGTTTGCTCTTCCTTGTGGAGCATGTTTTGATCCTATCAGGTACAGCCAAGTCATTACAGTTTTACAGGTGTTTGTATAAAGCACTGGTGTAGAGCTCAGCATAGTTGCCAGTTCCATCTGTTTATACCATCCCGTAAGAGGTTATAATCTGCTTTGGAGACATTTTTTAGTTTAGTTGCTGCTGAGGGGTCAGTTGTGATAATTACTTCAAATGAGTCTGATATGTGGTCAGATCTCACCAAGGAAGACCTCACAGTGGAGGTGATACAGTGGTCCCCCATACTGGTAAGCACCAGATCCAGCTGGTCCAGGACATTGGAGTTAACGAAGTCGAGGAACCTTTGGGCAAGTGAGTTTCAGCACAAGTAATTTACCCAGTCAATGGATGGGTAGTTAAAGTTGCCGAAAACCACAGCATTCAAATGTATCTTGATAGATTCAAGTAGATCCAAATAGGCAGAGTGGGTGTCCTGATTCATGAAGGGATCCTGTAGCTGGTAATGACTTGAATAGGCATCCTACAAACAGTTAATTGCACCTGAAGTACCGCCAAGGAATCATATTCTTTAACCAGTCTGGTGTTGTATTTATCTTTAATGAATATTGATACACCGCCTCATTTCATTTTCATGCTTTCAGGTTGTGGTCTGAACATGTGGAAGGAGATGTAACCCAGTATGGCTGGAGTGCTCTCCACAGCCTTGAACCAGGTCTCCATGACCGCACAAATGTCTGCGTCTTCCAAGATGAGAACTGCTTCCACTGAGTGCAGTTTCATATTAAGATGCCTAAGGTTTAGCAGCATAACCTTGAGGTTGTTTTTAGGTGGAGTTTTTATGTCAGGAATTTTGTCTTTGGGACATTGCTTAAAAAAAGGCCCTATGGGGGTGGCAAGAGCCTTAGCCAGTAGCCAAAATCACAGGGGTGGCAGATGAAGACCATGTCTTGCAAAGCATTGAGGTCGGTTAATCATGTCTTCCCATGCTGACAGAGACTGGATCCCCTTAGGATGACACCAGAAGCTAAGCCAAAAATTGAAGTCAGTCATTTTCTGTTTGTAGTGAGGCATCATCCTAGGTTAAGGTAAAATGCTGCACAAGACTAGGGACATACCTGTCTGAGACGCACATGTCTCTCTTCATATAGTGCAGAGAGGTACATCTCAAGTTGTTCACACTAACATGAACTATAACAGAGTCATAACAGTACATGTTGTTGAGAGACTTGAGTGCATGTGTAATATGGTGGATCCTAGCACCTGACAGACAGCTGACCATGACCTTTTCCTTACCCAACCTGGTGAGAGGAACACCTGTGTGTCTTGTACTCTCATAAGCCATCCACACGTAAACTGTATTCTAGTAAATGGAAGAGATTTGTTTTCTGGGCATAGCAGAATGACCTAGACCTATTCTGAGCTCCGATTCATAGGATCGTTGACTTTTTAGCTCAATTGTTTAACGAAGGAGCAGGTTCTTCTACAATAAAGGTGCAACTAGCTGCAATTTCCAATTTTCACATTGCATATCAAGGATCTTCAGTTACTCCACACAAATTCTGTAAAGCTTTTCTAAGGGGAACTCTTTTGCTTACGTCCCCTTATAAAGACCGTATTCGTCCTTGGGATCTGACTTTGGTGCTGCAAGAAATTATACAATCCCCCTTTGAACCTGCAGCTACATGTGATCTGAAGTTCCTTTCTTGGAAAACTATATTTTTGGTGGCAATAACATCTGCAAGAAGAATTTCAGAGATTCAAGCATTGTCATCTCAACCAACTTAGCTGATTTTTCATAAATCAGGATTTCATTACATTCTAATCCATCGTCTTTGCCTAAAGTAGTGTCGGATAACAATATCAACCAATCCATTAATCTACCAGTGTTCTTTCCAGGATTTTCAAATAAAGGTGAATACCTGCTACATTTACTCGATGTTCTTAGGCAATTACGTTTTTCCCTTCATAGAACAGATAGTATAAGAAAATCTGACCAACTTTTTGTCTCCTTTTTGGATATAAAACTGGGAAATCTGGTGTCCAAAGTAACATTGTGTAGATGGATCACCGTTTGTATTTCTTACATTTACAAGAAACAAAGTCTGAAATTCTCTAAACCTTTGCAAGCCCATTCAGCCAGAGCCATGGCGACTTCGTCAGTTTTTCAGTCTGGAGTGTCCATGGATGATGTATGTGCAGCTGCTACTTGGGCTACCCCTCATACTTTTATTACACATTGCAAATTAGATTTGGTCTCCAGGGGAAGATCTTCCTTTGGTTCATTGGTTCCGAGGAACATACTTCCATGAGTCCACCCAGGGTATAAAGTAGGTGGGGTCTCTGTCCCACAGGTTTGAGGATAGAATGAAAATTGACAGCACCAGATAAAGAAGTTATGTACTCACCGTAATGTTCCATCTCTGTTGTCCATTTTCATTCTTCCTCAAACAGCCCACCCTCCACCCTCTGACTTTGCTATGCCTATAAGTGCGAGTGGTCCTAAATTATTATTTTTCTGTACTGAGCTCTAGAGTAAGTCTCACCTTCTTCTTGCTATACTTATTTTACATATGTGTACATATGTATATATTCTATATTATATCTAGCAGCAAACAAGATATCAAGTAACTTAGAAGGGTGCATTATAGGTAAGGGAAGAGCTCAAGAGCTTTTTGGTTGCTGCGAGCTATTGCAACGACTGAGATGGATCTGAGGATCAGATCCAAACCCACAGATCTAAGGAATAATGAAAATGGACAACACAGATGGAACGTTATGGTGAGTATATAACATTTTTTTTTTCATGACATGTTGATGTTTCATACACTAGTAATGCATCAGAATCACTCTAAGTTTTTCTTATACGTTTATAGGTATATACTAGGCTATTGACCAACAGGGCCTTTATAAGCCTAGCTGTGCAACCCAAATGTGTCCCACAAGTTATATATTTTAAATGTTTGTATCGGGGGTGCTTGTTGGTTATGACAAGATTTACTGATTGCCTCTGTCCATTAGAGACACAGGCATCAGACCAAGGGTAAATTTTTGATTTCCTAACTAATGGCCTAAGGTATGTTAACTAGGGTTAGTAAGGGACTTTGTTTACATGGATTAGGAGCCTGTTCCAGAAAATGGGAATTCTCTTAGATATATATATCTCTGCAACACGCCCTGTTTATGTTATAACCAAAATTTAGGTCATTAGATTTAGTAGTTCTGGCACTGTTTGTTTTGTAGACGTGCAAAAGGTTCATCAGAGTGGGGCCCAGGGATGCCTTGTATGCTAGGCATAGATCACCTCTCAGTAGACTGTAGGAGACTGAGTATAGAGATAGGACTTTGAGGTGATCTGGATAGGACATTATGTTTAAACCTAGAATTATTTTTTTAAGGAACCTTTGCAGACACAAAAATCCAGCTGCTGCACGTGTCTGGTCAGGTATATACCACATGGGGCGTTATACTCAATAATAGTTCTGATGAGGGCTGAGTATAGGAATGCAGTGAATTCTCTGGACCTAGATGCCATGACCTTAATTATAAGTTGAGCAAAACTGAAGGATTTCCTTACTATATTGGACACTTGTTGGTAGAAGGCCAGGTTGCTGTCTACATGTGTTCCCAGATCCCTGACTAGTGGGTCAACTCTTAGGGGTGTTTTATTGATGGCATAGTTTCCTACCATGGCAGATTTCCCAAAAGGTACTGTAATGCATTTCTTGACATTCACTTTTAAGCTATGGCTTTGGCAGCAGTCATTTGTCTGTGTTAGAACCTTTTGTAAGATGTTTGTTTCTTGGGGGGATTCTGTGACTGCTCCCAGTTTGCAGTCAAGTGTGAACTTGATCAGACATATGTCTCTGACATTGGCCTTGACTTCCGAGAAGTAGATGCCAAACAGAAGCATAGAGCTCTGAGAGACTCCACTGATGATAGTCGTCTTTATGAAGGTGGTCTCACCAGTTCTAACTTCCTGGGTCCTATCTGTGAGCGAGATGGCTATCCAGCATGTTATATAGTGGTTATGTCTTTGTTGATGGTTCTTTCCATGGCTTTGCATATAAGACTGATCAGGCTAATGAATCTGTTGTTTCCGGGATCTGTTTATAGTCAGTCCTTTTGAAGATAGGTGACCATTGCAGTCCTCCATTCTCTTGGCATGAAGCTTGTTTAGAGACTATAGTTAAATAGTAGATTATTCAGGAGGCATCCCAGGATATTATTAGGGCCCAATGAGCCTGTGTTCTTGGCCTTAGCAAACACAGCCAGGACATTGCTCTCTATTTCTAGTTGAGGGGTTATGTTTGAAGGTATTTCTTGGGGGCTGGCTGGGGGCTGAGTATCCAAGTGCTCCAGATTATGCGGAATGCTCCGCATTTAACGACGAGCGAAGCCACTTTTCCGCTGTTCCGCACTGAACAGCTGTGGCTTCGCCACATGCAGTCTGATTGGTTTGTGTACCGCAATTACTGCCAATCGGCATTGTGGTATACAAACCAATGCATAGCTCTCTGCTGTCCTTCCACATTACACAGCATTGGCTGCGCTGTACAGTTTTTGATTGGCTCGTACACTGCATTTACAGCCACTCGTGAACGAGGTATACAAGCAGATCAAGTAACGGGTCTCAGGACGGGAGCCAATGACGCTGGCCACAGATCTTCATGAGCAAAGTAACTCTAGCTGTCTGGCAGTTTTGTCACCATGGAATCAGAAACGTCCAGGGTAAGATTATGTGCTGTATATACATCAGTTGTGTCTCTTGTACCTTATACAGTATAGCAATTACTGGGAATGTAAATGTAGTGTATGCATTTATCAGTGAATAGTTTGTATTTATTTGCGTTATCGCGGGTAAGCCTGAAATAGATCCATTTTTATAAGTAGATAAGTGGTCTTTCCAGGTGAACTGATGTAAGTAAAATAAAACAAAATATTGTTTTTATTTATCGTTTCCTTAACAGGAAAGTCCGACTGGGATAAAACCCCTTTCAGTGGAGGCCTGGGGAGAAAAGCTACCCGTTTTGAATTTTGCAGAAAATACACAAAACTAACATGATATCAGAAGGAATACAAAACATAGGTAAGGGTGCATATATGAGGGATAAAATAGTTACAGTAATTTACATAAACATCATTTAGGAACAGCGGATACATTGCTAGCCATGGATGTATTTGATCCTGTTATAGGCAAGAGAGACTTGATTAGGAGTCTTAGTGCCATAAATGAGATTTCAAACTGGCTGCTTTTTATTCCTTAGTGAACAACCCTGTTTTGATTGGCATTTTATCATCACAGTCAGTCATATCAAATCTTATAGGTGGGTTCATAGGTAAGTATTAGGCTAGTTGCCCTTGTGGGCCATTTTAAGCCTAGCCATTTTCCCCAAAAGTGATGGTCAAATCTGGCACCTTGTGTGTTTATGTGTGGGGTAAGCACCTTAATCTTTAAGCCAACCATAGCCATTAAGCCATTCCCCAACATAAAACACTGATCTGGAATTTGAACCATTGACCGGCTTATAAATGCCCTAGGGCAGATAGCCTAGTATGAACCTATGAACAGCCAAAAAGAGAACCATTAAATGCCCCTGATTTTAGCTGAGAATTTTGATCTGTTTACTCTTTATCACAAAAGTAGTAAATTTCAGTCAAGAAATAGCGGTAGGCATTAAACGTACAGATGATGCATGTTACTTTAGTTAATTTTATTCTGGGTCTTTTTGTTGCAAAATTTGATTTTTTTCTGGAATATCACTGAGTATCCGTGGTAGTGGTGCTGCGGTAGCGTTGTCGCCTCACAGCAAGACGTTGTCGCGTTCGATTCTCAGCTAGAGCGCCTTCTGTGTGGAGGCATGCTTGAATGGGCATGCCTTCGTTGAAGGTTGTGCGTCAGGGCTGGTAACTCGGCATGTAAAAATCCACTACCAAAACATTAGCGGACCGGAGTTCTGCTGTGGCAACCCCTAACCAGGATAAGCTGAAAGACACAACATTGAAGTCACTAAATTCTGACATACATTTAAGTTTCCAACATCCTATCCTTCAGAAAATGCATGTTAATGCAAAGCCTGTTATTCTAATGACTTTCTATGTCTACAGTAGCAATATTTAAAGCCTTCCCTGATTTTGTGCCATTGTTCCACATTAGATGTTGCTTTGTCCAAATTTCTTGGTCTTAGAGGTTGAGAGGTGTGCTTTTAATATAGCCAGTGTTTCCATTGATAGACAAGCTAATGCTCCTGGGAAATGAGATAAAAACTGTATAAGGTTCCTCAGTCTTGGAGGTAACTCTTCTACACCCCCAGAGCTGATCCTTCACTAATTTCTTTATGTAAAACCACTAGCTCCAAACACTTGGTTGCTTCTAATCCAGTTCCCTCTGACGGGGATGGTAGAACATTTGACAGATTCAGAAAATAGGTTTATAGCTCTTCAATCTAAGCATTCAGAACTAAACAATTGTCAGGCTCATCTGTCCAAGTTCTTTTTGGCATCTTTTGGTGACATGAAAAAGGTTATTGCTGATGTAGAAGTGTCTTATTGAGTTTTACAGATGTTCTACCATGCTCCATGGTAGTGGCATGTTTTGCGCAGTACGAAAATAGGGTGTTCCACATTTTGACCATTTGTCAGACATTGTTAGGGTATGTGTTCCACATTGGCCTCTTAAGAGGTTGAGACCTATGGCTGGGGGTGAATGTGTGTTGGGGGGTAAAGTTGGAACTGAATTTGTCAGCCAGCAGAATCGTTGTATCCACCCGGCTCAGTGAATGTGGCACTTAACCACCAGTTCAGCATACTGCAGTGTGCTATCTTTGAGGTTTCTGACTTAGCTGAGTATGGCTTTATGGTTGCCTTTTGTCTGGGAGGCTATCTTGATCTCAAAATTGGCTTTATTGGACTTAATTAGCCGTCTTAGTTGTCTGTTTAATTTGATGAGAGAGTTCTTTACACTTCATAGTTTTAACCATGATGTTTTTTCTTTTGTTGTATAACCTGTTTAATTTGAGATGCCACTAGGGTGGTTTGTTTTTGGAGTTAGTTTTGAGCTTACCTCTGGTAGATAGAGCAGCCTCTATGCAGACACTGACATGATTCTACGGAATTTCTGTGAACAATTCTTTATGTAGTGTGCATTGCTCACTGGGTTTGGACGGGCACGGAATTTTGACAAATTGTTGTTTAATAAAAGGTAGTTTACCTTGGAATAGTTTGCAACTGTTACCAAGTTTATTGGTGTTACAGAGTTAATTTTGATTTTGAAAGAGACAGCTTTATTGCCAGACCTTAGCATGGATTAAGTATTGGGGGGGTAGCATTCTCCATTTTTTTTGTTCCCCTGGTCCACTGCTCATCATTATACCTGCCTGGTACCACTCTGAGCTGGATCTACCAGCTGCTGACTCCTCTGCAGCAGCTCAGCCATGTCGCTGCCCTTTTAACCCCTCTTATAGGCAGCACGTCTACCATGTGTCATCACCATCCTCAACTAGAGACTGACATCGTGAGTGCCTGTTGACCCACCCCCTGGGATGGTCACATTCATCCCTTCCCGATACTCTGTTAGTCACCAGAGCCATTAATCAGATCTGGGCTGCAATCAGTGCTTTATCCCTTTTAGCCACCAGAGCGGCTACCAGTCTCCCATATTTGTGAGTACAAGGTCCAGTATGTTTGAACCTCAGCTGGACTTATGCACTAACAGTTCAAGGGTGTTTGTGTTTATGAAGTCCATCAATCTCTGTACCTGCAGATTTTCAGCCATGTAGGATTCCCAGTCTAGAAAGGATAAATTAAAATCCCCCATCATTAAGGTGTTTGTTTGGATACTGAATGTCTCCAGTAAGTCTAACTATGCACCATGAGTTCCGTGGTGACATCTAACTTGCTAGGATATGTTATGGGATTTTATCTATGGTGATCTGGATGTGGAGAAGCTCCAGCTCATCATCGTGTTTAACCAACCTAGGGGTAAGCTTGCTATTGATATATATATCAAGACACCTGCACCTTTAGTCCCTGTCTGTACAACTACTGGTCCAAAAGTATGGAAAGCACTAAAACCCTGCAGCTTTAAACCATGTTTTGGTAACTGCACAGATATCTGTATTTTCCAGAGTGAGGAGGGCTTGGAGGGAGTGCAGTTTTTTGTTTAGGTTCCTGGTATTGAGCGGTAACACCTTGAAATTCAGGTGAGTTGATTTTGCCGTGTTGTTACATTTGTCAAAATGGTATTGCCTAAAAAGGCTGTATGGGGGGTGGGGTTAAGTTTTTTCCAGTATTTGGAAGCCTTGATGGGACAGGTGCAGACATCTTGGCAAAGCATTGTGGTCTGTTAAAATGTCTTCCCATGTTGACAGATATTGGATTTCCTTAGCATGGCACCAGAAATTCAGCCAATTGTTAAAATCTATCATCTTTTGTTTGTATTGTGGCATCACTCTTAGTGAAGGTAAAATGCTGCTAAGTGCTAGGCTTATACCAGCCTGAGACATATTCAGAGAGATATATAATGCCTGTCTTCATATAGTCTAGTGAGGTGTGTCTTGGGTCATTTATAGTTACATAAACTATGATGGAATCATACTAGTACCTGTGATGCAGTGATTTGAGTGCATGCTTAATGTAGAAGATCCTGGCTCCAAATAAGAAACTGGTATATTTTCCTTGCTCAGCCTGGTTAGAGGGTCATCAGTATGTCTTCCAATGGAGTCTCCATGAGTAGAATCCTGGAAAGTGTGTTTGCTTGCATTTTGGGCTTTGTATTTGAGGCTCCCCTTTTACTGACTATTTTACTGACCTCAGCAATTCAGGTACAGGATGTAAAAATGTGGATGGTGACCAGCAGATAAAGCTGCAGACTCTGTGCTGTGCAGCCATTGTCATACAGACTAACTTAAAAACCCTTTCTGAAAAAAATGTGATATTTGTACAGGAAATGAGTGGGATCTTCATGGTCTGTGGCAAAGAAACAAGAAAAAAAAAATAGAAAGGCAGTAAAGTGCTTCAGTGGGACATTCATGATTTGTGGCAAAGAAACAAAGACATAAAAAAATATAGACATAGTGAAGGGTTTCTAGAAAATAAACAATGTCTAGATAATAGTATAGGAAAAAATCACTTTAATCTAGGATCTCTTCCATTTCATTTTGCTATATGTACGCTCTCATCATGCAGAGTGAGCTTTCTGAGGCTAAAATATGCAGTTTTTATTTTAGTTACTTAAGTGGAACTCTATTGCATGTAATAACGTTATTTGCAGTTTGTGTATGCCGAACAGCTGTTCATTTATTTCCTGAATCTGTGTCATCCAGCCCCATCTTCTGATGATGCAATAGTGGTTAGGAATGTTTTCTGTACCCTGCATCAGAATGCAGAACAGTCACTCAGATAACAAATCAATAAATACATAATATCTGCACTTTAAACTACTAAATCACAGAACTTTTTCACCTCAGTCAACCAAGCTCCAAGAAAAAAAAATTCTTGTTGTAACCTAAGACATTACTCACAATATCACAACTCCTAAAGCTAGTCTCTGCCGTACTAAAAATGATTGTCTTCCATTGCTGCCTCACTTTAGCAGTGTCTCCCAACACACCTACACACATAAAGGAAATTACCCACTACTCCAAATTCAGAATGAAACTTAAAATGTACCTGCTAAAACAAGCCCAATGTACTTGCTTCCCCAGTGGTAATGTCACCTAACTTCTATGACATTCATTATTCCTCTTGGCTGTGCCTGAAATTGGTCAGTATTAGTCAGTGCATTACTTGGCAGTTAATATAAATAAAATATAGAATATTATGATTGGCCCACCAATCATAACCAGCTTAATATTTGTTTCAGACATGGATGCAAAAAAAAAATCACCTCAAGAGCAAAGGGGGAGAGGTGAGTTTTGGCATTCAAGTACTGCCGGGGCATTTACAAGCCCTAGCCATTCGTTTTGTTGGCTGCCAGCCCATCGTTTTGTTGGCTAGTATGGGGAACTATATATGCTATTTTTGCTGTGCCTTTTATGTGAGTAATCGCCTGGGGCTATCCTGGATCCTTATCTCATATCTACATGTCTCATCCATTGGTCAAGATTTCTCTTGAACAAGGATGTGCCATGTACCGGGATTGTACCGGATTTCAGTTCTGCAGCAAGGGAGTCTTTGGGTGATCCCTCTATCCCTCCAGTTAATCGGGGTTTTAAGTCTTTAAGTCTCCGCCCTTGTGGCTCTGATGGATTTAGATTTTGAGGTGATTCATCATTCATCAAATTGACATTTGACATGGGCCTGTGCGGTAGGGCAGCTGGAGTTCTGAAGCAGCGGAAAAGCGCTGAGTTCTTTGTTCTTTTCAGTCGGGCAGCATAGACAGATTTTGAGACCCCCTTTCCTTTTTGGTGAGGACTTTTGGCCTCTCTCTTGCTGTGCTCTCCGTCTGGGTTAAATACATTGGAATGGGGCATTGTAATCAATCATTGGTCTGATGGTGATGAGTAAGGGGACCTAGTAAGATCTTGATGACCTCCCTTGATCTCCCTGGTGGATTCATGGCAAGGTAGTCTTCTTGACTACTTTAGCTACATGGGTGTCGAATGATAATGACAACTACTATCAACCTGGGTCCCCAGGTCCCTGATAACTTCTCTGTGCTCATTGCCACACCCATTTGGTGGTAGCTAGGGGTAACCTTGTTTTTCCCGAAGGGTATGACTATGCATTTTTTGGCATTTAACTTTAGGCCGTGGCTCTGGCACCAGTATCAAGAATACATAATAAAGGATTATGACTCAATCAAAATTGTTAGTAATGTACAGAACTTTTATCTGCAATATGAATTACCAGTTACAGCAGATAAAAACAAGAAAAGAAAGAAAAACTGTAGTAGAGTGAAGTGATTTACCATCTTTGAAAGTTGGTAAAGCACTTAGCACTGTTGAACAGACATCAGCATACCTCTCAATTTCTTTGATTAAGAATGCTGGACAAATCCAAAAATAATGGGAGGAAAAAGGATTAAATCAGGGACAGTTATTTAAATATTGCTCTAATTCACTTAAAAAGTGAATAGAACAACAGGTTTTGCATCAAAATGCATTTTCTGAACAATAGGGAGTATAAAATTTTAATGTCTGGCATTATTTACTGATTGTAATTCTCAGTGATTTACGAAAAATTCAAAACGTGTATGATGGAAAGGCAAACATACAAGACAAAATCAGGAACTTTCTGCAAATCAGGGATGGCTGAGAGGTGTGGACAGCAGGCAAAACAAAGTGGTCCTCTGTAGAATTAATAACTTTAAAAACTGTTAGACAGTTTGATAAAACAGATTTTAAAAGCTGTTTAATCTTCTGCCACTAGTTTGCAACTAGAGTTGTCAGCATGGTTTGTAATGTATAATGTTTGTAACTGAAATTGTCTCAAATGGTTTATTTTCATTTATATAAATGTAAGATTGCCTTTACCATACGTGATAATTTAATAAAGATATTTCTGGTTTAAAAAAAAAACTTCTACCACTACACTTTGCTGGTTGGCACTGTCTACTGTTACCCCCTAGCATGAGATCTGATCTTAGCAGCACTTAGCTGCCACTACAAAGTTGTTGTTAAGCTGTTAAGTTCGAGTCTTGCACTAGGGAAGCTCTTAACAAATTGATCTTTTTTCTGATTTAGGATTGTAATTGTGGTACTCCATGCACTACAGATACATTCTTAGTTGTACTGTACTTGGTGTATGGTATAGTTAAAATATACGTCATACTGTAGTAAAAAGCTATCTACTATGGAACAATCATGTTACTGCATCTTCATCTTCAGAGATGCACACATTGTTCCAAACGTTTCTTTCCAGTACTAATCTCTTATCAGTATAACCTAAAACTCTCTGTACAATCAGGCTATTATAGACATGATTAACACATTTGTAGTTTTCTCCCCACAAGTGATCAATCCATTAACAGACTATTTATTACAGTTTTACATCTGTTTTATTACACTGTACGCCAAGCACTACATATTTTTTAAGAATCTTATCCTGATCCATATTACTTTTTGTTTTCTTTCACTTGAATATAGGTAATGTTTTTTTTATTTATTGGCTGATTGAGTAACTAATTGTGCTGCATTCTGCTTACTTTGTAATAAAATCAGCTGTGACTACAGAAGATGTGTCTACTTACTATAAACTGTTTCTCCCCACGACTGCATCATCACTAGGTGGGGCTGGATGACATAGAATCAGGAAGTAATTGGATAGTTGCTCATCACACAGTAAACAGAAACACAGATTTGTTAAACTTAAAAATATAGATCAACTGAAGTAACTAAAGTAAAAACTACACATTTTAGAATCAGAAAGCCCACTTTACATGATGATGGCATAATTATAGTGACAAGAAATGGTAAAAAAAACTTTGCACATGATCCTTAAGATAAGTCATTAAGGCATTGATTTTTGTAAGTGCTTGTACTGTATACAGCCTGGTTGAGGCTTCATTTTAGTGGTCTGGAGAAGTACAGTAGTATAAAAACACTTATTTATTTATTTATTTATTTAATTTTTGCTTGCAGTAAAAGAGATTTCTTCTTGCTTAAATTGATAGTTTCTTGAGATAAAGGCATCATGTTGTTTTACGTGCTACATTAACAAAATCCTCTGGTTTACTCTTAACTAATGCATTGCTGGAACCGTCTGTGATTGACTGAAGTGAAATTTAATTTACTGGTGCTGTACAATATTTTTATTTAGTTTTGTAAAACTGGACATTCACAAATGTTGTATTCATGTTTTTTTTCCCATCAGAATGCACCTGGAATATCTCACAGAGACATTACTTTTGCTAAAATTTGTAGTACAGGATTCGCAGACTCAGACATATCTTATATAGGATGTAAACATGAAAAATGTGTTCACCCACCAAATCATGCCTCTACTGAAGCAGCTGTAAAATTCTGTTGTGGTGCATTTGAATGTGGAGCGAAGCAGCAAAGGATGAAAATACAAAAGAGAGAAAAACTGGAAAACGTAGAGAGCAATTTAGTGAATCTGAAGGCAGCTAATAATTTCACACTGCAAAAAGAATGTATTAGTACTGTAAAAGGAAAGGATTGCTATGAAAAAGTCTTATCACCAGAAACAGGATTAGGAACATTAATCTGTGATGCCGCTACTCTGAGACCAAAAGAAAGAACTGATCTACTCCAAGAAGTAGGACAAGCAGCTACTGTCATAATAACCATGGTATATCATGATGGGTCATCACAGCTTACTGCAAGAAAGGTTAGTACAAACATAGATTCTTTTTTTAAATCCTAGAATCATATAGCACTTTTGCATAAATTTAATACATTTGTGAAAATTTTCAACTTTTGCCAAAAAATGGAGATTAGAGAGAGGCATAGATTTTCCTCTTAAACTTTTATTTAATAAATTAAGTTTATATCAGCTTGCAAGTTTCACAGAACAATATAATTTTGTAGCTGTTGCTCTGAGAAACTAGTGTGGCAGGTTCATTATAGAACAACTCTGCATCATTTTTAGTCAGCATCTAATAAGTCTGTTACTGCATTGTCACCGTGAATATCTGTATGTAGAGATGATCCTTTCATTTTCTTTCCAATCCTTTCCCGATTACAGTTGGACAGAAGTTGCAGATGTTTTGAACATGCCTTTTAACTGATGCCCCTTTTTCTTAGCTTTTGTTGACATTTGTCTGGCAGTCATTTTCAACTGCTGCCTTTAACTGAGAATCTTACCCTGGCTGCTTTAGGAAGATTATTTAATGAGCAGTAATGTAAGAAGCAAACCATCCTTAGATAGTTATTTGGGTCTACTACTGGAACTTGTGTGTTAGTAGCTCGCAAAACACACTTCCTCTCACCACTTGCTCATAAAAGCAAGTGCTTGAACTCCCACTAGCTCAGTCTGTCATTCTTGCATAGCCCTTCCAATACCCGATCCTATACACTACATAGCCTTACTAAAAGCTAAACCCTAAACCTAAAATTTCCACCCAATTCTCAACCCGACTCCTCAGTCTCTAATTCTAAATCTCCACTCCCCTAAACCAAAATTCCCTGATCAGTACCTAAATGTAAAACTCAAACCCCACTCCCTAAACCTAAATTCCCGGATCACTTCCTAATCTTAAAACTCCAACCTCCTCCTTAAAGTTACATTCCTTGATCACATCCTAACCCTAAAACACCCTTCTCGCTCCCCAATCTCTCTCCACAGATACTTGCCCGAACTCATATTCAAGTTCATGCATGAGTAGTGCTCCCTCCTAATGGCTGCTTGTGCAAACTTAAATTCAAGTTCAAGTGCAAGCAGCAGCCTACCCGAGCTACAAGATACTGGAGTCTCTGGCTTTAAAACATTGAGTTTAGACAGCTCAGGGATTAAGTGCTTGTAGTAGAATCTAGTTATTTGTGCCTTTTGTGTTCTGGGGGAAAACAACATGTTTAGAACTACAGGTTTTGCTGAAAATTCAATTTTACTGTTCACTGTAGGAGAAAGGCTGTAGAATATCTCTTTTTCACCAAAACCGAGACTAGACTAGACTAAACTGAGTCCTCACTAGTATTTGACAGCTCTGGTGATTCTGCCTTTAAACACTACAGTATATTCTGGAATGGTGATAGAGGTAAAGAAAAACAAGTAAGATTAGACAACCAAATAAGCTATTAACTTAGACAAATATAGAGATGAGCAGAAGAGATCAGTGCAATTGTCCTCCTATTTTATCTGCTTCATAATGTTGTGTCCACCAACCTAGACGAGTATTTCTGCCAAGATCTGTTAAGTCTTTGCTATGTAAGCCTCCACATTTAATGATTAAAATTTATCAGCAATAATTCTAGATATCACTACCTTGTATGATGACGAGTCAAGGTCTACTCCAGAACTGTTTGTTATAATCCTTGACATTTTTTAGTTGACACTGGTAAAGGCATTCGGTGTGGTAACTTTCCAGCAGCACTTGATCAAAGACATTTTGCTACCCTAATAGTGTCTGCTCATCTTTTTCAGGTCCCACTAGCACAGTGGTTACTGTCTTAGGTCCCACTCTTCCTTCTCACTCCTCAGGTATCTCCTTTCCTCTTTATCTCCCACTGGATGCAAGTCTGTTGTGACAAGTGCAGTCTGGCAGTTGGCTTTCCTGTGGTCCAGTGGTGTAAGGTTGGATTCCCTCAGCCTTTGTTGACTGTCTGACTCTAAGCAAGTCACTTAACCAGGTACTGCTGCTGGACAGAGTCTGAAAAGGTCCATGGAGACTGATGCTCTACCTCAGAAAACAAATACAAATAAAATAAAGTGCTACAATCTTTCTTTCCACCTTCCCCTCTCCAGTGTGACCCACTGTCGGCTATGGCTACTTGGCCTGTCTCCATCTCATTGCAGCTTATTTCCTCCATTTCCCTGGACTCTGACTTTTCAAAGTTTTAGAGTTCATCCTATTCTAACATTAAGGACCCTCTTCAAGGGGTCACTGATTTCATATTGCTTCTTCACCAAATGCAATTCTTATTTTACAAAGTCCCATATTCAGGCGCATCTTTTAGTGCAGCTGGCACATATTGTATTGTTAGGTACTGGCTGCATAAGCATGCTTTTCCTTGGAGCCATTTCTTTATCATTTACACAGTCTGACTCTTGTCCCTTACTATTATCAATAAAACCGTGTATTTGCAAGTCTAAGCATTATAATAAGTGTATGTGTGACCACCAAATTACTAACCAAGACTCACACTGGCATTACCTTAACTGTCGTGGGTGAGAGTATGATGTTAATTGCTCTAAATGCCAGAAATTAAGGCTAGTTACACACCATTGAAAACAGGAAAATTTGGTAGCACACTTTACAAAGATGGCAACAGTTAAGAGGCCTGGGAAGGTCCTTTTCTAGCCACAGGAAAAGTCTAGAGGATTATCCCAAGAAAACAGTTTTAATCCAGGTCCAGTCCTAAATTGCCTTGAGGTAAGTCTGCTGTTCAGTAGGTCTTCTGAAACTTTCAGATGGTAAGCTAATCCTAAGTTTGTGAGGGGTTGAACCCAAAGAGGTTGACAGCATTGTGCAAGGACTGTAGGATCAAGGATGGAGTGCCCTTGTCTCCAACCCTGGGGTTACGCCTCAAAGTAATTGTTATACCTTATCTTCAGATGATTAGTAGAGCCCCCACAAGTAACTAGTGCGATCCTGGAAATCAGACTCTAGTTTCATGCAGGTGGAGCCCATGGGTGACTAGTGTGAGCCTGGAAGTCAGTTTCTTGTGTCATCCAGTCAGTGATCAAAGCTAAGTGGGATATAGCCAAGTGGCCCACTTAAGCCAAAAGTTCCAGTTATGGATGGTCTTCCTGGCCCTCCTGAACGAAGGTGGGGCATTGAGCCATATGCTGAAGACCTCAGAAGTTATGGACTTCATTCTGAATCTTGCTGCATGTGCTACATATGTCTCACACATACCGTGATGCCTGTGAGTTACAAATAGTGTATTTCTAAGCATCCCGCGTGTGTTGGTCATTCACTTGCTACTTTAAACCCCACAGCTACTCTGCCTAGGGTGTTGTAGCTAACTGAGTTCAGCCATCTTGTGTGCGCAGTTAATATTTTTGAAGAAATGACTGTCTAATGCATTTATCATATTAATACATATTTTATGGTCTCCTCAAACCAAATCTTTTGTTTCTAAAATTGTCAGACTGTAGTACAACTAATTACTAAGCTAATATCTACAGTAAGTGAAATTGTGGAAATGCAAATATGTTTTCAGTTTGTGTATAAATACAGATATGTGTGTGTGTGTGTGTGTGTGTGTGTTTGCATATATTTTTACATATACATATACATTTGTTTTTATATACAAAAGCACGTTAGCACATAAGCATGCCTTATTTGTATACTGATGCATTTCTATTTACAGATGCGTTTATGATATCTCATACATTTGGATTGCATATAGATACACATTTGCACATACACAGTCATTTCTTCTTGCATTTACCTGCATTTATACAGTATTTCTAGACTATGTGTTTTAAACCTATTTTGATAAGATTTTAAAAAAATGTAAAAATATTTACTATAAAATTCTGGCCTTCTCACCATCACCTGGTCTACCCACTCAGCCAGCTGGTCAGGCCTATGCCTTTGTAGGTCATCTTATCTATGGTGGCCCTGCAGGCAAGAGTGTGTGATCCCTTTCAAGGATGACAGGTGCTAGCCCCTCTCCTGCCAGATGTCAGTTTTTTCCAGTTTTCTCTGAGTATGAATCCGTAAGAAGGTTCACCGTAATTTCACTGTCCTTTGTCAGACTAGCTCAGAGTTCAATCTCCTGCCTTCACAGGTGCTACAATCTTTTGATGTGCCTGTACTAGAATGAGAAATCTAAGTGCAGGGCTGTAGCTCACAGGTTTGTAACCACACCCTGTGGGGTGTGAGATCATGATAATCAAACCCAGCTACCATGAAGGGGCATTATCCATGAGACTGCTATTACTTGCAAGTTTGGTTTTACCAAACTGCTTTGTCACATAGATATATTTTTAAAAGGAATAGTTTCATATTTTCTTTCCATGATTAATAAAATTCAGTTATGAAATCATTACGTTTTTAAGTTGTTTATATGTGTTTTTTGTTCCTGTGCTGTAATGGTGTTATTTTTATTTGAATAATAAACCTGAAGGTTGTGCAGCAATCATTCATTTAAGCATGCCCTTTTGATAGGCATATAGGTTCATAGGTAAGTACTGCACTAGCTGCCATTGTGGGCCATTTTAAGCCTAAGCAATTCACTTAAAGGTGAGATTCAAACCCTGTACATTGTGTCTTTGAGGTAAACACCTTAAACATTATGACAACTCTGAACCCCTTTTTCAGTACATCAGTAAAAAAAATCTTTCTTTTCTCCTTTTTTTTGTTTACTTTACTGTGTATAAATAAATCTTCTATTTTATGTCATTATCAGGTCATATAAACTATTGGGTGTTTTGAGGTGACGAGTTGTGTCACATTATGCAGGATGGGCATGGATTATGCTTCAGGATTTTTCCTGACTCAACTGTATCTGACTCATTTTTTTATTTTCTAATTATACGGACTGTGATGACCCACCACTGGACCAGTAGTCAAGGAGCCTCAATCCTCACCAATGGCAACAGTGGGGGATGTATAGTGAGAGGATGACAAGGTGCACACATAGTATTTCCAGATGCAGCTCTCTGCATCAAATGCAGTTTCCCTTAAGAGCACACAGAGACCACAGTCAGTCCGGGGCTGGTTTCTCCCTGTTTCTCCAGATCCCCAATAAAACTCCCCACTGACACAGCTATAAAGAGTTAGCTGAGTGGCCAAACCAAGACCTCCTAGCACCCTCTCTGTCCTAACAGTGGTTCGTGTCCCTGCCCAAGTAGCTAACACACACACACACACACACACACACACACACACACACACACACACACACACACACACACACACACACATCTGGAAAAGGCTGGCACAGGTTTACTAGCTATGCTCAATGCTCCCTTTTGCCCAGACAATAAGGGAACTATCACTGCAACCAGCCACCTCCTTATCAGCTACTTTAAGGCGCTTAACAAAGGGTGTCCAATCTTACTGTGCAATGTTACTATTAATACAAATGGTAGCTTGACCAAGAGCAAGGCTATTAGGAATGGCCTACACAGTGTAACCAAATAAATATGCAAGTACTCTCAGAAGTTAAATATCTTTGCACAGATCAGCCGCAATGAAAGGTTTAAATATATTTAATCTTCTTCTTCTTCTTTCGGCTGCTCCCGTTAGGGGTCGCCACAGCAGATCAACCGTTTCCATTTCTTCCTGTCCTCTGCATCTTGCTCTGTCACACCAACCACCTGCATGTCCTCTCTCACCACATCCATAAACCTTATCTTAGGCCTTCCTCTTTTCCTGTTACCTGGCAGCTTCATCCTTAGCATCTTTTTTTCCCAATATACTCTGCATCCCTCCTCAGCACATGTCCAAACCAAAGTAATCTTGCCTTTCTGGTTTTGTTTCCAAACCTTCCAACCTGGGCTGACCCTCTAATATACTTATTCCTAATCCTGTCCATCCTCGTCACACCCAGTGCAAATCTTAACATCTTCAACTCTGCCACGTCAAGCTCTGACTCCTGCCTTTTTGTCAATGCCACTGTCTCCAACCCATATAACATAGCTGGTCTCACTACCCTCTTGTAGACCTTCCCTTTCACTCCTACTGGTACTCGTCTGTCACAAATCACTCCTGACACTCTTCGCCACCCACTCCAACCTGCCTGTACTCTCTTCTTCACCTCTCTTCCACACTCCCCATTACTCTGAACTGTTGATCCCAAGTACTTAAACTCATCCACCTTCGCCACCTCTACTCCCTGCATCCTCATCATTCCTCTATCCTCCCTCTCATTCACACACATATATTCTGCCTTAGTCCTGCTGACCTTCATTCCTCTTCTCTCTAGAGTATATCTCCACCTCTCCAGGGTCTCCTCCACATGTTCCCTACTCTCACTACAGATCACAATGTCATCTGCAAACATCATAGTCCATGGGGACTCCTGTCTGATCTCATCTGTCAACCTGTCCATCACCATTGCAAATAAGAAAGGGCTCAGAGCTGATCCTTGATGTAATCCCACCTCCACCTTAAACGCGTCCGTCATTCCCACCGCAGACCTCACTGCTGTCACACTACTCTTGTACATATCCTGTACCACCCTTACATACTTCTCTGACACTCCCGACTTCCTCATACAATACCACATCTCCTCTTTAGGCACCCTGTCATATACTTTCTCCAAATCCACAAAGACACAATGCAACTCCTTCTGACCTTCTCTGTACTTCTCCATCAACACTCTCAGAGCAAACATTGCATCTGTAGTACTCTTTCCTGGTATGAAACCATACTGCTGATCACTAATCATCACCTCCCTTCTTAACCTAGCTTCCACTACTCTTTCCCATAACTTCATGCTGTGACTGATCCGTTTAATCCCTCTGTAGTTACTACAGCTCTGCACATCACCCTTATTCTTAAAAATCGGTACCAAAACACTTTTTCTCCATTCCTCAGGCATCCTCTCACTTTCCAAAATTTCATTAAACAATCTAGTTAAAAACTCCACTGCCATTTCACCTAAACACCTCCATGCTTCCACAGGTTTGTCATCTGGACCAACAGCCTTTCCGTTCTTCATCCTCTTCATAGCTATCCTTACTTCCTCCTTCCTAATCCACCGCACTTCATGATTCACTATCCGCACATCATCCAACCTTCTCTCCCTCTCATTCTCTTCATTCATTAACCCCTCAGAGTACTCTTTCCATCTGCTCAACACTCTCTCCTTGCTTGTGAGTATGTTTCCCTCATTATCCTTTATCACCCTTACCTGCTGCACATCTTTACTAGCTCGGTCCCTCTGTCTAGCCAATCGGTACAGGTCCTTTTCTCCCTCCTTAGTGTCCAACCTTTTATACAACTCTTCATATGCCTTATCCTTAGCCTTTGCCACCTCTCTCTTTGCCATGCACCTCATCTCCTATACTCTTGTCTACTTTCTTCATCTCTTTGACAATCCCACTTCTTCTTCTTCACCAACCTCTTTCTCTGTATACTCTCATGTACTTCTTCATTCCACCACCAGGTCTCCTTGTCCTCCTTCCTCTTTCCAGATGTCACACCAAGCACCTTTCTAGCCATGTCTCTTACTAGCTGTGCTGTAGTTACCCAGCTATTCGGTAACTCTTCACTGCCACCCAGTGCCTGTCTTTACTCTTCCCTGAACATTACCTCACAATTACCCTTTTTCAATTTCCACCATTTGATCCTTGGTGCTGCCCTCACACTCATCCTCCTCTTCTTGATCACCAATGTCATCCTACAAACCACCATTCTATGCTGCCTAACTACACTTTCCCCTGCCATCACTTTACAGTCTCCAATCTCCTTCAGACTGGCTCTTCTACATAAGATATAATCCACCTGTGTGCATCTTCCTCCACTTTTGTATGTCACCCAATGCTCCTCCCTCTTGTTAAAATACGTATTCATCACAGCCATGTCCATCATTTTCGCAAAGTCCACTACTATCTGACCTTCTGCATTCCTTTGCTTAACACCATAACTACCCATCACTTCCTCATCCCCTCTGTTCCCTTCACCAACATGCCCATTGAAATCTGCTCCAATCACCAGTCTCTCACCCTTGGGTACAGTCATCACCACTTCCTCCAACTCACTCCAAAATGTTTCTTTCTCATTCATCGCACACCCAACTTTTGCAGCATATGCACTAACAACATTCATCATTACACCATCAATTTCCAGCTTCATAAACATCACTCTATCCGACACTCTTTTCACCTCCAAAACACTCTTAGCATACTGTTCCTTAAGAATAATGCCTACACCATTTCTCCTCCCATCCACACCATGATAAAACAATTTGAAACCGCCTCAGATACACCTAGTCTTGCTCCTCTTCCATCTGGTCTCTTGCACACACAATATACCAACCTTCCTTTGGTCCATCATATCAGCTAGCTTTCTCCCTATACCAGTCATACTGCCAACATTCAAAGTTCCAACCCTCAATATCACAGTCCTAGCCTTTACCTGCCTTCTGGCATGCCTTCCCTCTCTTCTCCTCCTCCTGCCAACAGTAGCCCAATTTCCACCAGCACCCTGTTCGCCAACAGTAGTGGCGGTCGTTGTTAACCTGGGCCTCGACCGATCCGGTATGTATTTCTGTACTGTTGTCTGCATGTATGATTTGGCAAAATTTTATGCCGGATGCCCTTTCTGACGCAACCCTCCCCATTTATCCGGGCTTGGGACTGGCACAAACAAATGCACTGGCTTGTGCATCCCCATTGGCTGGGTTTTTAAATAATAAAAAATAAAAGAACAAGACAAAACTAAACATATATCTACAGTTACATCAGAGTTCAGAACCACAGGAAAGGTTTAAAACAACATTGCATGACAGTCTCAAATAAATAAAGAAAAATATGTAATCTAAGCTTCACTATTTTCCTGACTGTATCTTAGAGAATTGCTATACCCTAGACACTTATTTACAGAGCAAGGCAAAGGCATAGGCATAGCTGTGCTGACAGTATCTCCCTTTGTCACACTTCTGTATAAATCATGTTGATATTCACAAATGACATACAATTATTTACAAAATTCCAGATAGCTGTGCTGGCAGTATCCCCCTTTTTCACACTTCTTCCCCCCTCGAAGACTCAAGCTAGTTTTTCAAGTGACCCTTGAGAAATGTTGCTTGAGAGGGATAAGCCTATCTGGGAATACACTACTCCATACCCCTGTCTTGAGAGCCCATCTGTGTTGGCATTGCTAACCCCACTGAGGTGTTGCAGTGTCATAGCGTATGCTTGCAACCCTAGGCTCCACCGTAGTAACTTGGCATTTTGTTGGGTGGCTTGATGTAGCCATGGTAAGGTTCATAGGTTCATAAGTATGTACTAGGCTAATGGCCCTGGAGTCTTTACAAGCCTAGCCCATAGGATTACCCTGGCATCTTGCCAGCCAACCTTATTTCCCAGTGCCTCTTGTCAAGTAAAGCCACCGGAGTGATCCCTGGGGTGAATTTTCTATTTCCCATCCACTCATCAAGATTTCTCTTGAAGAGGGCCAGTGAGGTGCTCTGCTTGACATGTATGGGAAGTCTATTCCATAGCATGGGCAGTCTCTGGGTTATGAACGTGTCCCTCCAGCATGTTCTGTTGATTGTGGTAATGAGGTTGAGGTCTCTGGAGCATGTGGTGCGGAGGGATTGGGATTTCTTTAGATGTAGCATTTCTAACAGAGCTGGGTCAGACATGGATTTGTAAGTCAAGCTGAGATCTCCTCTCAGTAGGTGATATGAGACAGAGAATAGTTGGAGTTTGAGTCTGTCCATATAGGACAAATGTTTGAGGCCTAGGATCCTCTTTGTGAGGTACATTTGCAGCCTCTCCAGTTGTTGCTGGTGTTTAGTGAGGTGCTTGCCAAATGGGGCATTGTACTCAATGACTGGCCTAATGAGGGAAGAGTAGAGCGAGACAATGACCTCTTTCTTCCTGGATGCATAACCCTTAGTAATGAGATGTGTCACATAGAAGGACTTTCTGACCACAGTGGCAATGCGGTGATCAAAAGAGAGGTTGCTGTCAACCTGTATTGCCAGATCTCTTATAACACCTTCTGTGTTCAGTGGACTATCATCGATGTGGTAATTCATGGGAACTGGGTTTTTCCCAAAAGGGATGACGACACAGTTTTTGGCATTGAGCTTAAGGCCATGGTTCTGACACCAATCATTGGTGTCAGTGAGGCCTTTGTGTAGGATGTCAAAATCACTTGGGGAGTTAATAATAGCTCCCAAATTGCAAATGTCTGCGAACTTTGTCAGCCAGAGTCCCTTCGTGTTGGCCTGGACTTCAGAGAAATAGAAACCAAACAGGAGAGGACCCAGGACTGAACCCTGTGGGACTCCACTCGTAACTGGTCAGCAGTCTGACTTGCAGTCACCTACTTTCCCACTGTGGGTTCTACCTGTGAGCCAGTTTGCAACCCACCTAGTGATATAGGGGTTGATGCCTAGCTTAGTGAGTTTTTCTATGATTCCCGAGTGGGGAATGGTATCAAAGGCCTTGGCCAGATCAAGGCTGGATGTATGAACCACCTTGCCTTCATTCACAGCTCTGGTGACTGACTCAAAGAAGTTGACCAAGTTAAGCAGGCATGATCTACCCTTAACAAAACCAAACTGTGTGGATCAGAGTTTGGAGATTCCCTATATCCTTGTTTATTAGGCCCATGATGATGCGTTCCATAGCTTTGCATATCAGACTTGTCAGGCTAATGGGGCAATAGTTCCCAGGGTCTGTAATTGCTTCTCCTTTGTGGAGAGGGATGACTGTAGCAGTGCACCATTCTATAGGGACTAAGCCTGAGGTGAGGCTGTGATTGAACAGGGCACACAGGTGAGGTGCCAGTTCACTCTGTAGTTCATGTAGAACACAGCCAGGGATATTGTCAGGTCCCATAGAAGCTGTATTCTTGGCCTTGGACAGTGCTGTTTTAACCTGTGCAGCAGTGATACTGGGTGCCTGGCAATCTACTGGTTTTGTGACTGGTCCTTTGGGGGGGAGGGGTAAAGTTGGCATTGAACCTGTCGGCCAGTATATTGGCAGTATCTGTTAGCTTGGTATAGGAGGTACCATTGTGCAGTAGTTCAGAGCAAATCTGGGTATTACCTTGGAGATTCTTTACATAACTATAGAAAGGCTTGTGGTTGTCTTTACTATCTGCTGCAATTCTGTTTTCATAGCTAGCTTTAGAGGATTTGATGAGGGATCTCAACTTTTTGTTGAGGCTGATAAGGTTTTTTTTTCCAGTCTTGGGACTTCACCTTATACCACATCAGTTTCCTCCTTCTGTTGTAGTTTGTTTATGGCAGGGGACCACCAGATTGGCTTGCTATTTTTGGAGGAGAGCGTCTTGGTTCTATTGGGTATGGCAAGATCCATGCATTTGTGCACATTTTCGTACAATGCATTGGTGTATGATTCGGCGGTCATGCAACTATTCTCCATTTGCATGGGTGCCATGAAGTTAGCTACCTCTTTTTTTAAGAGCCCAAAGTTAGCTTTGGAGAAGTTTTTCATGGTGGTTACCTTGGCGGGGTGGGGGGCGGGGTGGGAGGGATGTGGATTTCCAAGGTCATTAGCTTGTGGTTGGATCTCCCCAGGGAGGAGTTGACTATTGGTGTAGAGCAACAGTCGCCCATGTTAGTAATGACCAGGTCAAGGATGTTGCTATCTCTAGTGGGGATAAGCACGAGCTGGTCCAGGGTATTAGGATTAATGAATTTCAGGAAACATTAGACAAGTGTATTGATACATGAGTAGTTTTTACAGTTAGTGGAAGGGTAGTTGAAGTCGCCCAGTATGAGAGTGTTAGGTTGGACCTTAATATTCTCCAGGGTGCTTTGGAACATGGAATGTGAGTCTTAGGACATGGTTGGGGACCTATAGCAGGCTATGACCTGAATTGCTGTCTTACCCAGTGTTAGCTGGACCTGAAGTATCTCAGATGCGTTATGTTGGGCTACCAGTCTGGAGTTGTGCACATCCTTTGTGAATATGGAAACACCACCGCCTTTGGAGCTTCAGTCCAAGTTCTGGGGCCGAATGGTGTGGAATAGGTTCATAGGTTAGTACTAGGCTATCGGCCCTAGGGCCTGTACAAGCCTAGCCATAACAATTCCCTGGCTATTTCTTCCCACACTATTTACTTCCCTGGACCCCTGTCTAGCAGGGTGACTGACATGATCCCCGGGGTGAATTTCCTTTCTCCCATCCAGTCATCAAGGTTCCTTTTGAAGAGGGCCAAAGAGGCGCTCTGCTTGACATGTATGGGCAGTCTATTCCAGAGTCTGGAGAGTCAATGGGTCAGGAACTTATCCCTCCAGCATGTTTTGTTTATTGTGATGACAAGGTTTAGATCCCTGGAGCGTGTGGCTCTGAGGGATTGGGATTTCTTTAAGTGTAACGTACAACGGCTCTGGGTTTGACATGGCCTTGTATGTTAAGCAGAGATCGCTTCTGAGTAGACGATATGCGACAGAGTATCGCTGGAGTTTTTTAAGGCGGTCAGCATAGGGCATCTGCTTTAGGCCTGTGATTCTTTTAGTGAGGTATTTCTGCGGTCTTTCCAATTGTTGCAGATGTCTTGAGAGGTACATACCAAACAGGGCATTGTATTCTGTAATGGGTTTAATGAGGGATAAGTACAGTGGTACAATGACCTCCTTTTTTCTGGATGAAAAGCCCTTAGTGATGAGGTGTGGCACATAGAAGGATTTCCTGACTGTTGTGGCGATGTGGTTATCAAAGGTGAGACCACTGTCCACCTGTGTCCCTAAGTCTGTTATCACACTTTTGGTGTTTAGTGTACTGCCACCTATGTGGTAATTCATGGGTACATGTTTTTTCCCAAAGGGGATAACTATACATTTCTTGGCATTGAGCTTGAGCCCATGGCTCTGGCACCAAGTATCTGTTTGTGTAAGTCCCTTTTGTAAAGTATCCACATAATTTTGGGATTCAGTAATGGCTCCCAGTTTGCAGTCATCTGCGAACTTTGTTAGCCAGGGTCCCTTAGTGTTGGCCTGTACTTCAGCGAAGTAGATGCCAAACAAGAGTGGTCCCAGGGCTGAACCCTGAGGTAGTCCACTTGTCACGTGTCGGGAGCTGGATTTGGTTTCGGCTACTTTTACATTGTGGATTCTGTCAATAAGCCAGTTGGCACCCCATCGAGTGACGTAGGGATTAATGCCCAGCTTAGTAAGTCTATCTATGATTCCAGAGTGGGGGGTGGTGTCAAAGGCCTTGGCGAGGTCCAGATAGGCTGTGTGGACTGCCTTACCCTCGTCCACAGCTCTGGAGACTGATTTGAAGAAGTCAGTCAGGTTCAGGAAACAAGATCGGCCCTTCACGAACCCAAACTGCGTGGGGTCCAGTGTTTGAAGGTTGCCAATGTCTTTGTTTATAAGTTCCATGATAATACGTTCCATGGCCTTGCAGATCAGGCTCGTCAAACTGATGGGGTGGTAGTTCCCGGGATCCAAGGTGGATCCCCCCTTGTGGAGTGGGATAACTGTAGCTGTGCGTCACTCAGCAGTCACAAAGCCTGGGGTGAGGCTATGATTAAACATGACACTTAGGTGAGGTGCTAGTTCATTTTGTAGTTCATGTAATACACAGTTCGGGATGTCATCTGGTCCCATGGATGCTGTATTCTTAGCTTTGGAGAGTGGGTTTTTTACCTGTGTGGCCATTATTACCAGAATTTGGCAACCTTCCAGTATTGAGATGGGCCGTCTGGGGGGTGAGAGGAGGGTGAAGTTGGCACTGAATTGATTTGCAAGGATATTGGCAATATCCTTGGGATTGGTATATTTAATGCCATTCTGTTGTAGCTCAGAGCAGATCTGAGCATTGCCATTTAGATTCTTGACATAGTTATAGAATGCATTGTGGTTGTCTTTGGGAATCTTTGGCAATTTTATTTTCATAACTAGCTTTGGAGGATTTTATGAGGGATCTCAGCTTCTTACTGAGGCTGGTAAGGGAGTTTTTTGCATCCTGGGATTTTCCTCTTTTCTGCAACAATTTCTTCCTTTTGTTTAAAGTTTGTTTATGGCAGAGGACCACCAGATTGGCTTCCTTTTTTTGGAGGAGAGCATCTTGGTTCTGTTTGGGATGGCACGATTCATGCACGAGTGGATGTGCTCATACAGTGCCTAAGTGTAGGATTCAGCAGTCGAACTTTCAGTTCCCGTCTGCATGTGTGTCATGAAGTTTGTCACTTCTGACTTGAGTAGCAAGAAGTGTTTTATGGAGGTTTCCATACTGGGGGGTAGGGGGGGATGTGGATGTTAGGGCTGATTAGCTTATGGTCAGACCTGACCGAGGGGGTGACCATAGGTGTGGAGCATCAATTTCCCATGTTGGTAATGACCAGGTCTAGGATATTCCTGGTGTGACTATGGATTAGTTGATCCAGGGCGTTGGAATTTATGAATTCCAAGAACAGTTAGGCAAAGGTGTTGGTACATGAGTAGTTTTCCCCAGTTAATGGCAGGGTAGTTGAAATCACCCATTATTAGGGTGTTTGGTTGTATCTTGTGTTTGGTTGAATGAGTTTTAGCCTAGTAGTGCAGGGGTGCTTTCTGCTACCTTGAACCAGGTCTCTGTTATGGCACAAATGTCGATTTTCTCCATTTTAAGGAGTGGTTTGAGTGAGTGCATTTTGAGATTAGACTTCTAGCTGTGAGCAGCATGACCCATTGATAGCTTTACTTTGTAGGTGTTATGGTGGTAATTTGGTCTTTGGAACACCGCCTAAAAAAGGCACTGTAGGGATGGGAAGAGCTTTGGCCAGTATCCGGAATCCCCGGGGTGGCAAATACAGGCCATCTCTGGCAAAGCATCGAGGTCTGTCAATCATGTCATCCAGGCAGACAGATACTGGATCCCCATAGAATGACACCAGAAACTTAGCCAATTGTTGGAATCAATAATTTTCTGCTTGTACTGTTGTATCATTCTGGGTGATGGAAGGATGCTGCTCAGGGCTAGGGTCATACCTGCCTGGGCTACATAATCTGAGATCTCCTCCATGTCTCTTTTCATGTAGTCCAGGGAGGTACATCTCAGGTCATTCACACCCACATGTAGAATGACAGAGTCATATTTGTACCTGTTGTTGAGGGACCTGAGTGTGTGCGTCATGTGGTGGATCCTGGTGCCTGACAGGCAGCTGACTGTTACTGTCTCCTTATTCAACCCTGTGAGTGGGACATCAGTGTCCTTCACTATCGAGTCACCTATGACTAGTGTGTTGGGCATTCTGTTTTGCTTTAGGGGCTTTGGTTGATTGGCACACTGTTTAGGAGAGTTATATGTCTCATGATTAATGTTGTGTTGTGGTGGTTGAGTGCGTTTCTGCCTTGGAGGTCTCTGCTGTTTGGGTAGATTTTTATTGAGAGCCTCCACGAAAGTGGGTGTGTGGTTTGTGTTTTTATGTGAAGGCAGTGCTGGTGTGTGTTCTGGAGGGCTATATGTTCCATGTAGTGTGGTGCAAGTGTTGACCATCTCCTCTTGACCAGCTATTCCGGTCTTGACCGGAGAGTGCGTGCCTTCCAGTTTGGATATGTAAGTACATCTCTTGCAATTCTGAATATTGGGAAGTAAGAGGAGAGGGCTGTCAGTGTACATGAGGCAGTTGCTACATTGCCTCAGGATGCCCAATTTCATCAGGTTAATAGGAGAAAGCACAGGAAACTGACCGTTTGACATGCCTGGAAGGGTGGGCATTACTGATAAGTACTGGAGCTGTTTCCTTGTAGAACGTTTAGTGCTGGTAGCACTTTTGTGTGCTACAATAATTGCTACAGAAAGTCTGATAAAGTGCTAGACTAATAAGCTAGTAAAAGTGCAGGGGTTGTGGTCTGTAACTACAGTGAATTTCCTTCCATACAGACATGGCTGAAATTTCTGCAGTGCCCACACTGTGGCTAGACATTCCTTTCCTACAGCTGCATAAAATTTTTCCCTGAATGAAGCCTACAGCTGAGATATACCACGGGGTGCTCTTCACTCTATGAGGAAACCTGGCTGAGTACAGCCCCCACCCCAACATTCGAAGCATCCACCTGCACAACAAATTCTTTGCTGTAATCTGGCCTGGGTAACAGAGGGAGTCCTTCCAAAACTCCTTTAAGCTGCTGGAATGCCTGCTGACATGCTAGGGCCCATACTATCTTATCTGGCTTGTTTTTTCTTGTCAGGTCTGTGAGCGGATCAGATAAGTTACTATAATTGGGAACAAACTTTCTGTAGTACCCTGCTGTCTCTAAAAATGAACTCACCTGCTTTTTGGTAACAGGGGCAGGCCATGCCTGAATGGCTTCCACTTTGGCAGATTCTAGCCTGATCTTACCACTCTCCACTCTATGTCCCAGGTAGGAGACCTCTGCCATACCCACCTGACACGTAGTGGGCTTAATGGTCACCCCTGCCCTCTGTAGTCTGCTCTGCACCTCCCGGACATGCTGAAGGTGCTCTTTCCAGGAATGGCTGTAGATAACAATATCATCCAGGTAAGCAAGAGCAAAATCTCCTGCTCCTGTTCTACTTCTTCTTCTTCTTTCGGCTGCTCCCTTTAGGGGTCACCACAGCAGATAAACTGTTTCCATTTCTTCCTGTCCTCTGCATCTTGCTCTGCCACACCAACCACCTGCATGTCCTCTCTCACCACATCCATAAACCTTATCTTAGGCCTCCCTCTTTTCCTGTTACCTGGCAGCTTCATCCTTAGCATCTTTTTCCCAATATACTCTGCATGCCTCCTCAGCACATGTCCAAGCCAACATAATCTTGCCTCTCTGGCTTTGTCTCCAAATCTTCCAACCTGGGCTGACCCTCTAACATACTTATTCCTAATCCTGTCCATCCTCGTCACACCCAGTGCAAATCTTAACATCTTCAACTCTGCCACGTCAAGCTCTGACTCCTGCCTTTTTGTCAATGCCACTGTCTCCAACCCATATAACATAGCTGGTCTCACTACCCTCTTGTAGACCTTCCCTTTCCCTCCTACTGGTACTCGTCTGTCACAAATCACTCCTGGCACTCTTCTCCACCCACTCCATCCTGCCTGTACTCTCTTATTCACCTCTCTTCCACACTCCCCATTACTCTGAACTGCTGATCCCAAGTACTTAAACTCATCCACCTTCGCCACCTCTACTCCCTGCATCCTCACCATTCCTCTATCCTCCCTCTCATTCACACACATATATTCTGTCTTAGTCCTGCTGACCATCATTCCTCTTCTCTCTAGAGCATATCTCCACCTCTCCAGGGTCTCCTCCACCTGCTCCCTACTCTCACTACAGATCACAATGTCATCTGCAAACATCATAGTCCACGGGGACTCCTGCCTGATCTCGTCTGTCAACCTGCCCATCACCATTGCAAATAAGAAAGGGCTGAAAGCTGATCCTTGATGTAATCCCACCTCCACCTTAAACGCATCCATAACTCCCACCGCAGACCTCACCGCTGTCACACTACCCTCGTACATATCCTGTACCACTCTTACATACTTCTCTGACACTCCCAACTTCCTCATGCAACACCACAACTCCTTTCAAGGCACCCTGTTATATGCTTTCTCTAAATCCACAAAGACACAATGCAACTCCTTCTGACCTTCTCTGTACTTCTCCATCAACACTCTCAGAGCAAACATCACATCTGTAGTGCTCTTTCCTGGCATGAAACCATACTGCTGATCACTAATCATTACCTCCCTTCTTAACCTAGCTTCCACTACTCTTTCCCATAACTTCATGCTGTGACTGATCAGTTTAATCCCTCTGTAGTTACTACAGCTGTGCACATCACCCTTATTCTTAAAAATCGGTACCAAAACACGTTTTCTCCATTCCTCAGGCATCCTCTCACTTTCCAATATTTCATTAAACAATCTAGTTAAAAACTCCACTGCCATTTTACCTAAACACCTCCATGCTTCCACAGGTATGTCATCTGGACCAACAGCCTTTCCGTTCTTCATCCTCTTCATAGCTATCCTTACTTCCTTCTTGCTAATCCACTGCACTTCATGATTCACTATCCGCACATCATCCAACCTTCTCTCCCTCTCATGCTCTTCATTCATCAACCCCTCAGAGTACTCTTTCCATCTGGTCAACACACTCTCCTCACTTGTGAGTACATTTCCCTCATTATCCTTTATCACCCTTACCTGCTGCACATCTTTACTAGCTCGGTCCCTCTGTCTAGCCAATTGGTACAGGTCCTTTTCTCCCTCCTTAGTGTCCAACCTTTTATACAACTCTTCATATGCCTTAGCCTTCGCCACCTCTCTCTTTGCCATGCACCTCATCTCCTTATACTCTTGTCTACTTTCTTCATCTCTTTGACACTCCCACTTCTTCTTCGCCAACGTCTTTCTCTGTATACTCTCTTGCACTTCTTC
The DNA here is from genome assembly GCF_019279795.1 of Protopterus annectens. Lineage (NCBI taxonomy): Eukaryota > Metazoa > Chordata > Ceratodontiformes > Protopteridae > Protopterus > Protopterus annectens. The sequence goes on from NC_056729.1 coordinate 1,425,558,781, forward strand.
ATTCCACCACCAGGTCTCCTTGTCCTCCTTCCTCTTTCCAGATGTCACACCAAGCACCTTTCTAGTCATCTCTCTTACTAGCTCTGCCGTAGTTACCCAGCTATTCAGTAACTCTTCACTGCCACCCAGTGCCTGTCTTAACTCTTCCCTGAACATCACCTCACAATTACCCTTTTTCAATTTCCACCATTTGACCCTTGGTACTGCCCTCACACTCATCCTCCTCTTCTTGATCACCAATGTCATCGTACAAACCACTATCATAGGCTGCTTAACTACACTTTCCCCTGCCACCACTTTACAGTCTCCAATCTCCTTCAGACTGGCCCTTCTACATAAGATATAATCCACCTGTGTGCATCTTCCTCTACTCTTGTATGTCACCCTATGGTCCTCCCTCTTGTTAAAATACATATTCATCACAGCCATGTCCATCCTTTTCGCAAAATCTACTACCATCTGACCTTCTGCATTATGTATTATTATTATTATTGTATCTATTCTGTAATATGCTTATGTATTATCTGTAGTCCGCATATTTGTTATTATTTTTTTAGGATACGATCTACTAGCCTCTGGAAAGTCACTGGGTCATTTTTTTTATCCCAAAGGGCATCTTCATGAACTTATACAAGCAGGCATGGGGTAAGCATCTGACTTTGTGTGACTATTCAGTTTCCTGACTTCCATGCAGAACCTAGTGCTTGCTGCCATCCTTCTTTGGTACCAGTACCACTGGGGAGGCCCAGGAACTGCTGGACTCTTGGATTACCCCCATTTCCAAAACTTCCTGTATTTACTCCCCCAGAGTCTGTTTGACTCTCTCAGGCACTTTATATGGGGCCTGCTTAATAGGCCTTTTGGGGTCCTGAATCCACATGGTGCTGCACCAGGTGGGTATACCCTGGTTTCCCAATGAACATGCCCCAAATTCCTGTAGCACTTCTCGGATTTCCTGAATCTGGGTAGGGGATAGCTGCTGGGATATTGCTATCCCTTCCACTGAGGTGTCAGTCTGAGCTTCACTAAAGAGATCAGTCACTACGTCCCCCTCAGATGACTCCTGCCATCCACTGCAAATACTTAGTATAAGAGCCTCTCTATATTATGGTAAGGTTTCATCATTTTAACATGGTATAATTTGTGCCCTGCCTCCTGCCTAGCAGTTCTACCATGTAGTTAACATCACTGTCCTTCCTTACCACTTTGAAGGGTCCCTCCCACGGTGCCTGCAGCTTGTTTCTGACAGGAATGAGGACCATAACCTGCTGCCCTACAGCATACTCTGTAGCGTGAGCATTCCTATAATATCAGACCTTTTTATGCTGTTGGGCTTTTGCCAGGTTCTCCTGGGCCAAGTCCATGAGTTCCCTGAGCCTTGTCCTGAGTTTTAGGACATAGGCCACAACAGACACCTTGTGGGATTTACACTCACCCTCCCACTCATCACATCCTATGCCCATACAGCAACTCAAAAGGTGGGAAACCTGTGGATACCTGGGGCACCTCTCTGTATGCAAACAACAGATGGGGCAATTATTTTCCCCACATCCTCTTAAACTGGTCTGCAAATGCCCATAGCATAGTCTTTAGTGTAGAGTTTAACTTCTCCACCAGACCATTAGTCTGGGGGTGGTAGGGGCTGGTCTTTAGGTGCTTCACCCCACAGTATTTTATAGGTTCATAGGTAGGTACTAGGCTATCGGCCCAAGGGCCCAAGTAAGCCTAGCCAGCAAGGTTCCCTGACTTTCGCCACCCAAGAAAGTTATTTTCCTGTGCCCCTGTTGAGCAGAGCCACAGATGTGATCCCTGGGGTGAATTTTCTATTTCCCATCCACTCATCAAGCTTTTTCTTGAAGAGTGCTAATGAGGAACTCTGTTTGACATAGATGGGTAGCTTGTTCCAGAGTATGGGAAGTCTCTGGGACAGGAATCTATCTCTCCAGCATGTTCTGTTTATTGTGGTGACAAGGTTTAGGTCCCTAGAGCATGTAGCTCATAGGGATAAGGATAGGGATTTCTTTAGGTGTAGCATGTCAAGCAGCTCTGGGTTTGACATAGCTTTGTATGTTAGGCAGAGATCACCTCGGAGTAGGCAATATGCTATGGAGTAAAGCTGGAGTTTTTTGAGACGGTCAGCATAGGGCATCTGTTTAAGTTCAGTAATCCTCTTTGTGAGGTACTTATGCGGCCTTTCCAGCTGTTGCAGATGTCTCGTGAGGTACATTCCAAAAGGGTCATTGCACTTTATGATAGGTATAATGAGAGCCGGGTATAGGGGAACAATGACCTCTTTTTTCCTGGATGAGAACCCTTTTGTGATGAGGTGTGCCATGTAGAAGGATTTCTTGACTAGTGTGGTGATGTGATTTTCAAAGGAGAGACTACTGTCCACCTGAGTCCCAAGGTCTCTTATCACTTATTCGGCATTAAGTAGACTGCCGCCTGTGTGGTAGTTCATGGGTACAGAGTTTTTACCAAAGGGAATGACAATGCACTTTTTGGCATTGAGCTTGACGTCATGGCTCTGACTCCAGGCATCTGTCTCAAGTGAGGCCCTTCTGTAGGATCTCCACGTCATTTGGGGACTCAACTATGGCTCCTAATTTGCAGTCATCTGCGAACTTCATTAGCCAGAGACCTTCTGTGTTAGCCTGTACTTCAGAGAAGTAGATACCAAACAGGAGAGGACCTAGGACTGAACCCTGTGGTACTCCACTTGTCACTGGTTTGAAGTCAGATTTGGAGTCTGCAACTTTTACAGTGTGGGTTCTGTCAGTGAGCCAGTTGGCAACCCATCTTGTGACATAGTTTAGTGAGTTTATCTATAATTCCAGAATGGGGGATGGTGTTGAAGGCCTTGGCGAGGTCAAGATAGGCTGTGTGAACCACTTTACCCTCGTCTACGGGTTTGGTGACTGCCTGAAAGATGCCGATCAGGTTCAGGAGGCATGAGCTGCCTTTCACAAACCCGAACTGGGTGGGGTCAAGAGGTTGGAGGTTACCATTGTCCTTGTTTATGAGTTCCATGATGATACGTTCCATGGCCTTGCAGACCAGGCTCATCAGACTAATAGGGCAATAGTTCCTGGGGTCCGTGGTTGCTCCCCCTTTGTGGAGTGGGATAACTGTTGCTGTGTGCCATTCAGTGGGCATGAAGCCTGACGTAAGGCTATGGTTGAACATGGTGCTTAGGTGGGGAGCCAGTTCGTTCTGAAGTTCGTGTAAAATGCAGCCTGGGATGTTGTCCAGTCCCATGGATGCTGTGTTCTTGGCTTTAGAGAGTGCAGTTTATACCTGCGTAGTTGTGATTACAGGGACTCTGCATTCTTCCAGTATAGATAATGGGCATTTTGGGGAGTGAGAGAGTAGTAAAGTTAGCACTGAACCTATTTGCCAGGATGTTTGCAATATCAGTTGGTTCTGTAAATTCATGCCATTATGCTGTAACTCAGAGCAGATCTGGGTGTTGCCTTTGAGATTCTTGACATAGCTATAGAATGCTTTGTGGTTGTCCTTAGAATCAGTGGCAATTTTGTTTTCGTAGCTATCTTTGGAGGGTTTTATGAGGGATCTCAACTTACTGAGGCTGACCAGGGAGCTCCTCCACTCATGGGATTTTACTCTCTTTTGCAACAGTTTCTTCCTTCTGTTGTAGAGTTTGTTTATGGCAGGGGACCACCAGATTGGCTTTCTTTTTTTTGAAGGCTAGCATCTTGGTTCTGTTAGGGATAGCATGATCCATGCACTCGTGTAAGTGCTTATAGAGTGCATTTGTGTAGGATTCAGCAGTCGTAGCCGTATTGTCCATCAGCATTGGTGTCATGAAGTTCGCCACTTCTGTCTTGAGAAGCATGAAGTTGGTTTTGGAGAAATTTTTTTACAGTGGTTTTCTTAATGGGGGGTGGGTCAGGATGTGGATATCTATAGTGATTAGCTTGTGGTCAGATCTGATCAACAAGGAGTTGACTTCAGGTGTGAAACACCCATCACTCATGTTGGTAATGACTAGGTCTAGGCTATTGTTGCCCTTGGTGGGGGTATGGATGAGTTGATCCAGGGCATTGGAATGTATGAATTCCAGAAAGCGTTGAGTGAAGGAGTTGTTATATAAGTAGCTTTCCCAGTTAATGGTGGGGTAGTTGAAATTGCCTATTATTAGGTTGTTTGGTTGAACCCTAATATTTTCCAGTATATCAAGAACAGAGCAGTGGGTATCCTGGGGCATGGTGGGGGATCTGACGCAAGCTACAATTTGGATAGCAGTTTTGCCCAGAGTTAGTTGCACCTGGATAATCTCAGATGCATTATGTTGGGCAACTAGCCTGGAGGTGTGGATATCCTTAATGAATATGGACACACCTCCGCCTTTGGTGTTCCGGTCCAGGTTAGATGGCCGAAAGGTGTGGTATGAGTTATAGCCTGGTAATGCAGGGGTGCTCTCTGGAGCCTTGAACCAGGTCTCAGTCATTGCACAGATATTGATGTTCTTCATTTTAAGGAGTGCCTTGAGTGAGTGCATTTTGAGGTTTAGATTTCTAGCATTGAGTAGCATTACCCTCAGTTTTTGCTTGCCTATACCTGTTACCATGGTGAATTTGTCATTTGAACCTTGCCTAAAAAAGGCACTATGGGGAGGCAAGAGCCTTAGCCAGTATCCAGAATCCCAGTGGCAACAGGTGCAGGCCATCTCTGGCAAAGCATTGTGGTCTGTCGACCATGTCGTCCCAGGCAGATAGATACTGGATCCCCGTGGAATGACACCTGAAGCTTGGCCAATTGTTGAATTCAGTCATTTTGTCCTTGTACTGTGGTATCATTCTGGGTGATGGCAGGATGCTACTCAGGGCTAGGGTCATACCTGCCTGGGCTACAAGATCGGAGAGCTCTTCCATGTCTCTTTTTATGTAGTCCAGGGAGGTACATCTCAGGTCGTTCACACCGACATGGACAATGACAGAGTCATATTTGTACTTGTTGTGGAGTGACCTGAGTGCGTGGGTTATGTGGCGGATCCTGTAACCTTCTCCTTGTTTAGCCTGGTGAGTGGGACATCAGTGTGCCTGACTATAGAGTCACCTCTAATTAGTGTGTTGGGTACGTTGTTTTGATTTATGGGCTGTGGTTGAGTGGCACACAGAGTCTGTGGGCTATGTGTCATTTGGGTTGTGTTGGGGGGTGAAGGTTGCTTGCATTTCTGCTTTGGAGGTCTCTGTTGCTTGAGCAGATTATTATTGAGAGCCTCTGTGAATGTTTTTGTGTTTCTTTGTGTGAATTTTGGTGGTGCAGATTTAGTGTAGGTTTAGTGGGACTATGTGATGGGTGTGGTGTGGTGCAAGTGTTTACCATCTCCTCTTGACTGTCAAGTTCAGTCTTGGCTGGAGAGAGCTTTGCCTCCAGTTTGGCTAGATAAATGCATGTCTCACAGGTTGTAGTGTTGGGTGGTAGGAGGAGAGGGCTGTCTGTGTACATGAGGCAATTGCTACATTTCCCCAGGATGCCCAGATTCATCAGGTAGACAGGAGAGAGCACCAGGAGCTGTCCCTCAGACATGCCTGAATAAAAACTATTTTCCTCTAGACAAGTGAGAACAGTAAGTACAAGAGCTGTTTTCTTCTAAGCAAGTGAGGAATGTAAGTACAAAAACTGTTTTCCTCTAGGTAATGAGGACAGTTGAGTGCTGTAGTAATTTGTAGCTTTTTAGTGCTTACAACAAGTTCTAAGCAAGTGCTGAGCACGAAGATGCAAATTCAAGTGCTAAAACTAAGAAACTGGCTAGTTCTAAGGGAAAAACTGAAGAGCAGACTTTATGGCGCCGGGAATAGTTTAACCCTAGCTAAGTGGTGCTGGCAGATGTGCAAACCCACACAAACACAGGATGTTAAGTTGTCCATATCTCGCCTTCATTCTTGCTATTTGGGTTCTGAGCCGACCGTCGGCTCTGACTTGGCCGTGTACTATAGCTCGAGACAAGCTACCCATCTGTGTCAAGCAAAGTTCCTCATTAGCACTCTTCAAGAAAAATCTTGATGAGTGGATGGGAAATAGGAAATACACCCCAGGGATCACTTCTGTGGCTCTGCTCGACAGCCCAACCAACACCTGTGTCTGTTCCTCCTCCGACTCCTCTGAGCTCGGAGCTGGAGTGCATGGAAGTCATAGTGGTGGAACCCTCTGTAATCTTCAGGTCTTTAATTTCTGACTACCGCTCCGATCTCCTCAATACCCGCTTCTATCGAGGGATCTGGGAGTCAATGCTTCCTCGTCAGCTCAGATGGGGGAACGGCATCGGACCCTTGTTTGACCCTACTCTCCCTCTCGGAGCTTCAGCGCAGGTCAGCTCGGCTCCTGCATTGGCCTCGGAGCCATCGCCTTCGGTTTGGAGGAAGTCTGTGGCTTCTTTGGAGCCGGAGACTCTTTCGGGTCAGGATTGCGATGCCTTCGAGGTGATGAGGAGCTTGCTGTCTGCTGAGACAGCTCCAACCTTGGCTCCATTGGCTCACTTGCCTTCGGTGCCGGTGTCCGCTCTGAACCTCCCCTCCGCCCTAAGCGTAGGGAACCCATGCTTCAGGATGCCCCATTGGGTAATCCCACTTCTTCCGAAACCTCCCCTGAGCATCCCTCAGAGTAGGTCCCTCTGAAGAGGACTTGCAAGAGGAAGCATGTGGACGCCCCTGAGTCCTTGACATCAGACACAGACTTGGATGACTCAAAACGGTCCCCCTCTGAAGATGTCTCATTTTCAGACATCTTAGAAATCCTTAGAGGGGCGACTGGAATCCCTTGCCCCTTCTGAAGACGAGTCAGTGTACCTGGATGCATTCGGTTCCTGATCCTCCACTTCTTGAGTGTCTCCACCTTTTGACCCACTATTGCACATAGTGAGTTGAAAGGCGTGGAGCTCTCCAGACACGATTGAACCAGTTCCGCAGAAGCCCAATAAATTCATAACAGCCCCTGAAGACAGAACCTTCTTATCTAAAGGTATTCCCGTTGATGCTATGGTGGTGGCAGCAGCCACCAAGAAGGAATTAGCCGAAACTTCATTTGTCCATCCGCCAAATAAAGTCTCGTACGATGGACAAATATGGGAAGCGTATGTTTTCTTCAGCAACCTTTATACTTAGGTCGCTGAACTATTTGTCCCACTTTACACGGCTTCAAAGGGACTTCCTCAAAGAGGAGATACCTTACAGGATCCTACAGGGAGCGTCAGACAAGGTGGCTTCCCAGCTTACGACCTTGACTTCGGTGGTTAACTCCTCCATGTGTCTAATTTCTTACACAGCCGATGGGGTGAGCAGGGAAGCAGGCACAGGAGTGGCCTTACACATGCACTCCTGGATGCGCCTTTGTCATTTTGCGGAGCCCTTCAAGTCTTCCTTTACCAACGCCCCTTTTGACGGCTCCTCCTTATTCGGGCCGGAGGTAAAAGACAGTCTTCCTAGGTGTGAACAGGATGACAAAACTCTCTCTGCTGTGGGAGTACGCTTTTCTGCTCCATCTAGGCCTTATCCTAAGGGCCAGAAGAGTGGAAAGATATGGTTCCAGAAGTCCCAGGGAGCTTCACCTGACACACGTCGAGATTTTTCCCCCAGGGACAGAGGGGAAAATAATGGAAGACTCCGTTCTCTTGGCAGGGGGGATCCGCAGAATCAGGGCGACAGAGATACCTTCTTTGGTAGGGCCTTCCAGCACTCCTGAAGGGAGGCCCGACTGTCCAATTCTGGAGACAGTTGGGGGGAGATTATCCTTGTACCCAAAAGCCTGGCAGACAATCACAGAAGATACATGGGTACTATCGATAATATCCAGAGGTTACAATATTTCCTTCTTCCACCTTCCCTGGTCAAAAAGACAACACTCTATCGCAGATGTTCCACCCAATCGTCGGGATCAAGTAAACCTAGGGATTTTAAGGTTGCTAAGAAAAAGAGTCATCCAGGAAGTCCCCGCAGACCAAATTGGATCCGGAACTTACTCAAGGTTCTTTTTAGTTCCAAAGAAAACAGGGGACTGGAGACCCATATTGGATCTCAGCAGGCTGAAAAAATCAGTCAAGAAAACAAAATTCCGGATTGTAACACTGCAATCCATTCTTCCCTTTCTGGGACAGGACAACTGAATGTGCTCTATCGATCTCCAGGATGCGTACTACCACATAAAAATGGACAGACGGACAAGGAGATAGCTACGCTTCCGGCTGGGAGACAGTCACTATCAGTTCAGAGTGCTGCCCTTTGGTCTCACCACAGCCCCCAGGGTGTTTACCAAATAAGTGCATGGCAGTAGTTACGTCTCACCTGAGGTGTCTAGGATTCTGGGTGTTTCCATATCTAGACGACTGGCTCCTTACTGCCACCACCAAGCATCAGCTAAGCAAGGGAATCCACAATTCGCTCTTGTTCTCAACTAGGGATCACCATAAACTACGAAAAGTCTGCCTTGTTGTCTTGTCTATATATTATCTTTATAGGGGCAGATTTAGACACAAGGGCCATGATAGCAAAGCTGCCTCAAGAAAGAGTTTTAATGATCCGTCGCGAAGTTGCAATACTGTTGACAAAAAACAGAATTCAAGCAAAATTAGTCCTCATGGTCCTGGATTCTATGGCAGCAGCAATCACTCTGGTCCCTGTGGCTCGCTTCCACATGAGAATTCTGCAGTGGCTCCTTTTTGCACAATGGTCATTCCAGGATTTACCCATGTCACGTTAGATTCTGATCATGGAATCCTGCAAAAAGAATCTGGATGGTGGCTTCACTCCCCTATGGTAATAATAGGCAGGCCATTTCTACCTCCCCAACCTTTAGACACAGTGACCACGGACACTTCCCAGATAGGGTGGGGGGGGCATTATCTGGGACAGACTGTTCAAGGGACTTGGCAGGAACACGAGTACCACTTACACATCAATGTCCTGGAGATGAGAGCGATACTTCTGGCATTGCAAGCACTTCAGGACTCTCTACCTACAGGGGACTATAGCAATTCAGACGGACAATATGTCAGTAGTATGGTACATCAGCAAACAGGGTGGAACCAGGTCTTACCCTTTGTGTCGAGAGGCTCTACGAGTTTGGCAAATGGCAATGTCTTCCCAACGCTTTCTGGTTGTAACGCACATCCCAGGAAAATCCAACGTAATAGCGGACAAGTTCAGTCGGGCTATTCTGGTGCCTCACGAGTGGTCCCTGAAGCAGGATGTTGCGGACTTGATTTTTTGCAAGTGGGGCCAGCCATGCTGCGATCTGTTTGACACCCCCCTCAACAACAAATGCAGCAGCTACTTTGCCCTAGTCCCACCACCGGGACAGTCACCCAGGGATGCACTTGTTTACGATTGACCCCCGGGCCTGCTTTACGCCTTTCCACCTTTTCCCCTGATTCCCAAGGTTCTTCAGAAAGCACAGTTGTTAGATTACAAGTTAATCCTCATTGCCGCTTACTGGCCTCATCAGATATGGTTCCCATTCCTTTGGCCCCACCTGCAGGGGGAGCCTTGGATCCTGGACCCAGCGCCAAATCTTTTGATGCATCAGTCGGGGGCTCTCCATCCTTCCAGTCAAATTCTCAAGCTGACAGCTTGCTTTCTCCACTTCCGATCTTAGCCAGGCTTCCTGATGTTTCTCCGGCAGTTCAATACATTTTGATTTCCTCACATATGCCCACTACTAGGAAACTTTATGCTAGTAAATGGAAGAGGTTCTCTTGTTGGGCAGGCAAAAATCAGGTTGATCCCTTTACTGCATCCATTTCAAAAATTCTTGAATTTCTTGCTGAAACTTCTGAGCGAGGAGCAGCTGCAGCTACTATCCGTGTTCAGTTAGCTGCCATTTCTGATTTCCATATGGGAGACATGGGGTCCAGTGTCTTGTCCCATAGGCTATGTAAGGCATTCCTAAGAGGTGCTACCCTCTTAAGACCTCCAATAAGAGAACCCCCCCCGGATTTAAATTTAGTTTTAGACGCTTTGACCCCCCCCCCCTTTGAACCATCTGCTTCTTGCCCGCTCAAATTTCTGACTTGGAAGACCCGTTTCTTGGCTGCAATTACATCAGCTAGAAGGGTTTCAGAATTACAGGCCTTATCTATTCGTCCCCCATATTTGATTTTCCATAAAGATCGTGTTTCTCTCAGAACTAACCCCTCTTTCTTACCCAAGGTATGGTCTGACTATAATTTGAATCAATCCATAGATCTTCCTGTTTTTTTTCCCAGTCATAGCAACAAGGCAGAGTATAAGCTTCATCAATTGGACGTTCATCGGCAGTTACGTTTCTGTTTACACAAGACCAAAGACTTTAGAAAATCTGACCAATTGTTCATATCCTTTGCGGACAATAAAAAAGGTTGTGGAGTCTCAAAGGTGACTTTATCTAAGTGTCTTTCAGACACCATAAAACATGTCTACGATTTGCGTAAACAAAAACTTCCAGGAAAAATTAAGGGACACTCAACAAGGGCCTTGGCTACTTCTATTGCTTTTCCAGCCAGACTGCCTTTGGATTTGATTTGTGCGGCAGCTACATGGGCTAATCCTCATACCTTTATCACTCATTACAAAGTAGATGTGGCCTCCCGGAACAGGGCATCCTTTGGTTCCACGGTCCTGATGAGGTTTTTCCACCGAGTCACCCAAGAATCAGGTGCTGGGAATGCTGTCTCAAACAGCAAGAATGAAAGCGAGATATGGACAACATAACATAAAGAAGTGATGTAATCACCATAATGTCCCGTGTTTGTTGTCCTTGATCTCGCCTTCCTTCTTGTGTCCCACCCTCCTTCCCCTTCCTGGAGGACCAAGAGGACTCCCTTGTTTTTTATTGGTTATACTGTCTGGGTTTCCTTTTCACCATACCATTTGGTTAGTCCTAATCTCTCTCCTTCTTACTCCTGAGGATGGTTTACATCTTTATATGTAGATATCCTCTGATATGTAAAATAGAGTATACCTTTTTTTCTAATTGTATGGACTAGTACTGGGTTATCACAAACGAGATCTGGATAACTACAGCTAAGCATGCTGGGATAGGGGCTAGCCTCGAGCCAGTAAAAGCTCTCGAGCTATAATATACAGCCGAGTCAGAGCCAAGGGTCGGCTCCGAACCCATGCAGCAAGAAGGAAGGTTAGATCAAGGATAACAAACATGGAACGTTATGGTGAGTACATAACTTCGTTTTTTGAACTCAAAGTTGAAAGGTATAGAAATTCGCCCAAAATGGCCAATAAGGCTAATTTCAGAGCTGGAAACCATTCCTTTTGTGACAGATTGGCTGCTCAATGCTTACCACTCTCACTGATAAGCAGAAAGACTTCCCACTATCACAACAAGGTCTGGACAACTCAGAAACACAAACTAAAGTCCTGAAACCAGCAAATCTGGGATCTAGACTATTCTAGTATATGAAAGGGTGGAAAACGAGCAGTGCAGATAGTATTTTTTTTTGTTTTTTGAGAAATTAAGCAGAAAAAAGCAATTTAAACAGTAAATATCCACAGAAAAGGCTGTCACACTTGAGTGTGACACCTACAGTAGTAAATGCAGTTTAAATTATTAACTTTAAGCTGAAAATCAAAGTACGCACACAGTAAAATGATTTAACAGTAAAATGCAGCAGAAATAACAACAGAACCACAGTAGAAATGGCTTTTAAAGTGCGATATGCAAAACAGTCAAGAAAAAGCCGCTAAGATACTTAGAATCAGCAAAAAGTCTCTCCTTCTAGTTTTTGGTGCGGTAATAGTCTGCAGGATGCCCAAAAGTAAAAGCCAGTAAAAGCTCTCGAGCTATAATATACAGCCGAGTCAGAGCCGAGGGTCGGCTCCGAACCCATGCAGCAAGAAGGAAGGTTAGATCAAGGATAACAAACATGGAACGTTATGGTGAGTACATAACTTCGTTTTTTGAACTCAAAGTTGAAAGGTATAGAAATTCGCCCAAAATGGCCAATAAGGTTAATTTCAGAGCTGGAAACCATTCCTATTGTGACAGATTGGCTGCTCAATGCTTACCACTCTCACTGATAAGCAGAAAGAGTTCCCACTATCACAACAAGGTCTGGACAACTCAGAAACACAAACTAAAGTCTTACCCTTTGTGTTGAGAGGCTCTACGAGTTTGGCAAATGGCAATGTCTTCCCAACGCTTTGTGGTTGTAACGCACATCCCAGGAAAATCCAACGTAATAGCCGAGCTAAAACAAGCACAAACCTGCGCAAATATGGGTTTTTAACTCACAAAGTTGAAAGGGATAGAAATTCGCCCATAACGGCCAATAGGGTTAATTTCAGAGCTGGAAACCACTCCTCTTGTGACAGATAGGCTGCTCAATGCTTACCACTCTCACTGATAAGCAGAAAGACTTCCCACTACTACAACATGGTCTGGACAACTCAGAAACACAAACTAAAGTCCTGAAACCAGCAAATCTGGGATCCGGACTATTCTAATATAGGAAAGGATGGGAAATGAGCAGTACAGATAGTAATTTTTTATTTGTTTTTTTTTTTTTGAGAAATCAAGCAGAAAAAAGCCATTTAAACAGTAAATATGCACAGAAAAGGCTGTCACACTTGAGTGCAACTCCTACAGTAGTAAATGCAGTTTAAATTATTAATTTTAAGCTGAAAACCAAAGTGCACACAGTAAAATGATTTAACAGTAAAATGCAGCAGAAATAACAACAGAACCACGGTAAAAACAGCTTTTAAAGTGCAATATGCAAAAATAGTCAAGAAAAGCCACTAAGATACTTAGAATCAGCAAATAGTCTCTCCTTCTCATTTCTGATGCTGTAGTAGTCTGCAGGATGCTCAAACAGGATCCGCCAAGCTACAACTCAGAAACACAAACTAAAGTCCTGAAACCAGCAAGTCTGACATGAAATTGCAATCTCTGTCAGTCAGTATTTGTTTTGGGAAACCTGCCCTGCTGAAAATCTCTTAAGAAAGCATTTGCCACCTTTTCTGTCTCAATGGAGTACAGAGCCACCGCCTTACGGTATCTGGTAGCATAATTTACTACCACTAGGATATGCTTATTTCTTGTGGAACTTGGAGTATGCAGAAGCCCCACAATATCCATAGATTCCCTCTGAAACAGCTCCTCAATCACAGGCAAAGGCATCAGAGCTTTGACCTTGTCTACTGCCTTGCCTGCTTTTTGGCACTGCTCACAGGTCCTGCAATACCCTGTTACATCACTGGAAATCCCAGGCCAATAAAAGTTCTGCATAATATGTCTCTTTGTATGCTTTATGCCCATATGACCTGCAAAGAGAGTGTCATGGGTATGGCTAGAAATGCCAGATGGCAGGCTCTGAGCACTACCAATGGCTGTATACCAATGGCTGTATTCCCTCACCCTCTAGCCTTCCCTCAGGGGTCCACTCTCTGTATAGTAACTCTTTGTCCCAATATACAGATTACCCTTTTCCTCAAGAATCAGGCACCTCTCTGGCTACCTCCCTCAAGCCCTGGAATGTAGGGTCTGAGAGATGAGCCTGTCTCAAATCTCTGTTTGTAACCCTTCCCAGCTCCCCTTCCACAGTAAGTCTGGTATCCTCTGACAGCAGTGCCTCACTGTCAGCCTGGGTACTACTACTCACCTCTACCCTTGCAGTCACTCTGTCTAAGGGAACATCAGTACCCAGCAACAGCTGTGGCTTACCTTCAGTCTCACTGCTACAGGGTAGCTCCCACCTTGAAGTAACCACCTCACTAGTCCTGGCTTCAAGTGTGCGGTCTGTCTGGGTCCCCCCAGTCTACCAGACCCACATGCTTGTCTCCAAGCGTGACTGCGTGTAACTGCATGCACAGAAGGTACTGCATTATCAAAATCATTCCCTGTCAGAACATCTGCAGGGATATCTTCAAACACACCTACTTACTTGCTTCCTTTTCCACCCTCCCAGTCAAGGTGAACCCTAGCCAAAGATGTTTGGAGTGGAGTTTGTCCTAAAGCTCTGACTGGAGTAGACTGCCCAGGCAAGTAGTGCTCCTCTTTAACTATTGCAGGCTTCACAGTGGTTAGGTCAGAGGCTATGTCTCTCTTAGCAGCGCCCTGTTGTCCATCTACTATGATAAGATATAAACTCTTGTGATAGTTTGTTACCCTTGTTGTCTCCTGACAACATACTGCTGGCATTCTTTCATTCCCACTTACTGGCTGTGCCAGCTTTTGTTCCCCACCTTGCCTCTGTGGACATCTATATGCTACATGGTCCCACTGGTTACATTTAAAACATTTAATCCTTGATGCAGCCGTGTACCTGAACTAGTGGCTTCCCCTGTTTCTGGTGGACTTTGTCAGCGCAGTTTAGGCTGCCCACCATGGGTTCCCTTAGACCCGTGGGCAGCACTGGGTATCCCTTTCCTGTGCAGTGATGCCCTGCTTGCCTGGTATAGGTCTTCCTTTTTCCCCAACTCATCTACGGTGTCACATTCTCTGTCTGCTAACCAGATTCTCATGTCCTCAGGCAAAGTGCTAAGGGCTTGTTCCCTCACCAAAAGGTCTGACAGCCCTTCAAAAGTGGTGACCTGACACCCCCTCAGCCACCTATGAAAATAAGTACTTAACTCAGAAATATATTTACACACACTTTCATCTGCCTTGCGTCTGTGCTCACGAAACATTTTTCTTTAAGCTTCAGGTGTTGACTTAAAACACTAGTAAACCATTTTTAACAGTGTTATAATTTAAGCAATCAGTATCAGACAATTTAGAAACAACAGTTACAGCTTTACCATGGAATAAGGGGGATAAGAACCGTACCTAGAGCATGTAGTCAACATTATACTGTTTACAAACCCTTTCAAACATATGAATAAAACTATCAAAATTATCACCCTTTGTAAATTGTGGAAGAAATTTACTGACCTTTATTGCTTCTGGGGTTTGGTTATTCCCTTCCCCATTACCTCCATGACCCTAGTGAAGAGTCAGCCTCTCCTTTTTATGTTGCCTCTGCCTCTCATTTTCTTCAGCCTCCAAATGTCTCAGTCTCTCTGCTGATTCTGTTTCCAAATGTTTGGCCACCAGTTCAAGTCTCTTTAACACCAGATGGATTTTTAAGCCCTCTGAGGAAAGGTCAAACTGTCCATTTTCTGAGAGTTGTACATCCCCAAGGTCAGTCTGGTTGTCCTCCTGGTTCCTTGCCTGTGGTACAACAGTGACTAAGGCTGCAATCATTTTTGCTTTAGTCAGGTTGGGATGCCCCAGTCCTTTGGCTTGACACATCTCAGCCAACTGGCTCCTTGTCAGTTTGCCATACTTCTCTCCTGACATCCTTGCCTGCTCTCCCTGAATAACTAAGCTAACAAAAAAATAAGTATAACTATTGTGATATGAAACTCTGAATTTTCACTGTGTAGCTGCTTGAGAGTACAAACACCTTCTTTAGTGACCACTGTTTACAGGCTACAGGAATTCAATATCCACACCACTGAATCTCAATATGTGGATATCCCACCACAGCCAACCAATAAATGTGACAACCCACCACTGGACCTATAATTAAGGACCCTCAGTCCTCACCACTGGCACCAGTGGGGAACGTACACTGAGAGGATAACAAGGTACACACACAGCATTTCCAGATGCAGCTCTCTGCATCAAGTGCAATTTCCCTTAAGAGCACTCAGAGGCCACAGTCAGTCCAGGGCTGGTTTCTCTCTCTTCCTCCAGATCCCCAATAAGTCTACCCATTGGCATAGCTATAGAGCTAAGATCGCAGCTGAGTTGCCAGATAGGGTGGGGGGGCATTATCTGGAACATACTGTTCAAGGGACTTGGCAGGAACACGAGTACCACTTACACATCAATGTCCTGGAGATGAGAGCACCCTCTCTGTCCAACCAGTGCTTCGTGCCCCTGCCCACACACACATACACACACACACACAGTCCAACCAGTGCTTCATGCCCCTACCCCCCCCCCCCCACACGCACACACATACACACACACAAACCTGGGAAAGGCTGGCACAGGTTTACTAGCTATGTTCCCTTTTGCCCAGACTATAAGGTAATTATCACTGCTACCAGCCAACTACTTATCAGCTATTTTAAGGCTCTTAACAAAGGGTGCCCAATCTTACTGTGCAATGTTACAGTTAATAAAAATGGTAGTTTGACCATGAGCAAGGCTATTAGGAGTGGCCTTCACAGTGTCACCAAATAAATATGCAGGTACTCTCAGAACTTAAATATCTCTACACAAATCAGCCACAATGAAAGGTTTAAATATATTTAATAAATAATAAAAGAACAAGACAATACTAAATATTTATCTGCAGTGACATCAGAGTTCAAAACAACAGGAAATATTTAAAACATCATTGTAGGACAGTCTGAAATAAATAAAGAAAATTATCTAAACTAAGCTTCACTATATTCCTGACTGTATCTAAGAGAAATACTATACCCTAGAAGGGTCTACTTCTAATGACCGAAACGCCGATTCGCCGACAGTGAAATCACCGACGCCAGAAACCCGACAACACACAAACCCGACAACGCGAAACACCGAACACCATAACACCGACACACTACACGTAAACAACACAGTACACTACAACACATATCCACTAGCCCTAACCCAAACCCTAACCCTAAGGTCCGACACTACCGCACACTCTCCCTACCTGCACCCTAACCCTAACTCACTTACACACCCCGAACCCCAAGCTCCGACACTACCGCACACTCACCTATCACACACCCTAACCCTACATCCCTGAGTATTGCACACTTACCTGTCCGCTCCCTACTCCTAAATCCCTCACTATCGCATACTTACCAGGTCGCGCTTACACATTCCCCTTGTCGGTCTTCCGTCTGTCGGGATTCGAGCGTGTCGGTCAACTGCGTTGTCGGTCGTTTCGTGTCGGTGATTTCACTGTCGGCGAATCGGCGTTTCGGTCATTAGAAGGAGACCCCCCTAGAAACTTACTTCCAGAGCAAGGCAAATGTGGTGAATGTATGTTCTAGCTGTTGTCAGGTGAAATAATACAGAATGCTGGGGCTCTGTTTAAGAGACGTCTTAAATTGATATCTCAAATATTACTGCTGGGATAACTTGCAGAATTACATCATTTCTTGTCATCTGATTCTGTTCCAGGTGAAACCTCAAGTGTTGGAAGCTAGCAGTATTTAGCATATACCTGTGAAAATACATAGACCTCAGATCATTGGCAGATGCTGAAAGTCATAAAACAATACATTCCTTCACATTTCAAGACTAATAATTATTTCACCCTTGTGCCTGTTGCTGCATTGAACCTGAAAGATGCTATCTTTTATGGCCTAACCATAAGGTAATTTAAATTGTTATTGTTCCTGAAGTTAACCTCCTGTATTCCAGTTTCCACTTTTAAAATATTCATTTAAACAGTTACAATAGTGCTTGTACATTTCTGTTCTCTTCCAGCAGGGCACATTTTGTATCCATTTTAAACAGCACTTTGCAAAAACCTCTTCAGCACACACTTCTGTACCAGCAGTATGATACACACATGACATACAGTTCTATAACATTTGTAACACAAGCATCTTATATAAATCATGTTGATATTCACAAATGACATATAATTATTTACAAAATTCTAGATAGCTGTATCCCCCTTTGTGACAGGGATATTTGAGATTTATTATGGTTGTTCACACATCATTCACAAGGACAGTTTGGCTCAGTACCACTAGGTGCAGCTGATTTACAGCAAGTTGAGGTCTACTTACATGGATTTGTTGACTTCCACATTCACATATTACTGCAATTTATAGAGATAAGTGTAACTAAGACAAATTTGCATACAGAATTTGTAAATAACCCTGACTTTACGCAGTTAACTATAACTTGCAATCATTGGAAATAGGCGGCAAATGGTTTAGGAAACCACAAACTTAATAAAGTAAGAAAACAGTAGTAATACTGATGCAAGATAACAGTGTTTACAAGACTAATTGTGTATTTTATTGATCTAATGATCAGATGCAGATGAGTCGTGAATATCATTGACATGAGTGTCCGTTATAAATGGGAATTCATGACAGCAACACTGGAAATGTATGGGGAAGCAGTCATAATAGCAATGTGAAATATATTGTGGAATTTTTTTGTGGCATTTATTGATCATCCTAGACAAGATACAAGTACATACTTCGAAGTAATTGAAGTCTGGTGTACTTCATTTTCAGCAATGTATTGTGCCATGATACATGCATTACTTGAGGATTTCTGACTGTCGCCCATGAATGAAAATGGATGTTATAAATACAAGAAAGTGGTAGGGAAAGGATACATGCCTGTTAGCAATGGCATAAGATAACAGTGTAATGTTAAGTGCTTGCAGTACTATTTTGGATTTGTTGATAATTCTGTACAGGTTTCTACAACACATCTTTAACTGGTTGAATTAGAAATTTCAGTATATGTTTATAAATGTGGGTGTTGTATCTCCATGCATGTTTTTGTACTCAGATATTTAATTTAATTGTGATGAAAGCTGGCATGCTTTTATTCCTGTGATGTTTGACTGATGCGTGTATCAAAAGATGTCCTTCTATTCCTGTGGTGCAGTATTCTGCATATGGGTTTACCCTTCTAGTTTTACATACAGCCAGTATCCAAAAGCTGTCAGTCCCTCCTGGGTGTGCTAGACTTCAGGTGTAGAAAAGAGTACGTGGGCCATAAAAGTGACGTCGGCATACACCAGCCCTCAGAACTTTCCAGCTGCCAGTTGTACGCCAGGTGTTCCTGCTTTCGCTGACGACCAATTCAAGTTTCAAGCTAAGTACTCCATTGGGGACCCTATCAGTTCTTCCTTTTGTATTACTGACTTTTCATGTCATCCAGAAAGGGTAAATGTCAGTGCGCCATCAGATCCCTCATAAAGACACCCATGATAAGTGTTTATAAGGCCTGCCCTATTTGCCAGGCGTTCATTCCGAAAACATTGCACAGTCATTTGCACACGCTCAATTTGTACTTAGAGAACCAATGTCTAAAACAGCTTGGTTCGCGTATGGAGGACTCATCGGATGTCGCCACTGAACCGCCAAAAAAGAAGGCCAGATCTTTACATCCTGTAACGCTTGCTGAGCCTCTTCCAGCCGATCCACAGAATTTGGCCAACATTGGCCTGGTCTTAGGATCTGGACCTGGATCCAGTGCACCTGATGTCGCTGGTACCTCTGAGGACACCATACTACCGGTGAGCGAGAGCATGTCCGCAGAGGGTATTCTGGTGACTGTTTTGGATGCCGGGCAAACCAGTGTGTTCAGGGGCACCTTCTGATTCCATGCCTCGGACTTTGACACCCGCTCCTAAACAAATGCCCGTTGGGACTCTCAAGAGGAGAGAAAAAAAGGAAGCATATTTCTCAGCCAGCAGAAAGTATTTCAGACTGGCAGGCCTTTAGCTAAAGCCTTTTCTCAGTTTTCATGGTCCTGAGGCCTACATCAGCTGCTTCTGCTCCTGCATCTTCTCCTCCTCTCCTTAGTCCTAGGCATCAACCTGCAGAGACAGTTACTAGGAAAGAAGATGTCTGTTCAGATTCTTCTGATGATTCCCTCTTTTATAATTCACAACTCTCTTCTCCCTTGGGATATGGATCCCCAGAGGAAGAATCTATAGACCCAGATTCCCCTGCTGAAGACTTGACCTTCTCTGAAACTATTTTTAAAATGAAGCAGCACTTCAAATGGGAATCCACAGACTTGTCTGAAATACAAAAGATGTACTATGTCCTTATTTGAATGGAAACACCAAGCCCTTTGGCCATTTCTCCTATACTGCCTGCCTTTTTAGACGCCTTTTGTTCTGCATCTCTCAATCCGGACTCACAACCTCCTGCTCCTCTTAGAGCAGACAGACTGTACAAAGTCCCAGATTCTGCTAAGCACTTGATTAAGTACCCTCCTGCAGATCCAGTTACCATTTCTGTCTCCACAGACAAAGCTTCCAAACTCCTACCTACCACTGTTATCCTTTCTGCTGACAAAGACAGTAAAAATATGGAAAGGCTAGAGAAAAAAATGTACACCTTTTCCACTTTGGCATTTAGAGCTACTAATTACCAGACTCATATGGCAAAGTATGCCCTGTCTCTTCTAGACTCTGCCACCAAACTGTTGGCAGACATTCCAGACTCCTCAGCCAAATCAGCTATGTCTTCTCTACTCGCCCTTATGTCCCAAGTCATCAGGCATTCAATTAAATGTGGTTATGATGCTGCAGAATCCTCAGCAAGGTAAGCAGCTTCAGCTTCTGCACTTCGCAGATACTCCTGGCTGCGATTGCAACCCCTGCCAGATGATTTCAGAGCTAAGCTGAATGATGCACCACTTGACAATGCTACCTTACTTGGCTCAAAAGTAGCAGATCTTTTCAAATCCCTGCAACAAAAAGGAAAAGTGATGCAAGATCTTAAGCATCTACTCATTTCCCCCGTACCTAAATTTTACAGGAACTATCCTGCGAAAACACAGTTCATCAGGAAACACTCCAATCCTGTTCCTCAAACTAGACACAAGCGTTTCTCCTCTAGCCAAAGGACGCCCTTTCAGGACAGGGCAGGTAGTGTCTGACTACCTGCCACGCCTGTCTCCCCCACCAGCTGCTTCCATCCCACTGTCTGCTCGCCTTTCCTATTGCCTTCCTGTTTGGAATCAGGTCACTTCAGACAAGTGGATCCTTTCCATCCTCCAAGATGGTTACTTCTTGTCATGGATAACCTCTCCGGTAAGTCTAGGCAGGCCACGGCCTCCTGCTCACCAACTGCCCCTCCTGCTACCAGTTCTACAGTCCCTTTTAAACCAGGGCACTATAGAAAGAATTCCTCCCTCCCAATTTGCAATAGGGTTCTACTCAAGGATTTTCTTGGTTCCCAGAAAAGAAGGGCCATGGAGACCCATCCTAGACCTTTCAAGGCTCAATCCTTTCTTAAAGGTGCTAACTTTCAAAATGCAGACCCTGCCAGCTCTATTCCCTCTTATTATGTGCAAAGGCTTCCTGGCTACACTAGTCATCAAGGATGTCTACTTACACATTCCCATAAGACCCACAGACAGAAAATACTTAAGATTCTTAGTGGGCTGCTCACATTTGCAGTTCTCTACCTTGCATTTTGGACTTTCAACCGCACCTAGAGTCTTCACCAAATGTTTGGCTCCAGTAATGGCTTTTTGCAGGACAAAAGGGATACAAATATTCCCATACCTGGACAACATGCTTTTACAGGCTGCCAGCCAAATAAACCCCACTCCTAACCCATATCCAGTTCATGGTGTCTCTTCTACGGGCTCTTGGGTTCCAAATAAACTTCCCAAAGTCCAACCTCACACCAATCCAAGACATTGTGTTCTTAGCGTGCAGAATCCACACAGACTTGATGGAGATGTACATGCTCCAGCAAAGGTGAGTTCTGTTACAGAGCACCTGCAAGAAATTCTGCTCCCCCCTCATCTGACTTCAAGGCAGTACCTCAGGCTGCTGGGTTACATGGCAGCTACCATTCCCATGCTACCCCTAGCTCAGTTACACATGAGAAGACTGCAGTGGTACATATGCTCTGTCTGGAAGCAGCACAACCACCCACTGGAACACATTGTGACCTTGCTTCCATGTCTAAAACAGGAGATATTATGGTGGTTGGCCCAGGTAAATCTCAACCCAGGACTCCCCCTCCATCCACCTCAACCTTCTCAAGTCATGCATACAGACTCCTCAGACTCGGGGGGGGGGGGGCTACTCTCGGCCATGGAAAAGTTCAAGGCCTGTGGACATGCAGGCAGAAAACAGAACACATCAATGCCAGACACATTAGGGCAATCCCCCTAGCCCTTCAGGCATTCACTCCTTTTTTTCAGAAGGGATCTCTTTTGATATACACAGACAACACCTCAGTCCTGTAGTATATCAACAAGCAGGGAGGGACCAAGTCCCACCTACTATGCAGACTTGCTATACTAGTGTGGGAAGTAGCCACTTCCCACGGAATTACCCTGAAATCAGCATACATTCCCTCTCCACAACTCCCAAGCAGATTTTTTGAGCAGAACCAGAACAAACAATCACAAATGGATGCTTCACAGGGATATCTTCTTGGACATGGTCCACAGATGAGGTACACCTCAAATAGACCTGTTTGCCTCCACCAACAACAGGCAACTTCTTGGATATTGCACCAAGACACCAGACCCACAGGCACTGGCAACAGATGCCTTCACTAGCTCATGGAAGGGGAAATACCTTTATGCATTCCCCCTTCCCTCTCATTCAGAGGGTCCTGCTGTGGATTCAGCAGGACAATCCAAAAATCTTGCTGGTGACTCCCTACTGGCCCCAACAGCATTGGTTCCCCTTACGCCTTCATTTGTCTAAGGACAATCACCACAAGTTACCCCACAGAGTAGACCTTCTCATACAGCATAAGGGATCTCTAATCCACCCACAGTGGCAGCTGCTTCACCTGACCCTGTGGTGGATAGGCTTCTGATCCCATTCAGACACCTTTGCAATGAGGACATGGTCAATTTCCAGCAGGAGGCCAGGAAACCTAACACTAGAAAATCATACCTGTCTAAATGGAAAAGGTTCACTACTTGGTGTCAAAATAAGCAGCTGGATCTGCTTACCAGCAACATTCCCATAGTGCTATCTTATTTGTGTGAGTTACTTCAGACCGGCTTGGCCTACTCATCTATTAAGGCACACCTGTCTGCTATCTCTGCATGCCGCCCCATGGATCCCCCCCTTGGCATCCAGGCTCCCTAAGAAGCTCTTCCTCAAAGGGGTCCTACATCTCAGACCCCCCCCCCCCGGAAACCTACTCCTCTTCCTTGGGATCTCAACTATGTGCTGGAGAAGCTTACAATGCCACCCTTTGAGCCAGCTGATCAAGTTTCCCTAAAGCATTGCACCTGAAAGACAGTCCTTCTAGTGGCTATCACTTCAGCCAGAAGGGTATCAGAGCTGCAGGCACTAATGGCTACCCCTCCCTTCCTCGTCTTTCATAAGGAGAGGGTTACCCTTAGGGCAAATCCATCGTTCATGCCCAAGATAGTCAATGACCTGTCTCTCAATCAGGCCATCCACTTACCTGTTTTTTATCCATATCCACAAGGAAGAAGTGGAAGAATACTTTATTCTCTGGATGTTCACAGACAAATTAGATTCTACCTCCACAACACTACGTCTATCAGAAGGACTGACCAACTTTTCTTATCTTTCCACCCTAGAGCACTGGGGAAGGCTGTATCCAAACAGACCATTTCAACTTGAATCTCCAAGGCTATTACCAGCACCGTGGTAAATCTCTTTAGGGTACAGTAAGAGCCCACTCCACTAGAGCCATGGCATCCTCAGGGGCTTTCTTCAAGGGCTTAGACACCTCCTCTATCCTGGAAGCAGCCACCTGGCCTTCAGTTCATACCTTCACCAAACACTACAAACTAGACTACATCTCTAGGTCCAGGGCAGGGTTCGCTAGGGCTGTCCTGCATGGGTTCCTGGAATCTGCTTCCATACGAACCACCCTTTCCCAATGAGCTTTGGCACTCACCCATATGCAGAATACTGCAACACAGGAATAGAAGGACATAGAAAAGTTGTGTAAGAACTTACCATAACCATATATGTCCTTCTTTTCCATGTTGCAGTATTCCTACCCTCCCCCTTTCCCCTTTTATCAACTATGTTTCCCTCTCTGGATGACAGTGACTTGGCATTGCCCTATTAGGACTGGCTTCGACTGGGGCCTTCAGTTCTGAGGGCTGGTGTGTGCCAACGTCACTTTTATGGCCCATGTACTCTCATCTAGAGCTGACGTCTTGCGCACCCAGGAGGGACTGAAAGCTTTTGGATACTGGCCGTACCTACGCGAGACTAGAAGGGTAAACCCATATGCAGAATACTGCAACATGGAAGAGAAGGACATCTATGGTTATGGTAAGTTCTTACACAAAAATAACCACAGGTACTGTCGAACAAAAGCCCGAACTAGCAAGACAGATAAAACAGGGAATTTATTTGAAGTGCTTTTCATTAGCTGAATAAGCTAACTTCTTCAGAAACAAAACAACAAATGCATTGTCAGGTTCAAATAAATAGCATACCATACATCATGTGCTACTAATCAAACGAAACCCGCCACTTACATTTAAAGGTACCAACATCATGAAGTCACAAAACATACAAAAGTCAGTTGCCTTAAAAACTATGACTGCTAAAAACAAAATCAGGGAAACTGCATATAAACACATCAAAAGCAGTTACTGCTTGATCTGAAGTAGTTAACTTAATTTGGTCTGCAACCTGTGGGATATTGATCCAATCTCGGATCCGAGCCGGCAACTTTACAAAGCTTGGATTCGAGCTCTTAGCTCCTCCCCTTACCCATAATCCCCTGCCAACCCTGACTGACCTCAGATCTAGTTTGCCGCGCTTCTGAACAGCAGCTAGATTGCGAGCTCCTGGTTTTTTTTGGCCAGATAAGTCTCTCTTTTTGAATTTACTTGCTAAATTTGAGTGAGTGTTAGTGTGTGTTAGGTTCCCTTTTGATTAAACTAGTTCAGTTAAATTTTGGTTAAAATTAGTCTAGTTTCTTCCTCCCCTCGCTGGTCGTAGTTAGTGTGTGTGTGTGTTTAGTGTGTTGGGGCCTACCGAGTGAGTTTTTATTTTAATATGTCTGAGGCCCCAAAGCCAATATTCTCTAAGTGCACCGAGTGTGGCCATAAGCTCTCCCCGGCATATGGCCACACTCAGTGCGTCCGGTGCCTTGGGGTTGAACACCTTTCCTCTGAATGTGCTATCTGTGCGGCGTTCAACCCCAGGGCACTGAAGGACCGGAGGTCTAAGCTGATCCTGGCAGGACTTTTGCCCCCGGATTCGGCTTCGGCCTCTGCCCAGGCTTCGGTGGCGGCCACTCCTGCCTCTCTCCCCCCGGCCGGGACTCAATCTCCTGCTTCGGCGCCGGAGGAGAGGGAGGCCAGGAAAGAAAAACAGAGGGAGAAGCACCACAAGCGTCGGGCCGAGGCCTCCGCTTCGGCCCTCCCGGCTAAGCGGGCTTCTCCCTCCACGGCTTCCAGGTCTCCTCCTTCTCGGCTCCGGTCTCCATGCTTCTCACCGGGACCCGAGGAGGAGACCCGATCTCCGTCGAGGTCATCGAGGCGGCACTCCCAGCCAGCCTCGGTGGCCTTGTCGTGATCAACGCGTAGCCTTTCTGAAGCTGATTTGGACCGGGTGATGCAAAGGTTCATCCAGGCCCAAATGCAGATGTAAGTGCTCCTGCTCAACACCCTTCTTTGCCCCGATAGCTCCTTCTCCGACCCGCTTCCCAGGTTCGGAGCGCTCGGAGCCGGGCAGCGTTGGAGTCGGGGGTGGGTCGGCGCCGACAGTATCTGGTACTTTGGCTCCGACTCTTCCTTCGAGTTTACCGGATCCGTCCTTGTTGGATCCGAGCTCTCGGAGCCGTGCTCTGAGCTTCGGATCCGAGGGGTTTAGTGTGCCTTCGGCTCCGTCCAAGTTGGAGCACACTGGCCCTTCGGATCCGATGGTCTCGGCGCCGGCTCCAATCCATCCATCGGATCCGAGTGAGGGTTGGCTCTCGGATCCCAGAGAGAGTGGCTCTCCCTCGGCCTTCGATGTGGTGGAGAGGGCTCTGTTCAGTGCATCCAGGCCCCCGCTCCCTGCTACGGTTCCATCCCGCACTCCCTCTCGTTTGGGTAAGGCTTCCGTCGCCCGGCCACAGGGACAGCCTGCTTTGACGTCTCAGGTTGTTCCCCTGGAACAAGACGTTGCTGGTGAGTCGTACTCGGACAATCCCCCCAAGGATGTTCCTCACAAGTGTAAGTGTAAGAGGAGGCACGTGGACTCCCCCGAGTCCTTGACAGAAGACACGGATTTGGATGAGGGAGAAGGCTCCCCAAGGTCACCCCCCGAGGATGTCTCCTTCGGAGACATCATGGAAATGCTTAGGATAAGAGGGGGGTGGTCTGCCCCCAAGGCTTCCTCGGACGAATCCGTGTTCCTGGAGGCGTTCGAAGCAGGCCCATCTACCTCTTGGGTGTCCCCTCCGGCTGACCCCTTAGTGGACCTTATCACCACTAGGGCGTGGAAGGAGCCGGACACTGTTGAACCAGTCCCCAAATGCCCTGACAAGATCCTGAGCCCCCCGGCAGAGAAATCCCATTGGAGCAAGGGACCCCCCGTAGATGCCATGTTGGTGGCGGCAGCCACCAAGAGGGAGTTAGCCCAAGAGGGTCCCTCGGTCCATCCCCCGAGCAAGAAGTCTCGCTCGATGGACCGTCTCGGGAAGCGGGTCTTTAGTTCAGCGACCTTCACTGTAAGGTCCCTGAACTACATGGCACATGTGATTCGACTGCAGCGAGACCTTATCAAAGAGTACGCTGCATCACCCCCGGAGTCCATGTCGGGGGAGGAAAAACAGTTGTACTCCACTCGCATGGCCACTCTTAGGTCTATATCCAACACCTCTATGCGGCTTTTATCCCATGCTACAGAGGGAGCCACTAGAGCCAGCGGAGCAGGCCTAGTTATGAGGCGCCAGGCCTGGCTCCGACATTGTGATTTTGCGGAACCCTTCAAGGCGTCCTTTGCGAATGCCCCCTTCGATGGTTCTGCCCTATTTGGCAAGACAGTTCGCAAGACTTTGGTCCAGAGCGAAAAGGACGGGAAGACGTTGTCTGCCTTCGGAGTCCGCTTCTCTGCTCCCCAGAGATCCTTCTCCAAGAACCAAAAGGGACAGAAGAAGCTGTGGTTCCGAAAGTCGCAACAATTCCAGTCCGCTCCAGACTCCCAGTCCTTCCGCGGCAGAGGAGGACAGGGTGGACGCCGCCCTAGAGGCAGAGGGGGCCCGAAGAACTTTGGGTCCAGAGAAGCCTTCTCTGATTGGCCCACGCAGCAACCCTGAGGGGGTTGCCCAACTGCTCCACTCTGGAGGCAGTCGGAGGGCATTTCTCGAAGCACCTGGCAGCTTGGGAGTCCATTACAACAGACTGCTGGGTGCTTCGTATCATATCCAGAGGAAACAGAATTCCCTTTTCCTACATTTCCGACACCCCCAGACACCTCCCTGATGTTCCATCCTATCAGAGGGAGGCAGCAGCTGCGGAAGTTTGGCTGCTTTTAGAAAAAGGAGCCATCCAGCACATCCCCCCAGGCCAGTCCGGATCGGGTTACTACTCCAGGTTCTTTTTGGTGCCAAAAAAGACGGGGGACCTAAGGCCCATCCTCGATCTTTCCCTACTAAATCTGTCAGTAACCAAAGAAAAGTTCCGGATGGTCACTCTTCAATCTATTCTCCCCCTCTTGCGGGAGAACGACTGGATGTGCTCCATAGACCTCAAGGAAGCGTGCTACCACATATTGATGGATGAACGTTCCAGGAGGTTTCTCCGCTTCCGGCTGGGAGCCAGTCATTATCAATTCAGGGTCCTCCACTTTGGTCTCACCTCAGCCCCCAGGGTGCTCACCATGGTATTAGCAGTGATAGCGGCCCACCTGAGACTCCAGGGAATGCAGGTCTTCCCGTACCTGGACGACTGACTCCTCACCGCCCCAACAAGGCATCTACTATGCTTAGCCAGGGACTACTTTGTCAACCTTACTCCGCAACTAGGGATCACTGTAAACTCGGACAAGTCCTCTCTCACCCCGACTCAGGTGATAGATTTTATCGGGGCTAGACTGGACACCAACAGGCAACTAGTCTTCTTAACTCCCGACCGGTTGCACACTTTGAGGGCACATTTGCGGGCCATCTTTCAATCTTCAAAACCTCCGGCGGGATTGGTTCTGAGGGCCCTGGGGTCCATGGCAGCCGCTATAAACCTTCTTCCCATGGCGTGTCTGAACATGAGGATTTTACAGTAGACTCTCCAAGTCCAATGGTCCCTTCATCATTACCCCTTGAGTCACCCCATTTCTCTCAGCAGGGCCTGCAAGAGGGCTCCCGTTTGGTGGCTTCAGTCACCGGACCTCCAGGCGGGATGCCCCTTTGCCACGGCCCCCCCCTCTCGCCACGGTGACCACGGACGCCTCTCGTCTTGGGTGGGGGGGGGCATTATTCGAGCAGGATGGTCCAAGGCACGTGGAACAATTCGGAGACCTTATTGCACATAAATGTTCTAGAGATGAGGGCAGTGCTGTTGTCGTTGCAAGCACTTCAGAGCCTTCTGCCTGTAGGAACAATTGCAATCCAGACAGACAGTATGTCTGTGGTATGGTATATCAACAAACAAGGGGGGACCAGGTCTTACCCACTCTGTCGAGAAGCCATGAGAGTGTGGGAATGGGCGATCTCCACCAACCGCTTTCTCATTGCAACGCACATTCCGGGACGGACCAACATCCTGGCGGACAGACTGAGTCGCACCATCCTTTCACCTTACGAGTGGTCCCTCAATCCTCGAGTAGCAAGTCAAATTTTTGCCGTTTGGGGGCAGCCCTGTTGCGATCTTTTCACATCTCCCTCAAACACGAAATGCAACAATTACTTCGCTCTCATTCCCCCTGCCGGGGAAGCCCCGAGGGACGCCTTGGTGCATGCTTGGCCACCCGGTCTTCTCTATGCCTACACTCCTCTTCCCCTCATGCTGAAACTTCTTCAGAAAGCCAGTCGGTTGGGGAGCAGGATGATCCTCATTGCCTCATTCTGGCCTCGCCAAGCTTGGTTCCCTTACCTCTGGTCTCATCGAGTGAATCCGCCCTGGATTCTAGATCCCCTTCCGGATCTAATCTCCCACCCCCAGGGGCTCCCACTTCCCGACCTGGCCAGCCTCAAGCTTACGGCTTGGCTGCTCCAGTTCCACTTGTAGCTAGGACTCCTGGTATCTCTTCTCCAGTTAAAAGTATCCTAGTAGCAGCGCACAAGCCCTCTACTAGGCAGGTCTATGGTAGTAAATGGAAGCGTTTCTCTATCTGGGCAGAACGCTATAATTTGGACCCTTTTACAGCCCCCTTGCCTGCGGTGCTGGACTTTCTTTCAGGTCTTTTTAATGGCGGAGCTAGCTGTTCTACGGTTAAGGTTCAGTTAGCAGCTATCTCTCATTACCACGTAGGTACTGAAATGGGTCCTTTGATTACTACAAAATTGTGCAAAACGTTCCTAAAGGGCACCTTTCTTCTTAGACCTCCAATAAAGGAAGCGGTACCTCCATGGGATTTGACCTTGGTATTACAAGCCCTGACAGCCCCTCCCTTCGAACCGGTGTCTTCAGTAGGCCTCAGACATTTGTCTTGGAAAACAGACTTTCTTGTGGCTATTACTTCAGCCAGGAGAGTATCTGAATTGCAAGCTCTTTCTGTGAAACCCCCATACTTAGCCTTTCACAAGGATAGGGTTTACCTCAGGACCAATCCCTCCTTCCTTCCGAAGGTAGTTTCTGAATCTAATATTAACCAATCTATCAATTTGCCGGTCTTCTTTCCTAACTACCAGAACAAAGGGGAGTACAGACTACATTCTTTGGATGTGCACAGACAACTTAGATTTTACATTCATAGGACATCTGGTCATAGACAATCTGACCAGTTGTTCGTCTCCTTTGCCAAATTTAATCTAGGTAAATCAGTCTCAAAAGTTTCCTTATCCAGATGGATTTCACAGTGTATCATTACAGCGTATCAGAATTTCGGCAGGCCTGCACCTCAAGGAGTTTGTGCCCATTCAACTAGGGCTATGGCTACATCTGCCGCCTTTACATCCAGGGTTTCCTTGGATGATATCTGTTCAGCAGCCACTTGGGCCTCATCTCATACCTTCATCAATCATTATAAATTGGACATTACCTCCAGAGGGAGAACTTCTTTTGGCTCCGCAGTGCTCCGGAATATCCTTCCATGAAGGCCGCCCAAGGTTTAGGTAGCTGGGGACTCTGTCCCACAGGTTGCAGACCAAATGAAGTTAACTACTTCAGATTAAGAAGTTATGTACTCACCATAACGTTCCATCTGAGTAGGTAAACTTCATTTGTCTGCAACCGTTCCCCCCCTCCGTCCCCCTGACCTTCAGATGTGTTTCATGTCATATAGTGATGTACCATTTCTGATAATGTAGTTAGTTATCCACTATAGTGCTTGCAGGCAAACTTGATCTGAGGTCAGTCATAGTTGGCAGGGGATTATGGGTAAGGGGAGGAGCTAGGAGCTCGGATCCAAGCTTTGTAAAGTTGCCGGCTCGGATCCGAGATCGGATCTGTATCCCACAGGTTGCAGACAAATGAAGTTTACCTACTCAGATGGAACGTTATGGTGAGTACATAACTTCTTATTTCTTCTAAGTTCTTACACAACATTTCTTTTCCAGTATATGATGATTTTGGCATGTTGTTTTAGGTACATGAATGATGCAGCAGTAGGGATCCAGACAGAGAAAGGATAATTTTAGCCACGATGAGAGCCATATCCTCATGGCAGCACTCCAGACTTATTGCAGACACCTTTTTGGAAGAGGGGGCTCAAACAAGCTGAGAGGGAACCAAGTGATTATGGATATATGCTGTTGGTATATGGAACCACACATTAACACAGTGCAAGAAGAGCGCCAATGATATGATAAGATGCACAAGAACAAAGGCAAGACAGAATGCAATTGCCCATAGCACTATGGGGGAGTGTTCAAACACTTATTCTTAGTTGATAAATCCTGTTCCCTCTAATTCTAGCTCTACAAATCTACATGACCCCTCCTCTTGACAGAATTCTACTAACAAATTCTCCCTTAAACCAATTCCTACCAACTACATTACATTTCTACTTTGCAAACTAAAACCCTGTTCTAGATCTGCTGACAATATACCTCCCTACTTTCTTCAGATAGCAGCTGACTCTCTAGCTCTCCCAGTCTCTATACTGATAAATCGTTCTATCTCCAAATCAAAAGTTCCCTCTATCTGGAAACAATTCTATACCCTACCCATACACAAAGGAGGTAACTCCATAGAAATCTCCAATTTCAGACCAGTTGCCATCCTGTCACCTCTCTCAAAAATACTGGAAAACAGAGTGCATAAGCAAGTCATGGAACACTTACTTCAGGAAAATCTTCTCACTCCCACACAACACGACTTTCGACCAAAACATAGCACAACTACTGCCCTCCTATCCTTTATCAACACCATCTCTGTGGCCAGAGATAACAATAAACTAGTGTCATGCTTATTCCTAGATCTCTCTAAAGCA
The DNA here is from genome assembly GCF_019279795.1 of Protopterus annectens. NCBI lineage: Eukaryota > Metazoa > Chordata > Ceratodontiformes > Protopteridae > Protopterus > Protopterus annectens. The sequence continues at coordinate 1,425,589,988 of NC_056729.1, forward strand.
TTTGATACAGTCTGTCACTCTTTTCTTCTGGACAAACTCACTAACTTTAACTACTGCACCTTTCTCCACCTCTACCATTACCTGGTTTTGTAGTTACCTGACAGATCGACTACAGTCGGTAAAATGCCTCTTTGCTCTCTCACCTCCTCTCCCTGTCAAAACGGGTGTTCCCCTTGGATCTATTCTTGGTCCACTACTCTTCAATATTTTTACTAATGTACTGTATACCTCATACTCTCAGTCATCCTTTGACCAATATGATGATGATTCTACAGTCATCACAATTGCAGACACCCTCTCTGACTTATATTCTATTACTCAGAAATCCTTCAACTCTGTTGAAATCTGGCTGTCTAGCAGTCAGCTAATTTTGAATCCTAAAAAGGCCAAACTGTTACTTTTTCTTCCCAAAAACCTAAACCACCTTAAACCCACTTATGCTATCCATTCTCTAAATAAAACACCTGTCATAGCCGAACCCAACACAAAACTTTTAGGGGTCATGACAGATAACTAACTGAAATTTGATTTGCACGTCAACACTTGCATTAAGAAAACCCATCAAAAACTTGGCCTTTTATACAGAAATAAAAAGTTCCTCTCTAACAAAGCTAAAGTCTCCCTCTCTCAAGCCTATCTCCTACCAAGTTTATTGTATGGCTCTCAAATCCTCACTAACCTCAAAACCTCTCTCCTAAGATAGAAACTGCCTATAACAAAGTGGCCAGATTTGCTGCAAATCAAACCTGTAGGTCTCATCACCTTCTCTCTTTAAAACACTTAAACTGGCTAGAATTCCTCCACCTGTTACTCCTCTCTCAGCTTCAGCTTATCCACTCTATCTTGTACCAACCATCTTTCTGTTTCAACTTGCCCCCTCTAATCTTTCTGTACACTCCTTCTAGGACTTTCCGTAGCTCAGACCAAGAGTTACTAGAAATCTATAAACGCAAGAACAAAAGTGGTCAAAACCTCTACAGCTATTACCCTGCCATTTCTTGAAACAAACTCTCATGGGAAATCAAACCACTCAAGCAGCTCAAAGAATTTAAATCAGCTACCAAAGACTACCTAAAATGTTGCTGGTCATGCCACTGTACTCACCCTCCATAACCTGTCTCCCTCTCTTATGTAGCTTGCTCTCTGCCCTCACTGGTATTATGTGATAGCTCTCTTAGTCATCTTATCTAGGTAATTACCTGTTTACTCAATCTTAAAATATTTCTACATATATACCACCTGTCAAATCTTTGCTAACTCCAGCTAGACTGGCTGTACTTATTAACTCTGCATACTGTCCTTGTAATTATCTTAAGTTAAAGGACAAATTAAGCTCTGTAAATAATTTTTATGCTTTTACTGTACCAACTTGAAAATGTTTATATTTGCATATAATACTATTTTTGCTTACAATTTTATTGTAATTTTATGAAGCTTTTCTCCCCTGGCCTCCACGGAAAAAGGGCCATCAGCTCAGCCGGAGAAACCCAGTCAACAAATGTAAAATAAGTAAATAAATTTAACATCTGATGAGTAATACCTCCTCTCCTTTTGTGGAAATGATTATGAAGCAGATGACAAGGGCACTGCCATAATCAGAGGTGCTGTGGAAGCTGGCTATTACCCATGTCTGCAGCATCAAAAGACATCTGCTCATTAAGGTTGGTTTGACAACAGTACAGTAACATAATTACATAATGAAATGAATGCTAAAATAGAATTATTACATGTAACAAATGTCAGTTATTGTCTACAGTTGAACCTTCCACTTCTGCACATCACATCATAGTACAAGTCCTTTTCAAGATGATAGTGAAGATAGATGGGTGGAACAACCACAACAGAATTCATGCAGTCCAAATCAGCATTCCTCTTCGCATAGTTAAACCTCTCATTTGAGGTCTCAGTTCGCAGCACTTTGAGATCAGTGTCTGTAGTATCGTCTGTATTAAGTAGGTCATGACATCTCAGCAAGTCACCATCCAGCTCACGTGACAGCCCCTCCTCAAGACCACATGCCCCTTCATAGGTAGGTACTAGGCTATCGGCCCTAGGGGCTATACAAGCCTAGCCAAAAAGGTACCCTGGCTTTCGCCACCCAAGAAAATTATTTTCCTGTGCCCCTGTTGAGCAGAGCCACAGAGGTGATCCCCTGGGTAAATTTCCCATTTCCCATCCAGTCATCAAGATTTTTCTTGAAGAGTGCTAATGAGGAGCTTTGTTTGATATAGATAAGTAGTTTGTTCCAGAGTATGGGAAGTTTCTGGGACAGGACTCTATCCCTCCAGCATGTTCTGTTTATTGTGGTGACAAGGTTTAGGTCCCTAGAGCGTGTAGCTCGGAAGGATTAGGATTTCTTTAAGTGGAGCATGTCCAACAGCTCTGGGTTTGACATAGCTTTGTATGTTAGGCAGAGATCTCCTCTGAGTAGGCGATATGCGACGGAGTAAAGCTGGAGTTTTTTGAGACGGTCTGTGTAGGGCATCTATTTGAGGCCGATAATCCTCTTTGTGAGGTATTTCTGTGGCCTTTCCAATTGTTGTAGATGTCTTGTGAGGTACATACCAAAAGGGGCGTTGTACTCTATAATAGGTCTAATGAGTGACGAGTAGAGGGGAACAATGACCTCTCTTTTCCTGGATGAGAAACCTTTTGTGATGAGGTGTGCCATGTAGAAGGATTTTCTGACTACTCTGGCGATGTGATTATCAAAGGAGAGACTACCGTCCACCTGTGTCCCAAGGTCTCTTATCACACTTTCGGTGTTACGTAGACTACCATGGTAGCTTATGGGTACAGAGTTTTTACCAATGGGGATGACAGTTCACTTTTTGGCATTGAGCTTGAGGCCATGGCTTTGACACCACGCATCTGTCTCAGTGAGGCCCTTTTGTAGGATGTCCACACCTTTCGGAGTTTCAATTATGGCTCCTAGTTTGTAGTCATCTGCGAACTTCATTAGCCATAGACCTTCTGTGTTAGCCTATACTTCAGAAAAGTAGATACCAAACAGGAGAGGACCCAGGACTGAACCCTGTGGTACTCCACTTGTCACTGGTCTGAAGTTGGATTTGGAGTCTGCTACTTTCACAGTATGGGTTCTGTCAGTGAGCCAGTTGACAACCCATCTTGTGACATAGGGATTTATACCTAGTTTAGTGAGTTTATCTATAATTCCAGAGTGGGGGATGGTGTCAAAAGCCTTGGCGAGATCTAGATAGGCTGTGTGAACCACCTTACCCTCGTCTACTGCTTTGGTGACGGCTTCAAAGAAGTCAATCAGGTTTAGGAGACATGATCTGCCTTTTACAAACCCGAACTGGGTGGGGTCCAGAATTTGGAAATTACCAATGTCCTTGTTTATAAGTTCCATGATGATACGTTCCATGGCCTTGCAGACCAGGCTCATTAGGCTAAAGAGGCAGCAGTTCCCGGGGTCCATGGTGGCTCCCCCTTTGTGGAGTGGGATAACCGTTGCTGTGCACCATTCAGTGGGCACAAAGCCTGAGGTGAGGCTATGATTGAACATGGTGCTTAGGTGGTGTGCCAGTTCATTCTATAGTTCATTTAGAACACAGCCTGGGATGTTGTCCGGTCCCATGGATGCTGTGTTCTTGGCTTTGGAGAGTGTGGTTTTTACCTGTGCAGCCATGATTACAGGAACATTGCATTCTTCCGGTATAGAGATGGGCCCTTTTGGGGGTGGGGGGGATAAAGTCAGCACTGAACCTGTCTGCCAGGATGTTGACAATATCAGTTGGTTCTGTATATTTAGTGCCATTGTGCTGTAACTCAGAGCAGATCTGAGTGTTGCTATTAAGATTCTTGACATAGTTATAGAATATAAATAAACAAGCTAACGACCCAACGGATGAACGCACCAAGTACCTGTTGTAAAAAATATAGTGCAAAATGAAAAAGTTAGGTACTTGGGCGGTTTCAGTAAAGAAACAAATCCAAGTTGCAGTTCAAATGCAGTTATTCAATTCTTCGGTTAAAGAACTTCTCCGGTATAAATCCAAGTTGTTTATTAACATAAACAGACAGAACAGAGAACAGAGATCACTAATGTTAGCTTCTTCAGATCGTTACATTCTTACTTTACGTTAGTGATTTATATAGTCTTTCCATTAATTGTTAAGTGAGTAATTTGTAACAATTGGATAATCACATAAAAAGAGTGGGAAAATGAATCATTTAAGCATTTAAAAAAGAAGCGTCATCACATTGTATATTATACATATTAAATTTCAACAGTAATTACATACATATTTATATTTATATTTATTTATTTCTATATTTATATACATATTTATATATATACATGCAAGTTTTTAACATTTGACACATATATATATATTCTACATATTGTTTTATATAATCATATATATATATTTTATATATTTTTTATATTTTTTATATTTTTATACATTTCATATATATATATTTATATACATCTATAGGTTTAATATACAACTCTATTTAAACATCTATTAATACACATGTACTCATATATTTGTTACATACACATATATTTATATTATTTTTTATACACATATACATGTTTTAACTTACTAGAATACACTCTATATATTATATATTTTATTTATACATATTTTTAATTACATTCCCTATGTAATCAATGTCATGAGACAATGACATACAGAGATGATACCAAGGTCTTGTTAGTTTACATCTAGATCACTGGTACATAAAAATCACATATTTATGTTCTCGCTCTACATCACATGCAAAGTCCAACTGACCCCCCTTATAGTAAGGTTTATGTTTTTTCTAATATTTCTGAGGTGTTAAATATGCTTCCAACATGTTTTATTCTTACATTTATATATTTTTAACATATCTGAGCATTTTTTATGTTTTTATGTATTTGATCATTTTTTATGTATATGATGATTTTATGTAGTGCAATATACTGTTGAAATTTAATATGTATAATATACAATGTGATGACGCTTCTTTTTTAAATGCTTAAATGATTCATTTTCCCACTCTTTTTTATGTGATTATCCAATTGTTACAAATTACTCATTTAACAATTAATGGAAAAACTATATAAACTACTAACGTAAAGTAAAAATGTAACGATCTGAAGAAGCTAACATTAGTGAAAGCGCTCATCTTTGCTCTCTGTTCTGTCTGTTTATGTTAATAAACAACTTGGATTTATACCGGAGAAGTTCTTTAACCGAAGAATTGAATAACTGCATTTGAACTGCAACTTGGATTTGTTCCGTACCATCATACTGAAACCATTTTGCACTATAGTTATAGAATGCTTTGTGGTTGTATTTAAAATTAGTGGTGATTTTGTTTTCATAACTAGCTTTGGAGGATTTTATGAGGGATCTCAGCTACTTACTGAGGCTGACCAGGGAGTTCTTCCAGTCATGGGATTTTACTCTTTTTTGCAACAGTTTCTTTCTTCTGTTGTAGAGTTTGTTTATGGCAGGGGACCACCAGATTGGCTTCCTTTTTTTGGAGGATAGCATCTTGGTTCTTTTAGGGATAGCATGATTCATGCACTTGTGTAAGTGCTTATAAAGTGCATTTGCGTAAGATTCAGCAGTTGTACCTCTGTTGTCCGTCTGCATGGGTGTCGTGAAGTTTGCCACTTCTGTGTTAAGAAGCAAGAAGTTGGCTTTGGGGAAATTTTTTACAGTGGTTTCCCTAATGGGGGTTGGGGGCGGGATGTGGATGTCTAGGCTGATTAGCTTGTGGTCGGATCTGGCCAACGAGGAATTGACCTCTGGTGTGGAACACCGGTCACCCATGTTGGTAATGACTAGGTGTAGGATATTGCTGCCCCTGGCGGGGTGTGGATAAGTTGATCCAAGGAGTTGGAATTTATGAATTCCAGAAAACATTGAACAAAAGAGTTGGTACATGAGTAGTTTTCCCAGTTACTGGTGGGGTAGTTGAAATCACCCATTGTTAGGGTGTTGGGTTGTACCCTAATATTTTCCAGTGTATCAAGAAATGAGGAGTGGGAATCCTGGGGCATGGTGGGGAATCTGTAACAAGTTACAATTTGGATTGCAGGCTTGCCCAGAGTTAGTTGCACTTGGATAATCTCAGATGTATTATGCTGAGCAACTAGCCTGGAGGTGTGGATATCCTTAATGAATATGAACACTCCTCCACCTTTAGTGTTTCGGTCCCAGTTAGGTGGCTGAAAGGTGTGGTATGAATTATAGCCTGGTAATGCAAGGGTGCTCTTTGGAGCCTTGAACCAGGTCTCCGTCACTACACAAATGTCGATGTTCTCCATTTTAAGGAGTGCCTCGAGTGAATGCATTTTGAGGTTTAGACTTCTAACACTGAGTAGCATTGCCCTCAGATTTTGCTTGCTTGTACCTGTTACGGTGGTGAATATGTCATTTGAACCTTGCCTAAAAAAGGCACTATAGAGGTGGCAAGAGCCTTAGCCAGTATCCAGAATCCCAAGGGTGACAGGTGCAGGCCATCTTTGGCAAAGCATCATGGTCTGTCGATCATGTCATCCCAGGCAGACAGATACCGGATCCCCTTAGAGTGACACCAGAAGCTTAGCCAATTGTTGACGTCAGTCATTTTGTCCTTGTACTGTGGTATCATTCTTCACTTACTATGTCTTTAGGAGATGTCTGGGTTGACACATTTGACCTTGACGTACTGTAATTCAGGTTACACCTTTCATTTACTTAAAATTTCACTTATACATAGAAATGTCAGTATTTAGTATGTCAGGAGGCTGTTGAATGGTCAGGGGCTTTGTTAAAGGAGCTTGGTGCCTCTAGACTTGAGGTAGACTTGGTTACAGAACTGTTAGACATCGTATTGACCTCTAACTATTTTTTGTTTAATGATGAATTCTTTTTACAAAAACGTGGGGTAGCGATGGGCTCACCCTGCGGAGGGGGGGTCGCCAATTTTGTAATGGGCTATTGGGAAACAAACATCTTGAAAAAGATCCCAGGCTTAATGGAACCTGTTGTCTATTATACACGTTTTTTAGACGACATTTTCATTTTGTTTAGAGGCACAGAACCAGAGGCTACAGCACTGGTTGACATCATGAATACCACTACGGACTTTTTAAAGTTCACATCAAAATTTTCATCTGAGGTAATTGATTACCTTGATGTGAAACTAGAAAAGGAGATTGTAGGGCAATGCATTACATCATCTGTTTTCAGAAAACATACATATTGTAACGCATTTCTACACTTTACCAGCTTTCACCCGTACAAGCAGAAAAGAGCTATTGTCAAGGGACAATTGGTGAGAGCTGGCAGGATGTGTAGTACTATGGGTGACTTTGACAAGGAATGCGAACTGTTGAAAACCATGTTTTGTAATCGTGGTTACCCTCACCATATGTTATGTGACCTTATAGGTGAAGTGTCAAGAAAAAGGACTAGTGGTTTTTATAAACCCCTATTACCACAGGGTAGGCCCACAATTAATGTATCATTAATTGATGGTATAACAACGGGAAGTGAACCCGAACATGCGGGAGGGGGGACAAGGTTACAGAGAGGTGATATAATAGACTACTCCCTGAGTTTCATTACTACATTTAGTTTGAATTCTAGGGGGATTTTGGCTATCATAAAGAAGAATTGGCACTTGATATCTACAAATTCATATTTGGTTGAGAGACTTGGCAATAAGCCAAGATTTATTTTTAAGAGATCAAACAACTTAAAAGACCTACTTCAAAGGGATGGAGTGCAAAAACCATTTTACAAAAGAAATGGGATGTCAAAATGTGGTTTTTGTAGATACTGTCAAGAAGTGAGAATAGGTGAAACGTTTATGATCAGGGAAAGAAAATTTCGGATACATTTTGCCTTAAACTGTGACAGCAAATCTATTATCTACATTGCTTTGTGCAATTGCTGTGACGCGTTTTATATAGGCAAAACGGATCGGCGTTTGAAGGATCGTATATACGAACATTTATGCTAATAAGGAACAATAAGAGCGAAGCTTAGCAAAACATATTTGCCTTAACCCTGGTCATAGTTTCTCATTCATGGCCATTGACCATGTCCCTATCACTATTAGAGGAGGGCCATTCTCATTGATTCTTGAAAACAGGGAGCTTGAATGGCAATTACGCCTGGATTCATTTAGGGATCCAGGACTTAATAGTAATTGCAATATAGCACCTGTTTTAAAATTAAAAAGTTATTTTAGGTAAAACATCCCTGGTTAAACAGTTTTGGTATTTGCCATAGTACTTGATAGTATTAGTAGTTCGGAATGACACTATAGGGATGAAATTAACCCCCTTCTGGGGACTTAATAGTAATAAATATGTGTTTTGTTACTTTTCTGAATGGTGTATCACATTAGTTACGATATTATATATTATGCATACTTTTGTACTTTTTGCATTATATGCATATACATTATAAATGCACTTTGAACAAATGAGTTACCGTTGCTTGAACTTTTATACTTTTGTGCTATATCATGTTATGATGATATGTATAGTTTGTAATATACATCTATGACATGATTAGATCTGTTTTTGTAAATATGATATATTTTTTAAATTGAATGATTTTAATAATGTATTATTGACGCTGTTTGAGGAAATGTGATGATGTCACTTCCTCTACTTGTGTTTAAATGCCATGTTTCAGTGTTAAATATATTTTCTGATGAAGCTACGGGCTGCCGTGGTGAAAACGCTAATGTTTTAATAAACACGTTAAAGAAGGATTTTGGCTGTGATTGCTTCCGACAAGGAGTTCGTTTTAAAGTTTATTTTTGTCACTGCACAAATGTCGATGTTCTCCATTTTAAGGAGTGCCTCGAGTGAATGCATTTTGAGGTTTAGACTTCTAACACTGAGTAGCATTGCCCTCAGATTTTGCTTGCTTGTACCTGTTACGGTGGTGAATATGTCATTTGAACCTTGCCTAAAAAAGGCACTATAGAGGTGGCAAGAGCCTTAGCCAGTATCCAGAATCCCAAGGGTGACAGGTGCAGGCCATCTTTGGCAAAGCATCATGGTCTGTCGATCATGTCATCCCAGGCAGACAGATACCGGATCCCCTTAGAGTGACACCAGAAGCTTAGCCAATTGTTGACGTCAGTCATTTTGTCCTTGTACTGTGGTATCATTCTTCACTTACTATGTCTTTAGGAGATGTCTGGGTTGACACATTTGACCTTGACGTACTGTAATTCAGGTTACACCTTTCATTTACTTAAAATTTCACTTATACATAGAAATGTCAGTATTTAACTTGAAAGACAATGTGTTATTAAGAAAAAATATGAAAAAAAAATCTGCAGAACATGTGAGTGCAGGATATAACCCAGTGTTAAGACACTTTGCATCTGCATGCATTTCATTTCAATTATGGTAGTGCTTATAATTAAAGGAAATATCTGAAAAGAAAGCTGTATGCCATAGCAATCAAATTACACTGATTTAGAACCTTAATGGCCTATCTATTGTTAAGAGTTTCAGTTCAGCAATGTTACAGCTGAGAATTACCTAGAACATAAAACAAATATTATTATTAATTATTAAGAGAAAGGCCGCGGTGGTGCAGCGGTTAGTGTTTTCGCCTCACAGCAAGAGGTTCTCCCGTTCGATTCTCGGCTGGAGTGCCTTCTGTGTGAAGCCTGCATGTCCTCCCCGCAGTCGCGTGACGTTTGAAAGACATGCAGGTAGGTATGTGCATGAATGGGTGTGCCTTTGTTGAAGGTTGGGTGCTGGGCTGGCAACTTGGCACTGTAAAAAAAAACTGCCAATCATTAGCAGACCGGAGTGCCGCTGTGGTGACCCCTAACTGGGAAAAGCCAAAAGACTATTTTATTAAGAGAAACACTACTCAAAAATAAAAAAATATGTGAGCACCCTGCCATGTAAACTAGCACTGTTGCTACTTCACCCTGAGCATTGCACAAGTTATGATTTATTTATCTGTGGACACAACTTGTTCTGTATGTGAAAATGAAATAATCTGATGTGCAGTGCCTTAAGATACAGTAAATCATTTTAAACATGTAATAGTTACAATTAAGAAAACATTGTTTGATACAAAAAAGCATGTGATACATTTTCCATTCAAGTGCAAGGTATAAACTCATGTTACATACTAAAATAACACTTTTTATTAAATGTACTACTTCAGGAGATTCAGTGTGTGCATACTTAAGTACACCATTTAAGCAGAAATTATTGTGCAAAACCGTTAAAGATGTAATTATTCCTTATATGATGCCGCAGTGGTGCAGCGGTTAGCATTGCTGCCTCACAACAAGAAGTTCTCCAGTTCAGTTCTCATCTGGGGTGCCTTTGGTGTGGAGTCTACATGTCCTTCCTGCAATCGCTTGGGTTTGCTCCGGGTCTTCCGGTTTCCTCCCACATCCCAAAAACATGCTGCAGGTGGATTGGACACTCTAAATTGGCCCTAGATGTGCATGTGTGTGTGCCTTCTGTAGAAAGTTGGCACTAGGATGGCAACTCAACACAGTAAAACTGCACTGCTAATTGTTCTGCATACAGTTGTTCTGTTGTGATGACCCCTAATGGGAAAAGCCAAAATGAGAAGAAGAAGATGAGAGCTTATGACATCACTTAACAGGTGTCAGTGAACAATCAGGCATGATTGTTATAAACAATAATATGAGTAGTTGGGCCCCATTTAGATGATAGAAGTTTCAGAACTTCAAATTTCATATGGCCGACGCCATATGATCGAAGTTTTAAAACTTAGAACACCTAAACGGAGATCTCCATACAGCAGGGAATGGGAGTTTTCCCTTTTCCTCGCAGTAGTGCAATCTCAGAGTTGGTATATTTAAATAGTGGGGGGGGGGGGGTCCTGCATTAATGTGTAGTTCTTTTTTTTTTTTTTTTTTTTTTTGAATGTTCGAAGTTTTAAAACTTCGATCATATAGTCACAGCCATATGTGATTCGATGTTTTGAAAATTCAGTCATTCAATAGGGATCCAAGTAGTTATTCTGAAATAAATAAATTATTTAAAGATAAGAGGGAATGCCTGCTGAACATTGATAGTGGACCATGCCCCGCATGCTGTAGCCCACACATATCAGTGCATGCATGAATTATACTCTGTGTGTTTGTTACAAGAAAGGAAACACTAATCTGAACATCATGGTCCATAGTTCTGGACTAGATGCCACCTCTTTACTTGCACAACCAAATGCCTTGCAGGAGCCTGCCTTATGGTGTCCCTGTCTAGTGTTACCAGCTGGTCATCATTAGTCACAGTAGGACTGGAACTAGAAGCTACAATGACAGCATCAGTCAGTTCGCCACCAGACTGGTGCATAATCATGGTGTGCAGAATGCAACATGCAGTAAGCATCCTGCTTGAAGTAGCTGCTGGGTCGTACTGAAGTGCATCCACAGACTCATCCAGGCATCTGAATCTGCTTTTCAGTATGCCAGTTACTCTGTCAATAACAATACATGTTGTGACAGGGGTGTATTAAAATGATCTTCCACAGCTTTGTTTGGATTTCTCATGAGTCATGGCTCCAGTGGATATCAAGCATCATCTGAGGGAAAAATGGGGGAGAAACAAAGAGAAATGGTTTTAGTATTAAGCAATACATTTTACTGAGAATGGTCATACTTAAATGATAAAAAATCCACTTACCAACAAGATGACAGCTAAAAATTCTACTATGCAGGAAGAAACAGTAGAGTGAACTAGTGTACCAGAAATTAAAATCATGTGCACCACAAGGATGCTGGGCAGAAACATTTGTGATGCACCCTGAACACACCACCTGACAGTTGATTGAATGGTAACCCTTTCTACTGAGCTACCATTCCCTCTTGGAGCAGATAGGGCCCACAACTTGGGTGCAGTCTATCACACTGAGCACCTCAGGGAAGTGTGTCACCCCATAAACAGCACTCATAGTCCAGGCTTGGCTCTGAGTTGACACCAGGAAATAGATGTACTGCTTCTCCCTTTGCAAGTATACATCCAGGAACTGCTGATGTATCTTCAAGGCAGAAGCCTGTAAAATACCCAACATGTCCAAAGTCTGCCTCTGGAAGGTTCCTATGGCAAGTATAGTGAGTGCTATGCATGCCTTAGCATCCACAGGGATAGGAAGGACATGTATCCCCCCAGTACCTCTGTGGATGCCATACATGCTCACTAAGAACTTTACAAATTCCCTTTCCACTCTAAACTTGTCAAATATCTCCAAATTGATGAGTTATTCTCTGTCTCTATCTATACCTTCTGAATCGGCTAGTGTCAGTTGGTGCAAGCGTTTTTTGGCTCAGCCAAGACAAGAAGCTCACACCAGGAAATGGCAATGCTAGCAGTAAGGGAATGCATCTTCGCCAATTTCAGATTGGATAGAAAAGGCATGATCCTACATTTTATAATGAATCTGTGCATGGTGTGGAAATGAGTCAAATTATGTGAAGCAGTGCAATAAAAGTATAGATTGTATAAATACATTCATTAAATCATATAATATACAGATAGCAGAAGCTATTTATGTTAGCTTATTAAAACATAAATTAGGATATGGGAATAGTATATGGTTTCCTCATACCAAATTTCATAAACTAAAACTGAAAAGTTGAGAGAAAAAGATTGACAATAACACGTGGAATGGAAAATCTAACTTAAGATGAAAGACTGGTCAAGCTATGGTTTTTCAATAAAATCCAGGTATCTTTGGGGAGACTTGATACTAGTTTTCAAGGCAGCACACTATACATACTTCATAGGTGTATACTAGGCTAATTGCCCTGGAGCCTTTAAAAGCCTAGCCCATAGAAATGCCCTGGCATCATGCCACCCAACATTGGTTTCCAGTGCCTCTATCAAGTAGGACCACTGGAGTGATCCCTGGGGTGAACTTTCTATTTTCCATCCACTCATCAAGATTTCACTTGAAGAGGGCCATTGAGATGCTCTGTTTGACATATATGGGTAGTCTGTTCCACAGCATGGGCAGTCTCTGGGTTATGAGCCTGTCCCTCCAGCATATTCTGTTGATTGTGGTAATGAGGTTGAGGTCTCTGAAGTGTGTGGTGTGGGGGATTGGGATTTATTTAGATGCAGCATTTCTAACAGAGCTGGGTCAGACATGGCTTTGTAAGTCAAGCAGAGATCGCCTCTTAGTAGACGATGTGAGACAGAGAATAGCTGGAGTTTTTTGAGTATGTCTATGGAGGACATGTGTTTAAGGCCTAGGATCCTCTTTGTGAGGTACTTTTGTGGCCTTTCCAGGTGTTGCACATATCTAGTGAGGTACATGCCAAATGGGGCATTATACTCAACGATTGGCCTAATGAGTTAAGAGTAGAGAGATGATGACCTTCTTCCTGGATGCAAAACCCTTGGTAATGAGATGTGCCACATAGAAGGACTTTCTGACCACAGTTGCAATGTGGTGGTTGAAGGAGAGGTTGCTGTCAACCAGTGTCCCTAAATCTCTTATAATGCCTTCAGTGTTCAGTGGGCTCCCATCATGTGGTAATTAGTGGGAACTGAGTTTTTCCCAAAGTGGATGACGACGCATTTTTTGGCATTATGCTTAAGGCCGTGGTTTCGACACCAGTTATTGGTCTCATTGAGGCCTTTCTGTAGGATGTCTACATCATTTTGGGAGTTAATAATGGCTCCCAGCTTGCAGTCGTCTGTGAACTTGGTCAGCCAGATTCCCTCCGTGTTGGCCTGGTCTTCTGAGAAGTAGATGCCGAACAGGAGAGGACCCAGGACCAATCCCTGTGGGACTCCACTCGTGCCTGTTGGCAATCTGACTTGGAGTCTGCTACTTTTACACTATGGGTTCTATCTGTGAGACAATTTGCAACCCACCTAGTAATGTAGGGGTTGATGCTTAGTTTGGTGAGTTTATCAAGAATTCCTGAGTGGGGAATAGTATCAGAGGCCTTGACCAGACCAAGGTAGGCTGTATGTACTGCCTTGCCCTCATCTACAGCTCTGGTGACTGACTCAAAGAAGTCACCCATGTTGAGCAGGCATGATCTACATTTCACAAAACCAAATTGCTTGGGATCTAGAATTTGGAGATTCCCCTATATCCTTGTTAATTAGATCCATGATGATACGCTCCATAGCCTTACATATCAGACTCGTCAGGCTGATGGGGTGATAATTCCTAGGGTCTGTACTCTCTCCCCATTTATGCAGAGGGGTGAGTGTACCATTGCACCATTTGGTAGGGACAAAGCTTGAGGTGAGGCTGTGATTGAACTGGGCACACAGATGTGGTGCCAATTCACTTTGTAGTTCATGTAGAACACATCCAGGGATATTGTCGGGTCCCATGGAAGGTGTATTCTTGGCCTTGGACAATGCAGCTTTAACCTGTAGCATTCCTCCAGTATTCTGACTGGTTACTTGGGGGGGGGGGGTACAGTTGGCACTGAATCTGTCAACCAGTATGTTGACATTATCTGTTGGCTCAGTATAAGACGTACCATTGTGCAGTAACTCAGAGCAAACCTGGGTATTGCCTTGGCGATTCTTGATATAACTATAGAAGGCTTTGTGTTTGTTTTTAGTGTCTGCCAAAATTCTGTCTTCATAGCTGGCTTTAGAGGTTTTGATGAGGGATCTCAACTTTTTGTTGAGGGTAATAAGGGAGTTTTTCCAGTCTTGGGACTTCACCTTTTTCTGCAACAGTTTCTTCCTTCTGTTGTAGAGTTTATTAATGGTAGGGGACTACCAGATTGGCTTCTGTTTTTTGGAGGAGAGCGTCTTGGTTCTGTTGGGTATGGCTAGTTCCATGCATTTATGTACATGTTCGTACAGTTCATCTGTGTATGATTCGGCAGTCATGTATCTATTTTCCATTGACATGGGTGCCATTAAATTACCCACCTCTGTTTTTAGGAGCCCAAAGTCACTTTTGGAGAAGTTATTCATGGTGGTTAGCTTTGCAGGGGGTGTGGGTGAGATGTGGATTTCCATGTTGATTAGTTTGTGGTCGGATCTAACCAGGGAGAAATTGACTATTGGTGTAGAGCAGTGGTTGCCCATGTTAGTAATAACCAGGTCAAGGATGTTGCTTCCTTTAGTGGGGGTAAGAATGAGCTGGTCCAGGGCATTGGAAATGATGAATTCCAGGAAGCATTGGGCCAGTGTACTGGTGCATGAGTAGTTTTCCCAGTTGATGGAGGGGTAGTTGATGTCACCTAGTATGAGAGTGCTGGGTTGGACCCTACTTATGGAAATATCCCCCCAATCAAAAAAGAGATTGTGGTGGACGTGTAAGGCTGTTATGAATTTTTAAGAAAATAACAGAACTGTTAACTGGTTACATGAAAGGGAAAGTAAGAAGTTGGAACTTGGCTACTGCAAGAGATAATTTGCCATAATTTAAAAAGGCAATAGATTATTATAGACAGAAATGTTTTATACATATGGCTAAAGGGGCTTTATTGTATTCTATTGCATATTGAATTGAGGATGCATGCAGTAACAAAGTCAGCAATAAATTAATTAAAAAGATAAGCAAATAATATCTTACAAAATAAATTAAGCAGTAATAACAATAACAGAATAACCAATAGAGGTATACATGATATCTAAATTAAATAAGCTTATGTATTCATTTGCTAAATTGGTAAGCCTACTGGGCACAAGTGTCCATTCTCAGGAGTGACCTAGTAGCATTGTCTGATTAAGTGACTTGCATAGAATCACTTAGCAGGCAAATGGAGTGGGAAGAAATTAAACCCTGTACCCTGCACTACAAAAACAAAATAGCTTTATAACTGCGCACAGCCTTAATCTTCTGTATTAAATGTTAGTATAAGTAACATATAAGTAACATGAAATAAAACCTTGTGCATCTGAAAATCTATACTGACTAGTTTAAATTAAAAATTAAATTTCAACTAACTAATACATTTCTGTCTGTTAAGGAACATCTGAAGTGTCAGAATGTAGAATAAAACATACAAGGCAAACTTGATGGCACAATCATACAAGTTAATATTTAAAAGAAAGTACGTAAATCAAGTGTAAAACAGAGGAAATTGTATGACAATCAGAAAAATATTATGAACAGCAGCTCTATGGACACTGATTGTAAAGTCGCACAGTATAGATGGTAAGGTGGTTCACACAGCCTATCTTGACCTCTCCAAGGCTTTCAACACTATCCCCCATTCTGGAATTATAGCTAAACTCACTAAACTAGGTATAAATCCCTACATCACAAGATGGGTTGCCAACTGGCTAACTGACAGAACCCACACTGTAAAAGTTGCAGACTCCAAATCTAACTTTAGACCAGTGACAAGTGGAGTACCATTGGGTTCAGTCCTGGGATCTCTCCTGTTTGGTATCTACTTCTCTGAAGTACAGGCTAACACAGAAGGCCTTTGGCTAACGAAGTTCGCAGATGACTACAAACTAGGAACCATAGTCGAGTCCCCAAATGATGTGGACATCCTACAGAAGGGCCTCGCTGAGACAGATGACTGGTGTCAGAGCCATGACCTCAAGCTCAATGCCAAAAAGTGCACTGTCATCCCCTTTGGTAAACACTCTGTACCCATGAACTACCACATAGGCGGCAGTCTACTTAACACCAAATGTGTGATAAGAGACTTTGGGACCCAGGTGGACAGTAGTCTCTCGTTTGATAATCACATCGTCACAGTAGTCAGGAAATCCTTCTACGTGGCATACCTCATCACAAAAGGGTTCTCATTCAGGAAAAAAGAGGTCATTGTCCCTCTCTACTCGACACTCATTAGACCCATTATAGACTACAACACATTTTTGGAATGTACCTCACAAGACATCTGCAGCAGCCGGAAAGGCCACAGAAGTACCTCACAAAGAGGATTACTGGCCTCAAACAGATGCCCTACACTGACCGTCTCAAAAAACTCCAGCTTTACTCCGTAGCATATCGCCTACTTTGAGGTGATCTCTGCCTAACATATAAAGCTATGTCAAACCCAGAGCCGTTGGGCATGCTACACCTAAAGAAATCCCAATCCCTCCGAGCTACATCCTCAAGGGACCTAAATCTTGTCACCACAATAAACAGGACATGCTGGAGGGATAGATTCCTGTCCCAGAGACTTCCCATACTCTGGAACAAGCTGCCCATCTACGTCAAACAAAGTTCCTCATTAGCAATCTTCAAGAAAAATCTTGATGAGTGGATGGGAAATAGGAAATATACCTCGGGGATCACTTCTGTGGCTCTTCTCGACAGGGGGACAGGAAAATAACTTTTGTGGGTGGCGTAAGTCAGGGAACCTTGTTATCTAGACTTACTTAGGCCCTTGTGCCAATAGCCTAGTACCTACCTATTTCTTCAAAAATCACAACAGCAGAAATAGAGTATTTATGACAAGAAAGGCTATACAAAGGCAAAGAAAGTCATAAAAAGCTTAAAGCAAGTTTTTCAGACAGCAGGAGTAGCTGTTTCTAAAATCCAGATTCTTATCAGCTTAGTTTTTCATTGCAGTAATAGCAACCATGCCAAAATGGATATAACAGCCAGGGCTTACTTCCATATATCCCATGGACTTCCACTACTGGTGGTTTAAGGTATTTCACAGTGAAAACTCAGTGCACTTTTACTGAATGGTTTGTGTGACCTCTTTACCCTTTGGTTTGGATGCTGTTTGGTTTATATTGTAGGCACACTGAAGTGAATGGACATCAGGCTTTCATTTTAAGCTCTGGGTTTCTAAAGTAAAGCCAGATAATTTATTTATGCTGTACTGAATAGGTCAAACAAGCAAACACAAAAAAAAGTCAAAATATGCATGTGTACACCTAGTGAGATTGGCTTTATTGGCCTGAATGTATCCATAAAGACATAAAAAGTAAAAAGTCATGGGCATTCAGAAATCATGCAGCAGAAACACTGGTATGTCACTAAGAGGTCATTTACATTTATCCTATGGGCCTCCACTACAGGAGGTTTAAGGTGTTACACATTGACGACTAGCTTATCTGAGTCTTCCGTGCATTGTTTACTGAATAGTTTCTCTCTGTGATCTTTTTACCCTTTGGTTTGGAAATAATAGCCATTGACATAGCAGATCAACAAGACTGTATACTATAAGTTAATTTGCTTATATCCCATTATTTTGTAGTCATCAGATGAAAAAGTTGGACTGCAGACAATGTAGAAGCCAAAATAATAGAAGATGATACAAATCAGCTAGACATATGGTACAAATTGTGGCTTATCTAGTTAAAATCCACCTAGTCTAAATCATAAAAATGTCAATAAAATATAAATAGTTCCATAGATACAGGTAGTTAAAGCTAGGCAAGTGAAATAGACAGCTAGGTAGGCAGCTGCTAACTACCATCTTGTTCAACAAGAATAATACTGAAGTGAGAAGTGACAGCCAAGTATAGATAATACAGATATTTCTGCTTACTTTACATGGTAACAAATACATTTTGGGGAGTGTTTACATGTAAATTTAAGTGGAAGAAAACTTGCAGTACTGATCATGCAGAACAGCATAGTTCTTTATTTTATTTTTATTTTATTTTATTTTACATTTGTTAAATGGGAAAGTTCAACTGGATACAGGTCTATTTTCAGTGGAGGCCCGGGGAGAAAAGCTCCACGTGAAATTGTGTATAAGTAAACAAGAAATGTAAGTGAACAATAAGAAATATAATAGAATACATATGCGCACACATGAGGAAATACTTGAGTACATTTTTAACAAGTTCTAGTGTCTACAGTACAATATACATGATAATGTTTAAAAAATAAACAGATACATAATGATCAGGGTTTTTTTTTTTTTGGAGTGCTGTTTATTCTATACAGTATATGGCAGAACATATCAGTGGATTAACAAGTATATCAGAGGAAACAGCATGATCCCTGATGGAGTCCTTGTAACAGTGCAGTGGGGTGGATTAGCCAGGGGGTGTAGCATGAACAAAGCCAGCTGTTTCCAAAGTGGATTTTCATGAGTTTTTTAAAATGGGTAGTAGAGGTGGTGGATGTAATTTGACTTGGGAGTGAATTCCAGGTTCTGGCAATAGGGCATGCAAAGAGATATTTCCCAGTATCATTTTTGTGTTTGATGACTTTTAAGAGGTTTTGGTTAGTAGATCTTAAGGTTCTAGTGGGGATGTAGAGCTGAATTAGCTGCAGAAGAGCTGGGGTTTTGTCAGGAAGGTATTAGAGTTTGTGTGCTATTGTGAGTTGATTGAGTAGGAGTAGGTGAGGCAACTCCAGCCAGTTAAGTTGCTTGAGGGATAGACAGTGGTGGGATCTATAGGAGGCGTCAGTTGCAAACGTGGCTATCTTCTTGTAACAAGCTTCCATTTTGTTTCGTTATGTGCGGTGGAGATTAGTCATGATAGGGGAGGCATAAAGGAGGATGGATAAGAGGTGATTTCTTGCGAAAGTGGCTTTGGTATGATGAGTGATGAAGTGTTTGTTGCTATAAAGGAGTCCAAGCTTTTTATTTACTTTCTTGATTGCTTGTTCTATGTGTATGTCAAATTTTAGATTATTGTCTGTTTCAACACCTAGCAGTTTTGTGTGTGTTGTTGGGGTGATATGAGTATTATCAGTGGATTGAATGGTAAACTCATTATTTGGGGGAGGAGATCTACCAGGGCTAAAGAGCATTAGTTTGGCTTTTTTTGGGTTAAGAATAAACCAAGTTGTCGGAAGCACTCCCAGTAACCAGTAATACAAAAACAAGAGTGCAGGTAGCGTAGAGAGATGAAAAAAATGAACTTGCCAAACTTTGAAGATTTGTAATTTATTCCAAATGACAGTTGCCAAAAAAAATTTGGGGGAGGAGATCTACCAGGGCTAAAGAGCATTAGTTTGGCTTTTTTTGGGTTAAGAATAAGTTTAATGTTAGAGAATCAAACTTCGGCTAAAGTAAAATTATTTTGTGTGAGGGTTTGTAGTTCATTTAGAGTGGGGGTGGCACATATAATAGTGATGTCATCTGCGTATTGCACTATTGAGGCAGAGGGAGAGGATGAAACTATTTGGTTTGTAATTAGGGAGAACAGCAAAGGACCGAGGATGGAACCCTAAGGGACTCCTATGGTTACTGGTAATGGGGGGGGGGGGGGCAATTGGTCTTGCCAAAGGACTGCTTGCTGATGGCCTAAGTAGCAGTTGAACCATGATATAGTGGAGGAGCTCATGTTAAGGGTATTTAGAGTTTTGAGGAGTATATGGTGGTTAACCATATCAAAGGCTTTAGATAGATCTAAGAATATAGAGGATACGAATAATCCCCTATTCATGTGGTGATTAACTATGTTGGTAAATGAGAGTAATGCTGTAGTGGTGCTGTGGGAAGGTCTAAAACCATGCTGAGATTTAGATAATTGTTGTTTAGGAGGTACTGCATTAGTTGAGAATGAACTACTCTCTCCAATATTTTAGATAATGGAGATAAAATTGCGATTGGGTGGTAGTTTGTGAGTTCGAGAGTTACGTCCTTTGTGCAGTGGGATAATGTGTGATATTTTCCATGTGTCAAGAACTTTACATTCTGTTATAGATCTATTTATGAGACTAGATATGGGGTAGGCTATAGCCTCTGCAGTTAATTGAAGGAAGTCTGCTGGGAGAGTGTAAGTTACTAGTGTGGTTGGTTTAAGTTTTTTGAGGAGTTTGGCTATTGTCTTAGTAGGAACTGGATTTAGAAAAAAGCTGGGGGACATCTTTAGTGTTTAATTAAGTCGGCCCTGAGGATGGAGTCTCCCCGGCTCCGTTCCCCTCGGAGGAGCTTCGGACCCTGTCGCTGGCGCAGGCTTCTCGTCACCACCACTGTAGGCCGGTGTCGGTGGAGTCGTCTTCCCTTTCCAGCCGCATCCTTTCCAAAGTGGAGATAAGATGATGTGGAAGTTTATCCACACTCAGATACAGTTGGGAGTCCTGCCTGCCCCCTCTCTCTCCAGAGTGATGGGCATGCAATCCGCGGTCATCCCTATGAGTCCTTCTCTGGTCTGATCTCCTGTTTTGGAGCCCTTGGATCTGAGGACACTCAACGTTCAGGGGTTGGCTGTGATGGTAACTTGTACCTCGCTGCCGGCCATGGCCCTGAGCAGGTCGGATCTGACTAGATTAGATCAGTCCATCTCTCGGATGCATAGCTTTGGTGCCGGATCCAAGGGGGTGGCCTCAGCTCTGAGCCTTTCAAAGCAGAGCCTTCCCCTTGGTATCTTGGTGCCTGGAGGTTCGGCTCCAGCTCCCTTATTGGGTCAGATGGTTACGGCTCCGACCATTGTTCCTTCCCAGGAGGTCCGTTCCCCTTTGGCTTTCGATGTGGTGGAGAGGGTCCTCTCGATCCCATCAAGACTTTGACGATCTCGTTTTCAGAGTCCATCCTAGCTCCCTCTGTTTCTAGCATGGATCCGGCCATTCTACCATCTCGGGGACAGCCTGCTGCCTCTTTGCCCCAGGGCGCTCCCTCTTGGGAGCAGCGACACATTGGCATGTCCTCCCCAGAGACCTTCACTGAGGAGGTTCCTCGCAAGAGTATGTGTAAAAGGAGGCACTTGGACTACCCACTGGAGTCCCTCATGGAAGACACCAATTTGGAGGAAGGGAGTGGTTCCTCCTGATCACACCCCAAGGATGTCTCCTTTGGAGACATCATGGAAATCCTACATCAGTGTGGGGGTGGGGGTGTGCCCAAAAACCTAACCTGGATGAATCGGTGGTCCTGGAGGCATTTGGCGCAGGACCTTCTACTTCCTGGGTGCCCCCTCCCACGAATCCTTTGGTGGATCTTATTACATCTCAGGCATGGAAGGAACTCGACACGGTGGAGCTCATTCCCAAATGCCCGGACAAGGTTTTGAGCCCCCCTTTGGACAGGACCCATTGAAGTAAAGGATCCGCGGTTGATGCCATGGTGGTGGCAGCCGCCACTAAGAAGGAGCTCACCCAGGAGTGCTCCACTGTCCACCCTCCTGACCGAGAGTCCAGGATGATGGACCATTTTGGGAAGCTGGTGTACACTTCAGCGACCTTTTCTGTGCGTGCGCCGAATTCTATGGCACATGTGATTAGGCTGCAGTGAGACCTGGTCAAGGAGGTCACTGAGTCTACCCCTGGGTCCATGTCAGCAGACAAAAAAGTGTTCTTATCCCAGATGACCACCCTGACATCTATTGCAAACACCTCTATGCCTCTCCTCTCCCGTGCATCTGAGGGCGCCGCTAGAATTGCTGGTACAGGTGTTGCCATCAGTCGCCATGCCTGGCTCTAGCTCTGTGCTTTTTCGGAACCCTTTAAGGTGTCTTTTATGAATGTCCCGTATGACGGTTCCTCCCTTTTTGGGAAGTTGCTACATAACACCTTAGTTCAAAGTGAGAAGGACGGGAAGACTGTGACTGCCATCAGGATCCACTTTTCGGCCCCTCAACGAACCTTATCGAGGAATCACTGAGGGGCCAAGAAGATGTGGTTCCGAAAATCTGAAAGCTATTCCTAGAACACTCAGAACTCACCTTCCTCCAGGGGCAGAGGGGGATTTGATAGACGCCGCCCTAGAGGCAGAGGGGGTCCAAGAAATCAAGGGTCTAGAGAGCCTTTCTCGGAGAGACCTGCACAGCAACCCTGAAGGGGTTGCCTGGCTGCTCGTCTCTGGAGGCAGTCGGGGGTCGCCTATCGCTACACCTAATAGAGTGGGAGTCCATCATGGAGTATCGTTGGTTGTTGCAAATTATATCCAGAGGCTATTCAATCCCCTTTCTCACATCATCTCCTCCATCCAGACTCCTCCCGGACGTTCCACTTGCAGAAAGGGAGGATGCAGCACTGCAAATTGCAAAGCTACTAGAAAAGTGAGTCATCCAACCTGTCCCCCAGACCAGTCCGGGTTAAGCATTTATTCCAGGTTCTTTTTGTTGCCAAAGAAGATGGAGGACTTAAGACCCATTCTGAGTCTCTCTCACCTTGAACCTGTCAGTGGCCAAGACCAAATTCCGGATAGTCACCCTTCTATCTATCCTGCCCTTCCTGCAGGACAACAATTGGATGTGCTCGATCGAACTTCAGGATGTGCACTATCATATCAAAATGGACAGGCACTCTCGGAGGTTCCGCCTCTTCTGGCTGGGATCCAATTATTATCAGTTCAGAGCGCTCCACTTTGGTCTCACCACAGCCTCCAGGGTTTTCACCAAAGTGATGCCAGTGGTAGCGGCTCACCTGAGACTACAGGGCATACAGATCTTCCCCTACCTAGATGATTGGATCCTCACTGCCCCTTCCAGGCATCAGCTCAGTCAAGCGAGGGATTTTTTTCTT
Source organism: Protopterus annectens (assembly GCF_019279795.1). Taxonomy (NCBI): domain Eukaryota; kingdom Metazoa; phylum Chordata; order Ceratodontiformes; family Protopteridae; genus Protopterus; species Protopterus annectens. The sequence continues at coordinate 1,425,613,291 of NC_056729.1, forward strand.
CTCTTTGCCCAACAGGTGGGCATTACCATCAATCTGAACAAGTCATCACTGGCCTTGATTCAAGTGTTAGATTTCACTGGAGCTCGAGTGGACACGATTTAAACCATTGTCTTTCTTACCTTGGAGAGGATTCAATCTTTGGAGCTACACATCTTTTGCATTCTTCAAGCTCAGTCACCGACAGCGGAAATGGTATTAAGAGCACTGGGGTCCATGGCAGCCATGATCAAACTCTTGCCCATGGCATGTTTTCACATGCGGGTTCTTCAGTGGACCCCCGTGGTCCATGTTAGATCTCCCTTTGTCTCATCCTGTTCGAGTATCTCGGGTGTGCAGAGACTGTCTTCTGCGGTGGATTAATTCTCCGGATCTTGTTTGGGGTCACTCTTCTTTTCCACCTTCCCCCTATGCCAAGGTGACCATGGACGCCACCCTGCTGGGGGGGCACTGCTCAGAAAGGACTGTCCAAGGCATGTGGTCCCTCTATGAGAGCAGATTGCATATCAGTGTCTTGGAGATGAGGGCGGTGCTTCTAGTTGGCAGGGATCTTTCAGCAGGATGCCAGTTCTTCTATGGTCAAGGTCCAACTTGCAGCAATTTCTAATTTTCATATAGGAGATAATATGGCTTCCTTAGCATTCTCTAAGCTTTGCAAAGCCTTTCTAAAAGGCACTTTTTTTCTTCCACCCTTGGTGAAGGACCCAGTGCCTCCGTGGGATCTTACATTAGTTCTGCAAGCTCTAGTTTCGTCCTCTTTTGAGCCTGCAGCCTCTGTGGATCTGCAATTTCTGTCCTGGAGAACAGCCTTCTTGGTTGCTATTACTTCTGCCAGGAGGGTTTTGGAGCTTCAAGCTTTGTTGGTCAAGCCCCCTTATATGATTTTTTATAAGGATAGTGTGCCTTACATACTAATTCATCTTTCCTTCCTAAGGTAGCTTTGGAGTCCAATATTAATCCGGTGATTAATCTTTCGGTCTTTTTTTTTTTCAAATTTTCAAAACAAGGGAGAATATAAATTTCACTTGTTGGATGTGCACAGACAGTTACATTTTTATCTGCACAGGGCTAAATCCTTTTGCAAGTCTGACCAGCTGTTCATTTCCTACTCTAAACCCTTTTTAAGGAAACCAATATCTAAGGTCACCATTGCCCGCTGGATTTCCCAGTGGAGTATTCTGGCATATTCTGCTAGGGGTTTATCCCTGTCAGTCATGCGGAGGCACATTCCACCAGATCTATGGCTATTTCAGCGGCCTTTTGGTCTAGAGTTTCGTTAGATGATATCTGCTCTCCGATAACTTGGACTTCATCTCGTACCTTCATTTCGCATTATAAGTTGGACATCATGTCCAGGAATAGGGCATCCTTTGACTCCGCTATGCTCCTCAGTATCCTTCCATGAGGGCCTCCCAGGTGTTTAGTAGCTGGGGACTCTGACCCACAGGTTGAAGATCAAATGAAGACAAGAACTTCAGATAAAGAAGTTATGTACTCACCATAACATTCCATCTGAGTTGTTCTTCATTTGTCTTCAGCTATCCCCCCTAACCCCTGCCTTGCACAGGCTGTATGGTGGTCTGACAAGTAGAGGATGTGGTCACCTCCTGCATACCTCTTACTCTTTCCCTTTTTGCTTATACAGACATTTAGTATGTGACAAGGTGTTGGGTCTGGTGTGGATGCTAGTTGGGCGGCAAACTCGATCTGAAGGAAGGAAGGAGACAGGGTCATTATGGGTAGGGGAGGAGCTTTGAGCTCGGATCAGATGCTGGATATATGGCCGAGTCGGATCCGTGTCGGATCCGGGAACCCACAGGTTGAAGACAAATAAAGAACAACTCAGATGGAATGTTATGGTGAGTACATAAGTTCTCTTTATCACTTATTCAGAGGGTGTGGACTTGTCAGCCCTCTCATTCACAGCATATATCCAACTACACAAGAGCATATATTAGGAAGGAACTGGTTAGTCTGACACAGAAGGACAGTGTGAGTATAAACTGATGTTGCATTTAATCAAGACTATTCTTTTTATAACTTTACCTGACTTTAAAGTTTCCTGTTTTAATCTCTATAACCTGCTGAAGTCATTCATACCATGTTGTTTAATGTGGGGGTGCGGGACATTTTCTCACAAAACAACAGTTGGAAAGCTATTTATAATTAAACTAATTGTTCAAAATGACACATGAATTGTGAAAGAAAATATGATTTTCATTGAAAAATGCTCCCTACCCTCTGTGCAGTGGGCAGGACCCCCTCCATTCAGTACTTAATATTCAACTACAGAGGAAATTTACCTCAGGGGAAAGAGAGATTCTCCCTTAGCAGTGGTCTTAACTGACAAAGTGCACTTTTGCCCAACTGTGCATAGCACATTTAGTTGTTAAATAACTTTTTTCTCCATTTCACATAGTAGTAATTTATTTATTTGTATTTATTTATTTATTTAGATTTGCTGACTGGGGTACAATGCTGATTTTTGTGGACAAATTTCAGGGTCAGCCTGCACTGTATGCCTTTTTTTCCCTCCTGGTGATATTATATAATTTTATGCCTTTGGTAAGGTCTTGTTTAAAACTGAGACATTGCTGGATCACTCCACTCTCCCAATTATCTAAAAACAAATGCACGATATATTTTACATTTGTTTTATATGTTGAATTGTGCATTTCTTTGTTACTTTGCAGTCTGATACTAACTGTAAACTGTTGTACTTATAGGACCCTGATTCATCAGTAAGTGGATTTCTTATATCATTGAAGAGTTCTTCAACTGCTTTTTGTCTTAAGTCACAAATTCAAGAGGATAATACACTTAATTGTGATGCACAGGACAAAAACTCCAAATGTATTTACTTAAAGTTTGGGCAGACTCCTGCTTGGCTGTCTCAAGGAGATGATTACAGTGAGTTTTCTAGGTAACAAAAAAAATATTCATTATTTATTTATGTATAACATATTAAGTATTTTCCTGATGCTGCCAGTTTTGCTTCTTGAAATCATTCAGAGTTAAATATGCAACTGTATTTTTTGGGGAATGGATTCTGCCCAGTTTTTGACCATCCAACACCCCCAATCACCAAATCTCCCTTTGATCCCCCCAGTCCTTGTCAGCCACAAGTTTGTTAACACCTCACATCACTCTGTGGGGGCATGCCATTTCCATTAAAACATTGCCATATGGAGTCCTTAATCTTTTTTGCATCCAAACAGAGGAGGAATAGAGTAGGACACTTGCTTACTATCATCTGTAGTTTTCCTTTCATTCCCTTGCAACAATTAATAAGTTCCTTCATAGGTTCATATGTAGTTACTAGGCATGCAGCCAAGGAGATCGTTAAGGAGCCTAATCCAAATTCAGTATTACCCCAAAGCACTGTCTGGTTAAGTAACTTGCTCAAGGTCACAAAGGAGGCTTTACTAGAAAAGCTCACCTAGACTCTGCCACAACTTACTGTGAAGGAAAGGTTAATTTGTCTTTGCTTTCTTGTATTTTGTGTTGCTTTACTGCCTTCTTCTATTTTTATATTGTGATTTATTTTCTTTATACCGTGTTTTATTTATATTCTTCTTTAATAGCATATTGAAACTAGGAAAGAGACCACAGCTGTGTCTGTTGTAAGTTACACAGGTTCATAGGTTCATAGGTTCATAGGTTCATACTAGGCTATCTGCCCTAGGGCATTTATAAGCCTAGCCAGAGTGTGTTTGGCTTTCGCCACCCATTTTAAATTAATTTTGCTATGCCCTTTTTCGAGGTTAGTATACTGTGCCTCTGTCTAACAGTGACACAGAAGTGATACCCGGGGTAAACCTACAATCCCCCATCCACTCATCAAGATTCCTCTTGAAGAGAGTCAATGAGGGACTCTGCCTAACCTGGACTGGGATTTTATTCCAGAGTGAAGGGAGCCTCTGGGTTATGAATCTGTCCCTCCAGCATGTCCTATTTATTTCAGTGCTGAGGTTCAAGTCTCTCGAGCGTGTAGCTCTGGCATTTGGATTTTCTGAGGTGCAGCATGTCCATTCATTCCGGGTTGGACATGGCTTTATACGTCAGGTGCAGATCACCTCTGAGCAGGCGGTATGCCACTGAGTAGAGCTGGAGTTTCTTTAACCGGGCAGCATATGGCATCTGTTTGAGCCCTTTGATCCTCTTGGTGAGGTACTTTTGGGGTCTTTCCAGTTGCTGCAGGTGTCTGGTAAGGTACATCCCAAAAGGGGCATTGTACTCAATTATGGGCCTGATGAGGGATGAGTAAAGAGGCACGATGACCTCCCCTGATCTAGATATGAATCGCTTCATGATTAGGTGGGCTATATAAAATGTTTTTCTAACCACTTTGGCCACGTGGTTGTCAAATGAGAGATTGCTATCAACTTGGGTCCCCAGGTCCCTAATTACTTCTTCTGTACTTAATGGATTACCACCTATGTGGTAATTTGTGGCCACTTTGTTTTTGCCAAAGGGGATGACTATACACTTTTTGGCATTTAGCTTAAGGCCATGGCTCTGGCACCAGTTGTCTGTTTCTGTGAGGCCCTTTTGGAGGATGCTTGTGTCGGCTGGAGAGTCGATTATGGCGCCTAGTTTGCAGTCATCTGTGAACTTGGTCAGCCACAGTCCTTCTGTGTTGGCCTGTACCTCCGAGAAATATATACCGAACAAGAGAGGTCCCAGGACTGAGCCTTGTGGGATGCCACTTGTAACTGGTTTGGAGTCTGACATGGCTCCAGCAATTCTAACCATGTGGGTTCTGTCCTTGAGCTAGTTTGCAACCCATCTAAACATAGGGGTTTATATTTAAGCTGGTGAGCTTATCTATAATGCCCGAGTGGGGTATTGTATCGAAGGCTTTTGCGAGGTCCAGGTAGGCTGTGTGGACCACCTTCCCCTCGTCAATGGCCTTGGTGACTGTTTCAAAGAAATCGACCAGGTTTAAGAGGCAGGATCTGTCCTTAACAAAGCCGAACTGGGTAGGATCCAGTGTCTGTAGGTCCCCAATATCTTTATTTATGAGGTCCATGATGATCCTTTCCATAGCTTTGCAGACCAAGCTAGTCAGGCTTATGGGGCGATAGTTTCCAGTATCTGTTGAGGCACCACCTTTGTGGAGAGGGACCCCTGTTGCTGTACGCCACTGTTTGGGTACATAACCTGTAGTAAGGCTGAGATTGAACAGTAGTTTTATGCTTGGGTTTAGCTCTTCTTGGAGTTCATGTAGGACGCAGCCCGGGACACCGTCTGGTCCCATTGATGCTGTGTTTTTTGCTTTGGAGAAGGCGGCTCTTACCTGAGCATATGAGATGTCAGGGGGGCAGCACTCTGCTGGGATAGATATTTGCCCTTTTGGTGGGGAGGGGGGAGAAGTTTGCGCTGAACCTGTCAGCTAGGATGTTGGCAATGTCTGTGGGTTCGGTGTATTTTTTGTCATTTTGGACTAATTCTGAGCATATCTGGGAATTCCCACCCAGGTTCCTAACATAACTAAAGAAAGCCTTGTGATTATCCTTAGTGTCCTGTGCAATTTTTCTCTTGAAGCTGGCCTTAGACGATTTTATGAGTGCCCGTAGTTTTTTGCTAATACTGATCAGAGATGCCTTCCCTTTTTGGGATTTTGCTCTATCATGTAGTAGCTTCCTCCTTCTATTGTATAGTTTGTTTATGGCTGGGGTCCACCAGACAGGACGTCTGCCTTTGGAGGATTGGGTCTTGGTTTTATTTGGGATTGCATGATCTGTGCATTCCTGAAGGTGTTCATAGAATGCGTTTATAAAGGATTCTGCGGTCTGGGCCGTATTTCAACAGGCCCGGGGGCTTTGAAGGATTCCACCTCGGTTTTGAGGAGTGTGAAATTTGCTTTAGAGAAGTTTTTCACTGTGGTTTTCTGGGCAGGGGGTGGGGTCGGGATGTGAATATCCAGTGAGATTAGTTTATGGTCTGATCTTACCAGTGAGGGATACACTTCTGGTCCGGAGCATAGAGTCCCCATGTTGGTGATGATCAGGTCCAGTATGTTTTCCCCTCTTGTGGGAGTGGTAACAAGTTGTTCCATAGCATTTGAGTTTATAAATTCTAGGAACCTTTGGGCTAGGGTGTTGGAGCTAGAGTAATGCTCCCAGTCTTTGTTTGGGTAGTTGAAGTCGCCCAATATAATGGTGTTTGGAGAGACCTTCATATTTTCCAGTGTTCTCAGGAACGCCGAGTGGGGTTCCTGGGTTTGGGAGGGTGGTCTGTAGCAGGCTATAAACTGGAAGGCAGTTTTACCCACTGTTAGTTGCACATGGATAGTCTCTGATGCTTCGTGCTGTGCCGCCAACCTGGAGGTGTGGGTATCTTTGACGAATATTGATACTCCCCCTCCTTTTGTGGTTCGGACCAAGTTTTGGGGCCGAAAAGCATGGTATGAGGTATAACCTGGTAGTGCTGGGGTGCTCTCGGGAGCCTTGAACTAGGTTTCTGTTACTGCACAGATATCGATGTTCTCCATGCTAAGGAGAGTTTCGAGTGCGTGCATCTTGAGGTGTAGACTTCTGGCGTTGAGTAGCACTACTCTTAGTTTCTTATCCCTTGTGATACCTATGGAGGTGGGTTTGTCTTTTGAGCCTTGCCTAAAAAAGGCACTATGGGGGTAGCAAGAGACTTTGCCAATATCCGAAAGCCCAGGGGTGATAGGTGCAAGCCGTCCCTAGCGAAGCATCGTGGCTTGTCGAGCATGTCATCCCAGGCTGACAGGGATTGGATCCCCTTTGAATGACACCAATACTTAAGCCAATTGTTGAAATTGATCATCTTGTCTTCGTATTGTGGCATCATTCTTGGTGAGGGTAAGATGCTACTCAATGTCAGGGTCATACCAGCCTGGGCTACATGCTCAGAGGGCTCCTCTATGTCTCTTTTCATGTAGTCCAGGGAGGTACATCTCAGGTCATTCACACCAGCATGGACAATGACTGAGTCATATTTGTACTTGCCTTGGAGTGACCTGAGTGCTTGTGTTATGTGGCGGATCCTAGCGCCCGACAGGCAGCTCACTGTGACCTTCTCCTTGTTCAGCCTGGTGAGCGGGATGTCAGTGTGCCTGACGATAGAGTCACCTATTACAAGTGTATCAGGTGTGTTGTTTAGCCTTAAGGGCTGTGACTGTTTGGCACACTGGCTTTGTGAGCTATGTGTTGCACATGTTTTGTTTTGGGGTAGCGGTTGCTTGGGTGTCTGCTTTGGAGGTCTCTGCTGCTTAGGCAGATTTTTATTTAGAGCCTCTGAGTATGTTTTTGTGTGTTTATGTGTTTGGTTTGCTGTCGTGGTAGGTCTATGTGAGATTGGAATTGTAGTGAGTGTGGTTTCCTTCTCCTCCTGACTGGTGAAATTAGAAAAGTTCAATTAAGGTTAATTACCTGCGAACTGGGGGTGGAGCTAGGACCTAAGCCTTTTATTTAAGGACTAAAATAAAAGATTCCAAAGCTTTACTAGAAAAGCTCACCCAGACTCTGCCACAACTTGCTGTCTTGTATTTTGTGTTGCTTTATCACCTTCTTCTCGTTTGTATATTGTGATTAATTTTCTTTGCATGGTGTTTTACTTGTATTCTGCTTTTAATTGCATATTTAAACCAGGAAACAATACCACATCTGTGTCTCTTTTGAGTCACGCCAAAATTAGAAAAGGTCAAAAACCGTTAATTACCTGCAAAAGGAGGGTAAAGCTAGGAACTTAACCTTCTGTTTAAGGGGTAAAGTAAAACATGACAAGGCTTTACAGGAAAAGCTCACCCAGACTCTGCCATGACTTGCTGTGAAGGGAAGGTAGGATTGTTTTTGCTTTCTTTGCATTTTATGTTGTTTTATTATCTTATTCTAATTTGCATATTGTGATTCATTTTCTTTGCACTTTGTTTTATTTGTATTCTGCTTTTAATTGTATATTTAAATTAGGAAAGGGACCACAGCTGTGTTAGTTGAGAGCCACACAGAAATTAAGTTTTTTCCCACCCTCATACCCTGGTGCTGTTGTGTTTTTAAACTCAACTGTCTTTTTAGTTGTGTGCCCCTTATGTTAATTTGACCACATATCTCCTTCTCTCTCTCCTCTTTCGATGGCTGTTGTAAGTGCAAAATTATCATTTTGTAAAATCTTTCCCCTTCAAATATTTAAATGTATTGGCCATCTCACTGTACTCCATAGAACCAGAGTACAAAGTGTCTACCCCTTCCAGTCTGTCTTGGTCTTTTAAATTTAGTGGCTCTCCACCTAGATAGCTAAAGCTTAAGTTACCCCCTCTTTCATATCTAACTGCTTAGTGCATACTGCAGTTCTTAGGATATTAACCCATTTTCCATCTTACCTTTGATTAACATCTGCAACATCTATCCAAGACCACTGATTACTGGAGAGTCCACATTTTGCCTCTCAGTAGTCATCTTGGGATTAGTGCTTCTGTTTTGCTTCTGGTGATAGAAGGAGCATAGGAAAATTATTTCCTAGAGACTGCTGTATACTGGAAAGCCTAATATCTGCTTCATAGGTGCCGTTTTGGAATGTGTGCTTATATTTCGCTTGTGGTGAGAGAAGGAGAAGAGTGCATTAATTCCAGACTGTTTCTGGTTGGGATGTGAGTGTCTGTACTTTAACTTCTTGATTGGCCTGGTTGTTGCTCAAGGCATTTAACAGGAAAAGGTTACAACAAGCCTACAGACCCTTACATCATCGGGGACATGGTTGTGGATCACCAGAAAGGCTGTAGCCTGCTTCTCATCTTGGGATTGGTGCTACTGTTTTGCTTCTGGTGAGAGAAGAAGCAAAGGAACATTGTATCCCAGCAGAGTGAAGCTTTGGTAAGACCAACACTAGTAGTAGTCAAACAGTAGCCATTCAGGTGTCTGTCCTCTTTTCATCATTCTTGACAAGCTAATTCTTTCTTTTCCACATGTACTGCTTGGTTTGCTTGTAATTTCAGAATATCTGCCTAAATACTTTATCCATAAATCATCAGCTCTCAGGCTCTACTTATTATTTTCCCCTCAAGTGTTTGGCAGTGCCCTGTTTAGCCACAAACACCTTGAGTTGACATCTTTTCTGTAAAAGCACCCTCGAAATTTCACCAATACCTAGTTGCACACAGGAAAACTAGTTTTCAGTGCCAAGCACTGTTCCCAGAGTTACAAACCGGATACTTCTGACATTACTTTATATTCTTGCTCCAACTGTCTAATCAATAAAGAAGTATCTGTCGCCATGGATATGAACTTTCCCACTATCTCTGTTACCATCTTGATGGATATGGGCATCCTTAGGCAATGTAGAAAGTGCCTCATGTTTACTGACAGACAGTTAATTGAAAAACAAACTGATATGGTATGTTAGAGCTGTATTTACACAGTATCAGTACATAAAAACACTCCTAATGTCAATAAGATTGTCAGTAGTGCATGCACTGCACCCATCACACACAATTCAAAGCAGACACATATGCTGAGGCACTTAAATGTAACCTTCCTAAACCCCAAAGACCTCCTAGATGAAGTACACATAACAAATATCCTTAGCAACCCTGATTGTACTCTTTCAAGACAGCACCTACAGCATCACATACAGCCACATCTCATGGAGCCTCTACTTCTAAGCCGATAAGGCGTCATCACAGAATCTAACATTCTAGTCAATGGAGACTCCATTGTGAGACAAACTGATGTCCTTCTTACCAGGTTGAGTAAGGAGAATGTCCCAGACAGTTGCTTATCAGGAGACAGGATCTGCCACATTACACACACACTCAGATCATTGGACCACAAATACCAGTATGACCAGTAGTCCACGTGGGTGTAAATGACTTGAGATGTACCTCCATAGACTGTATGAAGAGAGACATCATGGAACTTCTGTAATATGTATCCTAAACTGATATGAGCCTAGCATTGAACAGCATTTTACCTTCTGCAGGGATGATGCCACAATATGAACAAAAGATGACTGACTAATAATTGGCTTAGTTTCTGGTGTCATTTTTAGGGGGTGCAATATTTGTCAGCATAGAAGGAGATGGTAAACAGACCACACTGTTTGCCAAAGATGGTCTGCACCTCTTACCTTTAGGCTTTCAATATTAGCTAAAACGTTGTCCTCCCCCATAATGCCTTTTTTAGGCAATGCCAAACTAAACGTACTTCCAACATAGCAAATAAAAAAAACAAGAAAATCAGTGCTAAGAGTCTAAACAAAAAAACTCCACTCCCTAGAAGCTTTCTTCACTCTAGAGAATGCTGACATCTGTGCAGTCACTGAGACATAGTTTAAAGCCACAGAGAGCAAACCGACAGTGGAAGATTATAATGCCTTCACACACATTTAGACCAACTACTAGACAGGGACTAAAGGTGGAGGTGTCTCGATTTACATAAAAAAGAAATATACCTCAAGGCTGGTTAAACAGGACAATGCACTTGAGCTTCTCCACATTCAAATCATCATAGGCAAAGTCCGATACCACTTTCTTGCAAGCTGTAGGTCCCTCTCTATGATGCAGGAAACCCATACCATGTATTTAAACTTATTGGAAACACTCACCATCCAACCCAATACCATTCTCATGAGCAACTTTAATTACCACATTAATAACTAGGAATTGTATACAACACCAAATGCACAGGGACAGAGACTTCTGGATTTTGTAAACACAAACTCCCTGGATTAGATTGTCTGTATACCAACCAGGGGTGCAACCTACTGCATCTGGTCCTCACTATTATGGGAGAGTGCTGCACCCCCCCAGTGTAATCTCTTCTTTGGTAAGGTCAGACCACAAAATGGTCTCCTTTGAAGTAAAAAATAAAACCTGGAATGCTAGCTAACCCTGGAATATTCAGGAACTACTCTAAGGCAAACTTCTTAGTATTAAGTGACAACCATATATAACCATGTTAATAACTGCCTAGAGGCAGCTGTACCCACCAGGAAGAAGTACAGAACTAATAAAAAAAACAAGCCATCCTGGTAGTATCACATCATCAATAGGCTGTATAACATAAAGAAGAAAATCATGGCAAAAATGAGGAGGTGCAGCACCTAGCAGGATAAAACCACTGTCATCAAATGAAAGAAGCAACTCAGAGGACAAATAAAGTCTACCAAAGCCAAATTTGAGGTAAATTTTGCGTCCCAGGCCAAGAACAACCAGAAGGTATTCTTTAGCTATGTCTGCAACCTCAAAGGCAATAAACAATTGTGTGTAGAGCTCATGGAGCCACTTATACTGAGTGAGATGATAAAGCAAACCTAATGGATGACAAATTCAGCTCCAACTTTACCCCTCTCTCCCCATCAGCCTTCCCACAGGAAATGCCATCAAATATAACTCTCCCTTCTATCACTAGGGAACAGGTCCTTAATGCTGTCTGTAAGGCCAAGAGGATTGCATCAATGACCTAGACAATATCCCAGGATGCCTTCTAAATAGCATGAAACATGACCTATCAGGCCGTCTGGAATTGCTATTTAACTATAGCCTCCAAACAGGCTTTGTGCGTCATGAATATAGAACAGCAACAGTCATCCCAGTGTACAAAAGTGGGCCATCTAAACACCCTGGAAACTACAGACCCATAAGTCTCATTAGTCTCATTGTTAGATTTTATGAATATAAATCTGAAATTAATTATGTTGTAAATATGCTGAAAGAAAAGGCTTGCTTAAATGCAGAAACAAAGTTTAAGTAATATGTGATCAGCAGTCATACTAAATGACCATGGCTTGGAAAAGGAATCTGCTGAATGGACATTTGTCCCTTACAGACTCAAAACAGGATGTATGCAAGAGCAAAAATACAAAATCTGCTTTTAAAGAATGGACATTTTTCCCTTACAGACTCAAAACAGGATGTATGCAAGAACAAAAATGCAAAATCTGCTTTTAAAGAACAGTGACATGTTATTCTGCATGGAAAAACAGGATAACAGATGTTTTTTATACAAAGATCCAAATAAAATACAGGATGTTCACATTGTCAGAAAAGCTGATCTCTGACAATGTGTTTTCTCAAAAATATGTTTTTCTGCATAAAAAACAGGATATGCTTATCAGCATTGACATAAGAACATATGTTTCTATACACAGATTCAAATAGAATACAGACAATGTGTTTCCTCAAAAATATGTTTTTCTACATGGACATCAGGACACTGTTACAGGATATTCACACTGTCAGAAAAGCTGGTCTCTTACAATACATTGTTAAACAAGGAAGTTTAGTATTGTTTCTACAGGATAAGCAATTCTCCAAAATATGTTTATGCATGACTAAAAACTGTATATAAAGAGCTGTATAAATCCAGTTGTTTAGAGGTATGATAGGGACACAAGTCCCAAGGTAAATGTTATATCTCTCACATCATCTGTACTATATGAGAAGTAAAGTTGGAACAGTACTTTTAAGCTGCAACGTTTGTCCAGTTTTATTTATTATAAAAGTTATTGGTTACTGCTCTTAAAGACAAGTGCTGCAAAGTATATTCTCTCATCAGTGTATATTCTGCAAGTTTCTGTATGCAACAGACTGTGAATGCAAATATAATCAGACTTTGAATTTTAGCAGAATCCAGCCAGCAAGACTGAGTGTCTTAAGAACACTGCAGATCCATCACACCAAGCAAGTAAGCAAGTAAATTTCAACATATTTTTTCAATGGCGAGGCAGCTGAGTGACTAGCTCCATATAATTTTTTCAATGGCAAGCTAGCCTGCATTTGAACCTACAATCTGCATTCAAACACAGGAGGAGTGATGGTAAGCCCTGCAGAGGGTCACTTCAGTTAAATTGCAGTAACTAACATTTGTACGTATGTGTCAATCCTAAACAGAAGTATTCCAGTTTATGCAGCTTGCAGTAGTAAAGTTTTTTAGACGTCTACAATCCGGAGTGAGACAGAAGTTCCAGTCGCAGTGACATAATTTCACTAAAGAAAAGGGGGATATCCACTAGCCCATCAGTCCACTGCCTGTTGTGCTTTCCCAGCTTCTCAAGTGACTTTGAAAAATTTCCAGCCATCTGCAACAACAGCCTGATCACCTGTTTTCTTGCTCACTGGTAAGACTTTTTCACGTCACATTTTTTAGTATGGTTGCTATTCGACAGTATGGATATTTTCATGCATAATTTAAGCAAATGTAAAAAATTGCTATGTTGGTATACACAGCACATTAGTAAATGTAAAACCTTATTAGGGCAGGTTGATAGTAAGGCATTATGCAAATGTATTACAATATTTGACTGGTATCTCAAAGAAAACCATGTGAAAAATGACAAATGTTTATTGTGTGCTTCAAGAAAAACTGCATTTTGTGTATTATGTCATAAAATAATGTTGCATCATATTGCTAAAAAAATAGACTGTAAAGACAGATCTGTTCATGATAAAGAATGACATTCTGATGTTGAACAGTTATGTCCTGTCACCACATGTGAGTCAAATCAGTTACTGATAGAACCCCTAGTACATTTTGTTACAAAGGAATGTAGTAAACTTCTAAAAGACAGACACAATGAGTTCAGGAAGCTTAGACAAGTTATACATACATCTTTTCAAAAGTGCATAGGAGTTTCAAATTCAGCAGAACAGCTTACTAAAGAATGTCAGAAAGACCATGCAAAATTACTGGAAATTCAACAGCAGTTGCAGGATAAAGAAAATAAATTAGCTGAACTGACAGAGACTGGGAACTTCCTGCATACACAGTTAATCTGTGCAAAAGAAATATATTTTATAATATGTTTATGTTTTGAAAATGGTTAAACATACATGGTAGGATGGTAGGATCTGATGTCTGGACAAATCATTCTTAAATGTTTTACTTTCATTCAGTTAAAGCAAGACATCTATCAGTACTACAGTAAAGTAAAGCATATGAATGCCATTCATTAGCATAGTCAAAAGGTAAACAAAATTGTTCTAGTGTATAAAATTAAATAAAAATAGTTAATAAGAGTAAAAATTTAAAGTCACAAGACATGACATACTTGTATAAAGATATACATATACAAGACAGACATGCATGTGTGTTCTTTTCATCTAGAGTACATCTGTTAAATACACAAGAATAACAGGCAGACAACAGCAAATATCAATAATATAAATATAAATGTTATGGTTAAAATGACATTGAAATTGTGTGTTTTCAGTAGTGTATAAATGCTTGCAGTAGCACATAGTTATTGTCTCATAGTTAATTTAACAGCTGCAAAGAGTTAATGGAACAGTTCTAAGTCATAAATTAAATTCTGTGATTGCAAAAGAATAAATTGATCATGTTAAAAAAAATAAATAAATAACATTAAAGCAGACACAGCTCATAACTGATAAAATATTTTCACAGAATGGTCTGCAAAAGAAAAAGTTGTTAAATACATTCAGTTTTGGTAGTAATACTTTAATATCATTGTATTAACTATGTAAAATTGCATTTTGATTTGTTGTATCAAACTAAAGGTTTGTTTCTTGTGTTTTCTATATAAAATGTTTTGAGTATGTTTAAAAACAGAGCTCATTGTTAGATTTTATGAATATAAATCTGAAATTAATTATGTTGTAAATATGCTGAAAGAAAAGGCTTGCTTAAATGCAGAAACAAAGTTTAAGTAATATGTGATCAGCAGTCATACTAAATGACCATGGCTTGGAAAAGGAATCTGCTGAATGGACATTTTTCCCTTACAGACTCAAAACAGGATGTATGCAAGAGCAAAAATACAAAATCTGCTTTTAAAGAATGGACATTTTCCCTTACATACTCAAAACAGGATGTATGCAAGAACAAAAATGCAAAATCTGCTTTTAAAGAACAATGGCATGTTATTCTGCATGGAAAAACAGGATAACAGATGTTTTTTATACAAAGATCCAAATAAAATACAGGATGTTCACATTGTCAGAAAAGCTGATCTCTGACAATGTGTTTTCTCAAAAATATGTTTTTCTGCATAAAAAACAGGATATGCTTATCAGCATTGACATAAGAACATATGTTTCTATACACAGATTCAAATAGAATACAGACAATGTGTTTCCTCAAAAATATGTTTTTCTACATGGACATCAGGACACTGTTACAGGATATTCACACTGTCAGAAAAGCTGGTCTCTTACAAGACATTGTTAAACAAGGAAGTTTAGTATTGTTTCTACAGGATAAGCAATTCTCCAAAATATGTTTATGCATGACTAAAAACTGTATATAAAGAGCTGTATAAATCCAGTTGTTTAGAGGTATGATAGGGACACAAGTCCCAAGGTAAATGTTATATCTCTCACATCATCTGTACTATATGAGAAGTAAAGTTGGAACAGTACTTTTAAGCTGCAACGTTTGTCCAGTTTTATTTATTATAAAAGTTATTGGTTACTGCTCTTAAAGACAAGTGCTGCAAAGTATATTCTCTCATCAGTGTATATTCTGCAAGTTTCTGTATGCAACAGACTGTGAATGCAAATATAATCAGACTTATTTTAGCAGAATCCAGGCAGCAAGACTGAGTGTCTTAAGAACACTGCAAATCCATCCCACAGCAAGAAGCAGCAAGCAGTAAGAGAGTAAATCTCAAAACATATTTTTTCACTCATGTTCAAAGACATTTAAAGAATTATCATAGAAATGGTCAATAATGGCATAGAAAACCTCCAGGCACTAGACCCAACCCAATTTGGTTTCATCAAGGGAAGGTCATGCCTACTCAACCTGGTGGACTTCTTTGAGAAGGTCACCAAAGCAATGGATGAGGGCAAAATAGTTCACACTGCATATCTTGACCAGGCCAAGGCATTTGACACAATCCCCCAATCAGGCATTGTTGACAAACTTAAGAGGTTATGTACAAACCCTTATGTCACCCGGTGGATAGCCAGCTGGCTCACAGACAGGACCCAGAAAGTTAGAGTTGGGGAGTCCACCTCTACAAAGCAGCCAGTCACAAGTGTAGTCCCTCAGGGATCAGTTCTGGGACCACTCCTTTTTGGCATTTACTTCTCTGGCCTTTGGTTGACTAAATTTGCAGATGATTGCAAATTTGTATCTGTTATTGAATCGCCCACCTACATACATGGTCTTCAGGAAGGGCTGACACAGACAAACAACTGGTGCCAGGGCCATGGACTAAAACTAAATGCCAAGAAATGCATAGTAATATCCTTTGGGAAGTTATCCACCCCTGGTAACTGTCATATTGACAACACACCCCTAAAAGTTGACCGAGTAGTCAGGGACTTGGGAACACACATGGACAGTAATCTAGCCTTTGACCATCACATGTTTACAATAGTGAGGAAATCATTCTTTGTTGTACAACTTCTAAACAAAGGTATGTCTTCTATGCTCAAGGAAGTTATTGTTCCACTGTAAGCTCCATTCATTAAACCTATCATTCAATACAGTGATCCCTTTGATATGTACCTAACCAAGCATATCCAACAACTGGAATGTCCACAAAGGTTCCTCAGTAAAAGAATGCAGGGTATAAGTGACATGTCCTGTGCAGACCGCTTCAAGGCTCTATCTCTGTATTCTGTTTCTTACAGGTTCTTGAGGCGAGTTCTATGCCTGTTATACAAGGTATTGTCAAACCCCACTTTGATGAAGTTACTGCATATCTGCAAAACAGACAGCACCAGAAGTACCCATTTTAAAGACTTAAACCATGTCTATGATATAAATAGGACCTGCTGGAGAGACAAGTATGTATCCTAGAGGCTAACAATTCTCTGGAGCAGGCTCCCCACCCATGTGAAGCAGAGTTCCTCCCAAACCCTATTCAGGTGTAACTTGGACAATTGAGTGGGGAACAGGAAATTCATTCCTGGCTTGGCATGTATGTCACTAATGGACACAGGCAACCTGTAAAGGGTTCATCTCCCAGGCCCCTGCTTGTAAATGTTTTACCTCTCAATTCCCTTGACTACACTTATCAAGAGTACCAGAATTTGTCAAAGATTTGGGATGAATGGCTAGACTTAAAAAGGCCCTTGTGGTCATTAGCGTAGTAAACACACCTATGGACCTGAATGAAGGCTAAGGGAATCAAATCCTTTACTAAAGGTGATGCTCATTAACAGCTCATAGAGTTAATTCTCTGCACTAGCAGCCAGAGTTCTGGAGTAACTACTTGTTTAAATTCTGTAATGCTGGCTACCTGGTGTTTGCTTCCACAAACTATGTTCTAGATGGAGTGTTGTTTCACTGATTTGTAGTCCTAGGAGCTCACCTCTCTTCTTCCCCTAATGCATCTGCCACTTAGTCTCCACCAAATATTAGTGTAAACGTCCTCCTTTCCCTGGAATGGTTGGGCAGTCTTCAACTTTTCACTCTCATTTCTCCCTGTCAGTTCCTCCAGCACTAGGACTTATTACTCAAATTTTGGTTGCCAGGGGCACAGTCTAGGGTCCATGCATTGTACCCCAGAGGTGGCTGCTAACATTTGCAAATATTATTATTGTTTTTTTTAATTGCATATTTTTTTTACCCTGCTGCTTGCTAATAATCAGCCCCTTCCTGACCAGTGGACCCATTTGATCCCCATCACCAGGGCAAGAACTGACTGCGAGAAGCCATAATTCAGACAACCATTAGGGGTGGTTCAACATTTTGCTTGCTGGCCTTACCCCCCTGCATGCACTTGGCCAAGTGCTGGAGGTGGTTGTGCAATAGGGTAACTGTGGTGGTTGTTCCATCACTTCCGCAAGAGACATTCCTTTCAAACAGCCCCACCCCCCAGAAGCATGAGGGGTGAGTCCCTCAGTCTCCACTGGGGAAATTATATCTTATGCTATGTGCTCCTGAGTGTTTGACTATGCATAACCCTCCCCACCCACTGGGATAGATGAACAAGTCACACCCCTTCACTCCTGTCTTTCTCTGCCTTGCTTCTTCATTACTGGGACTGCTAATTCAACCTCAGTGGCTTGGATTGGAATAAGGTCTGAATCCCTGTGCACCATGGAGCCAGGCAGCATTTGCAATTATTATGATTCATTTAGTTAGTTAGTTATTTAGTCTAGCTAATAGCAGTAAAGTTGCATTGCATTATTACACTTCTCTGTGGATTTGTTGTGTATCAGAACATTTCTTTGAAGTAAAGAAAAATGCAATAACTGAGATATTGCACAGGGTACTGATTCAACAAAGTAGTCCATTTTCTTTATTTCTTCATTTGTTTGCAAATTTCTTAAGTGAACTTTTCAGAGAAACTTTTGCATTTGTGACTTGGACACAGGGCATGAAAAAATACATTAAAAAGGATCAAATGCAATGTGACATTACAAAGGATTAAGTTTATAGGCTCATAGGTAAGTACTAGGCTAGCTATCCTTGCAGGCTATTTTAAACTTATCCAGTTTCCCTTCAAAGGCTAGAATCAAACCCTGTACTTGTGTCTACAAGGTAAGCACCTTAACCATTATGCCAAACTCCCATCATTTAAAAAAAAGAGTGAAATATTGCATGCCTTCTCTTAGAGGGGGTTGATTTTATTGGTCTGAATGCAACAGCAAAGGCATAAAAAGTAAAAGGTTATGGGCATTGAGAAGCCATTTAGCTGAAACACTGGTATGTACTTAAGGGAAATGTGGTGGTGGTGCTGTGGTAGCATTGTCACCTCACAGTAAGACGTTGTCCTGTTCGACTCTCAGCTAGAGCGTCTTCTGTGTGAAGATATGCATGAATGGGTGTACCTTCATTGAAGGTTGTGTGTCAGGGCCGGCAACTCGGCATGTAAAAATCTACTGCCAATCATTAGCAGACTGGAGTTCCACTGTGGCGACCCCTAACCGGGAAAAGCCAAAAGACACAACAACAACTGGTATGTACTTAAGGGGTCATTTGCATATATCCCATGGACATCTACTACAGGAGGATTAAGGTATTATACAGTGAAGACTCTAGCTTGACTGAGTCTTTCTTGCAGTTTATATTGAATAATTTGTCTGCGTGATCTGTTTACTATTTTATAAAACTGCATTCCTTTTTACTCTGCATGTGTGTGTGTGTGTGTGTGTGTGTGTGTGTGTGTGTGTGCATATATGTGTACACACACACACACACACACGCACGCACACTGTAAACAACTGATTTTGTATTCACTTCTTGTTTCCCCCGCCTGATGATCTTCCTTCCCCCTTTCAGCCAGTTGGTCTGTTCATTGTTCTTCTTCTCCAGAGTGAGGGTCAGCTGAGAGGAAACGTCATTCAGGCAGACATTAGGGATAGTTACTGATGATTTTGATTTTATACTGCATTAACCCCATTGCTCATGCTGAGCAACATGCTCAGGGATTGGTGTGCAGTGGGCATGAGCAATGGGTATGCCAGTCCCTTCTGTGAGTCATGTAAAACCTCAGGACAGCCTTGGCCCTTTCAAAGCCAGTGCTTCCGATGTGTGATCTCTACGTGGGACTTAAACATGGGATGCTGTACCCTAGACATGTTCAACCCCCCCCGCAGGAGAGGTGAGACAGCTAGGTCACATCTCTTCCCTCCTCCCTTATGCTATCTCCAACAGGTGCCTAAGTCGCTAACTGGTCTCAAGTCACTTGATTCATAGTTAAGGCTTTAGCCCTTATTTTCAGTAGTGCTCACTGAAAACAGATGATTAGATTCAAACAGAAAGGAATGACTTAAAACAACAACAACAAAATTAAACTGTAGTTCCTAAATAGGTAAGAAGCTAACAGAACTAAGTTCAATGGAAAAAAATGACATTTTGCAGCACCTATTCATTATTACTTCTGCAGTTACATTTAGTTAATTTGAAAGCAATTCTTTTAGTTTTGGTCTAATACAATATTAGGCCTGAGGATTCCTTTCATCAGATTGTTCCAGAGAGAATAACTTACCTAAGAAAAGTCTGTATTTATTCTCATTTGTAATGTGTACTCTAGTAATAGTATGATGAAACTTATAGTGATCATAAAACAGATTCCTTATAGGAATACCATACATTGACTATTAACTGGATGAGGTTTTAGATCATCATTTTTATTTTGCTGATGTTGAATACTTCAATTGCTGTTTCATGTAGTAAACCATAGCAAGTGCTTTTGGTACATCACCAGTTATTCACAGTCTTTCTTTTTCCTCCACAGGTGCATGACTGTGGAGTTAGTAAATTTTAGTAAGAAGGTGTGGGGTGCAAGGTCTTCCGTCAAAACCAAGCACTTTTTTAAGAGGTTTAAAGCAGTTGAAGATTTGCTTATTTTTATCTGCTTGATTCTATAGCTAGTTAAAACTCAAGGAAATGCAGAGAAAGTAGACAGCAATCTATGATATACAGTTCATAAATAGTACTTAGGTAATTAATACTTAATAATAAGAATAAGAAGAAAAATTTAGACTTCTAGATTTTTCCTTTGCACAATGTTAAAATAAAATAACATTTGACTGATACACATTGATAGAATAGAAAATTAATATTGAGGCTTTGCCATGAATATGCTCTTACCAAAGATTTCTCTTAACTTCTCAATCATTTTTATTACAGACCACAGTTTGCATGGTTACATTTGTAATTACACAGCTTAAGTGAATTTTAAAAAGGTAATTATAAGTATTCACAAATACCAGGGTATCTGTAAGTTAACGCTCAATAAATACATTATCAGCTTTAATAAATGTTCAGGCTGTTAAAGGTATGTTTTCATTTTGAGAGATCTGAATTATGTGCATTTAATTTTCCTGTAATAAGAATAACGATTTTGTATTTAAATCTGTTACATGTCTTTGGAAAGTCAAATTGCAAATCCTTTTGTGTAGTGTGAGGTATAGAAGAAGTTCCAAAAAATGCTGCATCATCAGTCTGAATAACAGGTCAGCCTGTTGCTGCCCCATTTAAGCTAGCTAGATAAGAGGACTGAGCATTGAACAATACCTTAAAAATATTTTACAAGGCAAAATGTGTATTTTAAACATTTTTATTAAATCATCACATTTTCAATTGAATTGTATCCACATACATTAATAAAAAACAAAGTAAATTATATTAACTGTTCTGATTATCATCATGCATTATAAGTACATTTTCTTTTTAACAGTTTTAAACAAGTAATCTCTGTGGTATCCCTGAAGTCTCAAAACAACCCACTAAACAAGTATAGTGGGTCCAAAAACAAAACAGTGTAAGGAACTTCTTTGTATGGAAGATTTTCAGTCCATATATCTCTAGTTAATCACTGTATATTAATCAGATCAGACAATAGTAGTAGAAGTAGTGAACTTAAATTTGTCTTAAGTAAAAAAAAAATAATAAAAAATATATAATTGTACAGAATAACTAAGTATTTGAAAGTAATCCAAGCAAGGCAGGCAGTCTGTTTCCAGTCGAAAATCCTTTATTAAGTACACAGACAAGCAATCCAGGTAAAACAAAAATAGAGTAATAGTTTCTTCACAAGCTTTCTAAATGTATATATACTTTGTATCAGGCAAGGGAGTGGTTTATTGTGCTGTAAAAAAAGTGTTATTGGTACACATGTTAAATTCACATCCCTTCCCCCATCAGTGTGACATTTGAGCTGGTCCTGCCTTACTTAGTAGCTGTCATAATAATATAACCCTTATGTACTTTAAATACAATTTATAATGATTTACAATGATTTATAATGATGTGGTACCTCTTATTTAAAATGCAACAAACAAACCGTTGAAAAACAAAGATCCAATAGTAAGCAGAGTCCGTAAACCAAAAGCATTACTAGTAAAAATGAAGCGCTTTTCGTTGACGTACCTCTTATTTAACCAAATTATTAAGTCGATTATTAAGTCTGTGATTTTATCCAAGACAATGTACTACATGGCTGGAAATATATCAACTTTACTCCATTTGGCAATCAAAAATTATATATAAATATATACATATACGCTTTGCATGTAAACATCAACTGTAAAAATCACATTCTAATCATATTCTAGTTTCAAATTTCATAACCTATTGTTAACAAAGAGAAGTTTCTTACACTGTTTTTTTTCTTTTTAATAATTTTCATTCACTACAGCATTATACAAATTGCTCAATTCCCACCTTCCTCAAGACTTACCTCTGAACATTATTCTGCATTAATTGTTCCCATAAATTCCATTTATTTCTAGGAATTTTGTTCCTTGTCCTTGATTCCACGTCCAGTTCATTTATTTTCTTTACAATATGCAAAATGTCCATTATGGTTGATATAGCTTTTGATACCCATTTTCTAGTAATTGCTATTTGGCTGTCAATGGCATTCAACATACTAAGGCCTTACTATATCTAGGCAATTCAAATCCTTTATCCCAGTTCAATACATTCATATCCATTGTTACTAATATGTGTTCCCCCAATATTTCTGTCAATGTACTCTACAGGGAATTTTTAAAATTGTATAACTCATTACATTCCCCAAACATATGCTTCCATTTACTTCTTACTTTACCATAGCATTTGCTTTTTACTTGAAGAAAATCCTCTGAAGTCTGCTTGGTTTATAAAATACCAATGGAAACATTTCCATGCAAAATTCATAAACCTTCTGGACTTTGTGTCATCCTCAGAAGCACTACAGATTTTTGTATTGTTCCTTTTCATTTCCCTATCTCTTCTAACTGCTCTGATTGATTCTTATAGTCACCATGTAATAATTATCCTTTGTAACAGCATCTTCTATTGCAGACTCAATTAAAACCTCTTTCTACAACTGATCTTTCAATTAGCACTCCCCTGTCTCTTTTTGTTTGTTTATACTCTTTCAGTCCCTGATAGTGTAGTCTGTCTCTGTCATACATTCTATACTCCTTCTTAGACTCTTCTTGCCCTAGTACCTTTCATTCCTGAATTAGTTGATCCAAACAGGTCTATATTACAACGTCAAACTCACAGGAGTCCGAATGTTGCAATATCAAACTCAAATGTTCGAAATACGAAAATAGCGAAGCCACAACACCAGTAAATCCAAAATCACGGAAGCAGTCCACCAGCTAATAACCAGATCACTTTATTAAAGGTACGGAAAACAAATCACAGCAAACGTAAACGCTTTTAAAGTGCACAAGTGCGTTTTCGTCTCCACAAGCCACAACACACCGTTTTTTTTTCCAAGGGAAAAAAATTGGTGGGTCGTTTTCGGGACTTTGGTTTTCCTCCACTGTGGTGCGATCTCGGAGTTGGTATATTTAAGTAGGGGGGGTGTGGGGGTGTTAACATTAGTTTAAGTTTAAAGTGTTAAGTGTAAGTGTTTTTTTTTTTTGTACCGGAACAGCAATTTTTTTTTCCTTGGGAAAAAAATCGCTGTTCTGTGTTTTTGTACTTCTTGGATTTCGAACTTCATGGTTCGATATTACATCGTTCGAACTCCTGTGAGTTTGACGATGTAATATAGACCCGATCCAAACACCTTGTTTTTTTAATGAATTTCACCCCTTCTTACCTGTTTTCTTTACCCTTACTTGTAGTCAACCCTATTGCTAAAGTTGCCTTTTTCTATTCCTGTGCTAGCTTAGTTCTTAGAATACTGTTTGCTATTTTATATGTCTAATGTTCTGTATAGTTGTTAATATTTTCATTAAGGACTTGCGTCTAAAATACTAGTCCCTTTTTATCTTTTGCCCCCTCCCCCATTTCATCATTATTCACATTTTCCACTTTGATTTCAAGCCTTCTTCTTGAGTTATGTGTATAAGCTTTAACCGTGTAGCTTTAAAATGCCCCATTAAGTTAGATAACTCTAAAACAGCTTGTTCTATAGAGAAAATTAACTTATCTCACTTATCTCTTGCACTCTTCTCCTCCCAAATATATCCTTCAACTCTTTATTAACTGTCATCTACACCTTCTCCTCTGGTTAATAGTGGTATGCCTTATATATATATATATATATATATATATATATATATATATATATAAGATTTATTTGTTAGCATTTCTTTTACCAGAAAAGTCTGACTGAGCAATGTTCTTTTTCACCAGAGGCTCAGGAAGAAAAGCTCCATTATCCAGACATCATGGACATCATTTGCATTGTTTCTTCATTTACAGCCAATTTCATTCATGATCAGCAGTTCCATCCATTATTCAGACATCCTTGACATCAGTTCCATCATTTAAGAATAAATTCAATTAAAAAGTTACATGGGTTGTATGCAAATATTTTTTTAATACAAAGAATTATATGCAGTGCAGTAGCATCTGTGTTCACTGATTGTCATGTTTTACATAAGAATATTTCTTACTATAAAGACTTGTTCAAAATCTAGGGCATAGGAAGATGAGATAAAAAGGTAGAGCAGCCCAAAGAAAGGAAGAAGGGGAGGCGGCACAAGGAAGATAAGGAAGATGAGATGATAGAGGATGGTATAGTTGTGATAACAGTACATTACGTTTTGTGCAGTAGAGTTATGGCACAAATTGATAAGATAAGTTAGTACCAGTTGGTGCAGGTGCAGATTCATTGCTTCAGTTGATATTTAAAGCCTTTTAGGTTGCAGACTCTCCTTAGGTGGACTGGGATGGTATTCCAGCTATTAGCAATGTAGTGTGATTACAAGGAGTATCCTGCATTGTTGTTAGGTTTAGATATGGAGGGTAATGATTTGTCAGTAGAGCATAGAGGTCTCTTAGTAGTGCGAGATTGAATGATGGAGTGAAGAGATGGGAATTTGTCAAGGTTGTGCAGTAGTTTGAAGTTTGTATTTAATTATGAGTACAATAGAGAATTATTTATATTGAGACAGTTTAGTTGTTTTAGAGAGAGGCAGCTATGTAATTTATATTGTTGGTTGGTTGTGATTGTAGTTGTTTTATTGTAGCATTGTTCTGGTTTTGTTAATAGAGAGGAATTGAGATTGGTTAGGATAGGAGATGCATATCATAGGGTGGGGAGTAGAAAAGAAGTGGCTATGTTTTGTCTAGCAAAATCAGTAAGGTAGTGTTTTACTCTATAGAGGCAGCCTAACTTTCGATGTGTCTTCTTTACGGCTTGCTGAAGGTAGACATCAGGGTTCATGTGGTACTCTATAATCACACCCAGTAGCTTGGTGTGGGATACCAGTTCTATATTAGATTTATTGGATGACAGTATATTAAAGGTATTTTTTTGAGAGGAGAGAGAGTTGGGGTAAACAGTAGTAATTTAGTTGTGTTTGGATTCAGCAGGAGTTGTGAGATATCAAGCCAAGCTTCTATGGAGGAGAAGGATTTCTAGTTGAGTGTTTGGAGAACAAGACAAGTACTTCTTGGTCTTGGTGGTTGTTTCAAGATGGGGTATATTATTAATAGAAGAACAGAAATTTTTAGGGTTGGAACACTGATTTAGTAAGGGGTTGCTATAGTACATTTTCTTGTCTGGATTAATCTGTCTTTTAGCATGGTTACTTAAGTCTTTAAAATGTTGTAGGTTTTGGAGAGATCTGTGTTTTAAATATTCTTTCCAAGTTACATCTCTTTCATGCACTAGGTGCCTGCTATGAGTGGATAACCAAGGAGTATGGTTATTCTTTACTCGTCTAGTTCTAGTTAAAGACAGACTATTGAGGGTTTTCAGGAAACGTGTTAAGTATGTGTAGAGCTTCATTGAATGAGTATTTTTTCTGGATAAACCAGTTAAAGGACCTTAGGATTCTATGAAATGTGTCAGGGTTAAAATTAGTGAAGTTACAGGAAGTTCTAAGTAAGTGTTGTTTGACACGATAGGTACGGAGTCTCTTTGTATGTACAGGAAAGTGGCCACTGAGGGAATCAGAGAGGGTGCCACTGGACACATACTTAGTGAATAATCCAGTGGCCCTAAACAACATCACAATGGTACAGTCTGAGATAACATTTTGTAATTATTATTTAAAACCAAACTTGATCTATATTATGCTGGTTCTGAATTACTTTTATCCTCTTTCAATACCTTAGCTGCCACGGCTTTTTTCCAATATGCTGGTCCTTCCCCAGTTTTAAAATATTATTAAACAAAGACTTCCATATATGTATCACTCTCTTTCCTTCTAACTTCCAAATTATCACAGGAATGCCATCTGTTTTTAGTGACTTCCCTATTGATTTATTGTACATAATTGTTTTTTATTTCATGTGTTCCCATCTTCACTATTAATTGTTGAGCCTCATCTTATTCTAATCTTGGCATAACTAAGACTTCCTTAAATACGTCCATTTGTGCCTTTTCTCAGTTTATGCATTCATCTGCATTATACAAATTTTAAGAAAGTTTCCAAAATATCTCCAATGCCTCTATAGGATCTCTGGATATTTTTCGTCATGGGTATCCTAAATTTGGCTACAACTCTTTCTACTTTTTGTCGTCTAAGTTTTGTGGCAAAAGTTTTTTACTGTCTAGTGTTGTTATCGTAGGTTCATAGGTTTATAGATGAATAGTAGGTTAATTGCCTCGAAGGGCCATTTTAAACTTAGCTAATAACTTGAGATCTGAATCAAATCCCAGCACTTTGTGTCTATAAGGTGAAGCCCTTAACCATTATGCTAAACCCACTCCCCTTTGGCAGTCTTTCTAAACTCATGCATCTTGTCCAAATATTCCCTTATTGTCCCTTTAGCACTCTGCAGTTACTCCTGTTTTTGATCTGTGAGATTCCCCTTATTCTGAAATACTTTAACCTTCAACAACCTCTCTAAATAATTCCCATTACATCTTTCCTATATCTTTTTCTCTGTTAGTTCTACCATGTTTTTAAAGTTAATTTTATTTTATACACTCAGTATCTATGTCTTCTGAAGTTATTTCTAGCTTTCCTTATAATTCTTGAATCATGCCAGTTACCATTTCCAATCATTCTCCTCTGTATTACAGTTAAGCTTGATAACACTGATGCCTTATTTTTACATAATTTTTGTCTTTAACTTTATCTGATTATTTATAGCTGCCTAATCTGATATAGTTATTGGATAGGTATCAAAGCTTTCAATGTAATACACATGCACTGAGAAATATAAATTCTATCCAGTCTAGCCAGGTTACTGTATCTTTGGAAGAAATATGTAAATCCTACTTGAGTTCCTGTTAATGAATTGGTATCTTCCATTCTAAATATTCACTTATATTTCTTCAAGAATCTACCTTTTTGTTATATTTCCTTTTAGGCCCTCCTGAGGCATTGTCACTATTGGAAATCAGGTTCCAATCCCACCCATAATATTCCTTGCAGTTCATACCAACATAATCTTCCACCCCTATCAATAACCCTTAGTCAACCACAAATCTGTCATTGTTGTCCATTTTCCATATCTGTTACTACTGGGATCCATTTCACAGTCAGTATTTTTATTTCTCTTTCATTTTTCCCTAATGTACCACTGAATGCTCACTCTTAAATCTTTCATTTGTCAAATTTGATATCCTCATTTCTATCCAAACATGTCTTCTGTAGCATTTCTGTTTCGACCAGTGTGGTATAGTAGTTTTACAGCAGACTCCAAAGCACAGATATGTGACTTTGAGGCCTATGAGCCCAAGATATTTTTGCAGTTAGCACTGAGGATTAGGGCTATGAGCTGTTAATGAGCTGCTTATCAGAGTTGTACATCTCTTGCATTCAAAGGAGACGCTGATGCACTGTGATGGGTTCAAGTTGTTTATTGTATATAAACACATCAGTTGTAGCTGGAACATGTATTTAAGCTAACTGACTGACTCATTACTTCAAACATACCCGCATGTGCATCTCCACTCATGCTTGCATTCACTCTGACTGACTACACAAAATGACACTCATCTTGCACTTGCTCAGATACATACATATATATATATATATATATATATATATATGGTTTACTATCAATAAGTCGAAAGTTAAAATAAAATGTGCACGTAATAGCGAAGTGTTTCGCCGAATGTACACTTTTCCGTATGTAGCTAATGTTGAAAAAAGCTGTTAATTGTCGAAAATGTCGCTCGCGACATTTTCGACAATCAACAGCACTCCCAGCCTTCCCTTAACTCCCTACCTAACTAGCCTAAACTCACATTTATGCAGGGGGCAAGCCCCCCCCTACACCCCCCTGTGTGGGGCTGCGTCACCCACACCCCCCCAACTTAATATTCCAACTCCGAGATCGCACTACAGTGAGGAAAGGGATGTATTTCCCTAACCGCACTGTACCACAATCCTCTTACATGAGTGAACGTTATAATTGCGAATGCACAGTCCATTTGCAATAATAACGTTCGCTCACATAACCTGCCGAACTATGAAGTATTCGAACATATGGTGTTCGAATACTTCATGGAGAACAAGGAATTTTTAACAAGCTAGATATCACATTAACATATAACAACAGATGAAATCAAGTCCAAGTTGCTCTGTATATTGAAATGGGATTGGAAATTCTACCCTATCTGGTCATATAAAAACTTTGACTGGGTTTAGCAATAGGGGCAGTCTCTGGGGATTCTTTCTCATTTGGACCTTTGGAGATTACATCAGGATTACCTGAAGAAAGTGCACTGTCCTCTGGTGTTCAAGCAAGTGTAGAATCTCTCTGAGAAATAGAGTCTCTGGCAGGCAGTCTTCTGCGTCGCTGGTTTGGAGACTGGCAATAAGACTCTTTGATTCCTTCTGAAGTCCATTCCATCAGATTGTATGATGTAAGATCTCAGTTCTTTGCAAAGGTTTTTGACAATACCCACTCGGTCATATCCTTTAGATATTTGCCTTCTCACAACTTCTCCTTGCCTTGGTGGTCTAAGAGGTTTGCTGAAATTATTGTAGTACAACTTTTGTGACTTGACCACTCTGTTGTTCTTTACATTTGGTATTAACAATTGTTTACTGATCAGTAAAGTTGTTCTCGTCTGTCTGGACATGAATCTCTGAGCAGGTGAACCAAGCAAATGCTCTCAAGGAATGTTTCTGAGATTAAGTAGTTTAAGAAAAACATCGGTACCGTCTCTCTTGGATTTCTCCAACAAATGTTTCACACTTTGAACTGTACGCTTAGCCAACCAACTGGACTGTGGATACTTAGGACTACTAGTAACATGGACAAAGTCCCAAGACTCAGCAAAATTCTTCAACTGCTGACTTGTAAACTGTGCACCATTGTCTGATACGATTTTGTCCGGACTACCATGGACAGAAAATTGTGTCTTCAGTTTTGTAATGACAGTGCTGAATGTTCAGTTAGGAAGATGGTCAATTCTGAACCATAAATAAAGTCTGCTAACACTAAATAATGTTGTCCATTCCATTCGCAAATATCAGTAGCAACCGCTGAGCATGGTAATTCAAGAATCTGGTTTAGCTGAAGTGGTTCTTTTTGTTGGTGTGATTTAGTACTATTGTAAATTGAACATGCTAGAGTTTCCTTCTCTATATTTTTTGATGTAGAAGGCCAAAATACTATGCATCTTTCTCTTCTTTTGGTTGAATCAGTACCTGGGTGACCATGTTGCAAAATGTTGATATACTCCTTTTGTAATGATGAAGAAATTACCACTTTAGGACCTTCTGTGATGATTCTATCATCCATCATGAGCTCATCTCTGTAAGGAAAATGCTTCTGTATCTCAAGTGGTAAACTAGTTTGTCGTGCTGGCCATCCTTGACTGATAAAATATTTCAGCTCTAGAAATTGGGTCTGAAGCTGTGTGATTTTTTTGAGTTCATCAAGACATGTTGAGGACAAATTTCTGACTTCCATGACTTCAAAGTCTGCCTTCTCACTGTCATGCTGTTATGTTGTTTGTCTGGGTGCTCTTGACAAAGCATCAGCAAGGTATAGATATTTGCCTTTGGTATAGACTATATTGAAGTTGTACTTTCGCAATTTTAACATTATGCGTTGCAAGTGTGCTGGAGCTGTATGCATTGGCTTTTTCAGAATTGTCACTAGAGGTTGGTGATCAGTCTGTATTTGAACAGGTTTTCCATAAATATAATTGTGATGATATGGGCTAGTGCCAACATAGCCAGCTGGACTTCTGTAAAGAATGATAGATCCTTTGGATATCAAATTGAGTTATACAAGATGTTTGTGTTACAGATGTATTAGAACTGTATGACATTTCAATATCAAACTGATTTGCACAAATGCTTATATTACAAATGTATTAGAACTGTATGGCATTTGAATATCAAACTGATTTGTACAGATGCTTATGTTACAAATGTTTTAGAACTGTATGACATTCGAAAATCAAAATGTGTTGTAAAGTTGCTAGTGTTAAAAATGTATCAACAGTGGGGCCTGCTAGACAGAGAAGAAATATACATGTGAGACTGTAGGCATATATGTTAGCAAAGGACACTGGAAGTGAAGCAGTTAATCTTAGTCCAGTTAGTTTTGAAAAATCCTTGAAATTAAATTAGCTGTTAAGCCGTCAATGCAGCACCCACTGTGCTGAATGGAACTAGAGTCAGTAAGTCTGGGAGATGATATTGTTTAATAGCCTCTGTAAAGAAGAGGGGAAGTACTGTAATGGTTTCATGGCTCCAGGGCACTGCCATAAACATTTAGGTGTGTATGGTAGCTATGTATGCTAAATTCTTGTCTCAGCTTCAAAGGGGGATACTGTGAGAACCTAGAGTCAGGTAACCAGATAAGGTCATTCTGCCAGCCATCTTGGAAATTATGTTTTAGATATTACAGAGTGTGTTCTCTCAGCATTAAGTATTCTGTTTGGGAGCCTAACTAGAAAGACTACTCACGTATTTCATCTTGCCTTGCCCAAGTAAGTTGGGAACAGTAATTTCTTTAGATCATTCAGGAATATATAGCAAGCTTAGTTTAGATATTGTTTTTCCTTATTTGTTTGAGTCTCTCCATCAGTGTTGTTTTCAATATTTCTTTTGGTTTGAACTCTGTGGTTTACTGTAAATATATATTCAGTATTTTCATGTTTTTTATTATTTATTATTGACTATATTTACACCTTTTATTGTGGCTGATCCTTTTAGAAATTATTTAACCTTTGAGAGAGTTTATATTTATTTGGTGACACTGTGTGGGCCATGCCAGGAGGCCTAGCTGTCTTGGTCAACTATAACTATTTGTATTAGTATTAATATTACACAGTATAATTCAACACCCTTTGTCAAGGGCCTTAGAGTAACTGATTGTGGAGTGTCTGGTGGCAGTGATAACTACCTTATATTCTGGGCAGAAGAGGGCAGAGCAGGTTAATTGGTGCCAGCCTTTCCCAGGTGTGTGTGTGTGTGTGTGTGTGTGTGTGTGTGTCTGAAAAATCAAATCTCACAGTGTGTGTGTCAGCTACTTGGAGCAGGGACACAAAGCACTGGTTTTACAGAAAAGGTGCTGGAAGACTTGGTTTGGACACTCGGCAGAGCACCTAACCCTACAGCTGTACCACTGGGGAGTCTTACTGGGGACCTGGAGGGAGATAGATATAGAGAAATCCAGACCCTGGGCTGAGTGTGTTCCCTGTGTGTTCTTAAGGTAAATTGTGCTTGATGCAGAGAGGTCTGCATGTGGAAATACTGAGTGTATCCATTTGTATTCCAATTGAATGTCCCTCTCCAGTGTCTGTGGTGAAGATTCAGGCTCCTTGATTACTGGCCTAGTGTGAGGATGTCACAATAATCATTGAACTTTGAGCATGCAAACAGTACTTCCAAAAGCTCTTTTTAATTTGTGCGCACTACGTTTCAGTTTGGGTTAAAGTTCTGGATACATAGGCTAATGGTATGCCTTCTTGAAGACATGCTGCACTAAGACCATACTTTGAAGCATCACATGAAAGAGCTACATGTTTGTGAACATCATAATGTCTCAGTGTGGGTGAACTGGCAATTTTCTGTTTCAGAACGTCAAGTGCTCTTTGGTGTTGTGCCAGCCAGAAGCATTTTTGCGTGTCAACTCACATAGTGGTGCTGAAAGCTCGCTCAGGTAATGGATGAACTTTCCTAAATAGATAGTTGACCTTACCAAGAAAACGTTGTAAAGATGTGACATTTTCTGGTTCTGGCATCTCAAGAATTGCTGCTTGCTTAGATGGATCTGGTTGTAAGCTAGGACTGGTAAACAAATGACCCACATAAGTAAATTCTTTCAGTTTGAATTTACATTTCTGAGGTTTTGGTTTAAGCTGTACTTCACAAGCACGGTCTAAAACTTTTCTGAGGTTTCTGATGTGTTCACCTTCACCATTGCCCCCTACAATTATGCCATCTACTATGATAGTACAAGGATAACCTGAAACAGTTTGTTCTGTAACCCACTGAAATACTTCACTGGCAGAATTTATCCCAAATGGCATTCTCAAAAATCTATAGCTACTAAATGGTGTACCGAAAGTGGTTAACAGTGAAGATTTGTGATCTAGTGAAATTTGCCAAAAGAAACTTTTTGCATCTAAGACTGAGAAAACAGTGGCATTAGGCATGAGAGCATCTACTTCTTCCACTGTGTGCATCAGATAATGAGGATGTTTAACCACGTTGTTTAAATCTCTCTGATCAATACATATTCAAATATCATCTGAGCTTATCTTATCAGCTATGACAATGGAGGATACCAATTCAGTCATTTCTTTTACTGGAGTTAGGACACCTAAATACACCATTTTATCAAGTTCTGCTTTTAATTTGCTCTGCATTGCTACCAGAACCTTCCTTGCTGGTCTGACAAGTGGTCTTACTTCATAGTTCAACTTCATGGAATATGTGACTGGAAGTTTGCCAAGCTCATCTTTGAAAATATTGCATATTCGCTAAAAAATATTCTGTGTAAAACTGTTGTTGTTGTTCAGACTTATATAGTGGACTTTATTAAATGAAATCAGTCCCATTCTCAAACTGTCTTTGAGGCCTAGCAATGACTGTAAATGTATTTTGACCATGTAAAACTGCAAGTCATAGCTGTTCCCAACAGAATGGCATCAGTTTGAATCTCTTGACCACCATAAGCAGCTAGTTTTGCACACTTTGCTGAATCAAGTTTCTCTGCAGCTTTTACATTTGTGCAAATATACAAACTTTGTGCTGATATAACATTGCACTTGGATCCAGTGTCTGCTTTAAGCTTTACAGGTTTCCCATTAATCCGAGCAGTACAAAATGTTTTACTCTTTGCTGCCTACTGATAATCTGCTGTGTTAACTGTTTCATCAATCACAGAGACGCCATCAGCATAGAAAGTTTGCTCACAGCTCTCTATCTGATCTACTTGCTTCTTCGGATGCCCTCTTTTAATAAAAGTATGTGCCATTGTAGACTTGCAAAGCCTTTTGAAATGATTCCACTTTTAACATTTATGACATTGCTGACCAAAAGCTAAGCACTTCTCTCATTTGGGCTCATGACTGCCTCCACAATTACAACAATTAACAATGAGGTTGTTTGTTGCGTCCCCATTCATTATTCAACATCCCTCCATGATTACATGTCACTATCAGGCCCTTTCTCTATGTGGCGACATTCACCCCAACCCTGGACCAATCAACCGTTCTGCCCAAAATCTTTCTTCTAATGCCAAGAACCTCTGCTTCACTACAGTTAATGTATGTAGTATCTGTAACAAAACCACTGAATTCCATGCCTGGCTGTCTCACTTCTCCCCAGATATTGTAGCACTCACAGAGACCTGGTTAAAACCACATATTGCTAACACTGAAATAATCCCACCAGAATATAATACACATAGATATGACTGGCTACATAAAAAAGGTGGAGGTGTTGCATTAATCTACCGTGACACTTTAGCTGTTACACCATATGATAAACCTATACCAACATTCGGAAACATGGATGAATAATAACCTTCACATCAACAACAGAAAACAATTATGTATTGCTGTACTCTATATTCCCCCAGGTCAAAACATACCTACTCTGGAAGATCTACTATCCTGGACCACCCTCAATATATCAAATGAAACCATCATTCTTGGCGACACAAATATAAACTGGCAAGTTCTCATCTCTGACTCCACAGTAAATAGTATTAACTTGCACAGGTTTACACAACTCATCTCTAACCCCAATTGTAAGGTAAAAAAACAAACAGAATCAGCCCTAGACTGGATACTTGTCTCACACCCTCAAAAATTCACCAATGCAGCGACCCTACCCAATACCTTTAGTGACCATCTTCCTGCCTATACCCATAGAACTCAACTTCAAATAGCCAAACTGCATTGTCTAAAATCAACTAGGAATCTTACCCATTTCAATGAACAACAATTTTTAGAGTCTCTAAAAACCCACAACTGGTTCCCTACCAAATTTCTACCACTGGATGAAGCAGTCAACTACTTCAGTATAGTCTTTTTAGATGTTCTAGATAGTCTTGCCCCCACACGTACCAAATGAGTAAAGCCTAACCATGCCCCATGGCTAACTAAACAAACTAAACAGTTATTTACCTCCAGGGATAAAGCCTGGAAGGAATGGCATAGAAACAGAACCCCACAACTTGAACTCAGATATAAACAACTCCGTAACAATGCCAAAAAGCAAGCCATCAACGATAAAAAAAAGCTATTTCTCCACTAAACTCACTACCCAGTAAAATAACCGCAAATTGTTCTGGAACTCTGTTTCCTCTCTCCTAAATCCTGGTACTCAACACAGCCCCTCCCCATCTCCTGACCAAGACCCTCAAGAAATTGCCCAAGCCTTCAATTCTCATTTTATTGATACTATCCCAAAACTTGTTAATGATTTCTCTCTGCAAACTAACAAAAGTATAATCGGCAACATAAACAACAATACACTCTAACCACTCCCCCCACATCAGTTGTCATTCCAATAAAAACCCATCCACTCCTCTATTTATATTACAACCAGTACCCACCTCTCTAATTCATAAACTGCTTTCAAAACTGAAACCATGCTCCCCTTCTTCCGATGGCCTTCCAGCTGAATACCTAAAACTTGTAGCAGATTCTATAGTTCTTCCAGTCAGCATTCTCATTAACCGATCAGTCTCTGAATCATATGTCCCACAACTATGGAAAAACTCAATTTTTACTCCCCTTCACAAAGGTGGTAACACCAGTGATCTTTCTAATTACCGGCCCATCTCCATACTTTCACCTCTATATACAATTTTAGAAAAGTGTATTCATTCTCAATTTCTAAAACATCTCACCAACAATAACCTACTCACCCACCCAACATGGTTTTCAGCCAGCACACAGCACAACAGCCTTACTGTTATTTAACAACACTGTATACAAAGCTCTTGATTCAGGCCTACTAACATCAGAGATCCTACTAGACCTATCAAATGTTTTTGATACAGTGTCCCACTCAAAACTATTTTTACAACTTGAGACCGTAAACTGCTCCCCACACACGCTATCCTGGTTCCGTAGCTATCTGCACAACAGAAGACAATCTGTTAGATGGCAAAGTAAGCATTCAGATTACCTACTCAACAACACAGGCATTCCCCAAGGGTCTGTTCTTGGGCCCTTGCTTTTTAATATATTTATTAATAATGTCCATAAAGCATCCCTGCAAAGTAGACTCATTCAATACGTGGGAGATTCAACAATAATTACATCCTCTAACAACATCTCAGATCTCCTAAAGTTAACACAAAATGCATTTACTTCCATCGAATCTTGGCTTAACAAAGCACAACTGCTACTTAATCCCAAAAAATCAAAACTTTTAGTCTTCACAATCAAACCCCTAACTCTAGACTTTAAAATATTCTCTCAAAACAATACAGAAATTGAAATTGTAAAAACAGACAAACTACGTGGCATCACAATTGATAACAAACCTTCCTTTGAGAATCATATACTTAACTCAATCAAAAAGACCCATTTTAAGCTTAGCAAACTCTATAGGCATAAACTCTATTTGGACAAGTCTACCAAGTTGAAACTAGCTAATAGTCTACTTCTACCCTCCCTCCTCTATGGTTGCCCTATTTTCACTAACCACACATCTCTCCTGAACAAACTGCAGTTGTGCTACTATAAAATAGCCAAGTTTGTCTCCAGCATGCTAACTTGCACACATCATTGCCTGGCCATTAAATCTATAAACTGGTTTGAGTTCCCTCATTACCTACATTACTCCCAACTTACTCTCACCCACAAACTACTAAATAATCCAAACATACACCACTACTCGGCATCTTAGGTCCTCTAACAAACAACTCTTAACCATAACTAAACCCAACAAAAGAGCTGGACAATGTCTCTATTCCCATGCCATTGCCAAACTTTGGAATGCACTCCGTCTCTCTCTCTCTTACTCAACTAGATTCTTTAAAAACATTTAAATTTGCACTAAAAGAACACTATCTCAATAACCTTGTCTGTTCTTGTAGTCATATAATTAAACCACCTTAAATGTTTTCACCACTATTACTAACTTAATATAGTTGCAATTTACACTGTCTTCGTATCCAGTCTCTCTTGCTTTCTTTGTTTCTGTGGCTGAATAAACAGAATTGATTAAACAGTATTCTTACTTATGAGAATATGCAAACAGAATTGCTAAAAATGTAACACACTGGGTTTATTTTCTTGTATTGTATACCTCTATAATATGTATTTGTCTTGTATATCTACTTCAGTTTGTATTGTTTTAAAACTTTCTTTACTTTCAAAGTTAAGCTGATGTTATGTAAAAATTTCTGTACTTGTATGGAGCTTTTCTCCCCAGGCCTCCACTGAAAATGGGTCATTGGCCCAGTGGTCTTTCCCGGTTAACAAATGTCAATAAGTAAATAATAAATAATGTCGCAATTTCGGACATTTTGTTTGTCATAGTAATTATTTCAAACATTTTGAATGCTTCTCTGAATGATGACTGAAAAGTCATTTAAATGAGTTTAAGTACCTTCCATTAACTGGTGACCTGTTTGCGACTTGGCTGCTGTATATTCCTCCACTTCTAACTTTGTGCCCCATGGTTTGCAAGTTGCTTCATTTTGGATCCTATTCTGACATGATGTTGCACACCTCTTGTATTCAGAGGAGATGTAGAACAAGATGCAGAAGGAATCACCACAGGAAAATACACCTCCGTTATAATCCAAAAACCGTCTTTTATTTTAGTACAATGAAATAGAATAAAAATGAGCGCTTTCGCGTAGAGAAACTACGCTTCTTCAGATGTAATGTTTCTAAAGAGAACTCATTATTTTATACAAACTTTTGGCGGTCAAACCAAAAACAATCATTCAATCATTCAATTAACCTGAATAGTTGATTATTTAAAGTGCTCAATGCCATTTAAGTTACTATGCGTATCTAAAGCAAATAAGATATACGTAAACCATTATAAAATGATACCATCGATGTTACTATGAAATTTTTGATATTGCAACATGTTATATAACTTATTTTAACATATTTTAACAAATGTTACACTAATATCAATTTAAAAAATTCTTCATTTCATCTTTTATACAAAACTTTAAAAGCTTAAGAATATTTAAAACATATTTAAAACATATTCTTTGTATATATAAGACTCATATAAACTAATATTTTGGTTCTGTATTATAGCTATGCATAATTATAAATACAAATTAAACATAAATGAGTAAATTATCATAAATATATTTATAAATATATTTATAAAATGTATTATTCTAAACAACAAGACATGTTGTAGCAACATGTTTATGAATTTTATGAAACTTCTTTGGTAATGTCCTGATTTTTAAAAATATGTATAAATTGCTGTATTAAACTTTATGTTATATTTGTAATTTTCTAAATTAATGAATTCTAATTCTTCTATTCTCTTTAAATGGTATATCAAAAGATATCTTTGCATGTAAAGGAATGTATTTTATCAGTGTTATCCTGAAGTGTATAATAGTTCCTAGTGAATATAAAATATAAAATATAAAAAATATATAAGTTATTTTCTCAAAGAACTAAATTCTTTAAAGTTTATTAAGATTTAATTTTTAAAATGATATATAATTATATTTTATGTAGCATTTAATGTATAGTGTATAAATATGTTTTTAAATTTTTAAAATAAACTTTATAATATTTATAATATGTATAGCTTTCTATTGTTTAATACAGATTTTACAGATATAAACTGATTAATACCTGGTGTAATGTGTGCTCTTAGAGTCAGTATCCATTTGAGTTCCACGTTAGCCAAATGATTCATTTTATCACCTCCTCTTGAGTTTGATGTAACTAATTGTAAAACCTTGAAACTAAATCTATGTGTCTTATTGTCTTATACGTGTTTAGCTAAGGCGCTTTGTTCATTTCCTTTCCTTATGTCGTATAAATGATTGTAAACCCTGTCTCTTAGCCTTCTTTTGGTTAGGCCTACATAAAATGCCTGACAATCATCACAAGTTGCTAGATATATAAGGTTAGTACTATCACTATTAGAATAACTATTTGTTACAAATGTATATAAACCATTAGGATGTTGAAACGTCTGGTTCTTGGAAATATATGGGCATATATGGCAATGGCCACAGGGATAGGTTCCAACTTTGGTATATTTAATGTTGTTATAAATATTATCTTTTTCAATACATAAAATTTGCTTTAGGTTTTCACAGTTCTTGAAACTAAACCTGGGATAATCACCAACTAATATTTTAGTAAAGGGGTCCATAGTGAGGACATTCCAATTCCTATTGATTATCTTTTTTAATATATTAACATCACTGGTATATTTCATTATATATGGTACTTTCTCTGTAAAATTTTTTTGTTTCGACATTACTATATGAGAAGCTTGTTTAAAATGAATTTTCTCATTGCCTTTATCTAGCAATATATTTTCTACTACTTGTTGTTTGCAATTTTTAACCACATTACTATTATAACCCCTTTCTTTAAAGAACATTTCTAACTTTTCTATTTCTGATAAGAGTATGTCTGCCTCTTGGCAAATTTTGGTTATTCTGGTGAACTGACTTTTAACTATCCCAGGAAAGGTGTGCCTGGGATGCATACTTTCATACCTTAACAATGTATTTCTCCAAGTGGGTTTTCTATAAAGGGAAGAACAAATGGAGCCTTTTTCTGTAAGTTTCAAGGATAAATCTAAAAAGTGGATATGGTCTTGTGGGGTCACCTTCAGATGCCCGACATCGCGTTTCGCCGACACGGAATCCGACGGGTCGAAAACACCGACAACGCAGATGACCGACAAGGTGAGAACCCGACGGACTCAGTAAGTGTGCGATAGAGTGAGGGATTTAGTGTTAGGGAGCGGACAGGTAAGTGTGCGATAGTGAGGGACTGTGGGTTTAGGGGTGGGTTAAGTGAGTTAGGGTTAGGGTGCAGGTAGGGTGTGTGTGCGATAGTGAGGGACTGTGGGTTTAGGGGTGGGTTAAGTGAGTTAGGGTTAGGGTGCAGGTAGGGTGAGTGTGCGGTAGTGTCGGACCTTGGGGTTAGGGGTGGGTAAGTGAGTTAGGGTTAGGGTGCAGGTAGGGTGAGTGTGCGGTAGTGTCGGACCTTGGGGTTAGGGGTGGGTAAGTGAGTTAGGGTTAGGGTGCAGGTAGGGTAAGTGTGCGGTAGTGTCGGACCTTAGGGTTAGGGTTTGGGTTAGGGATAGTGGATATGTTATGTAGTGTACTGTGTTGTTTACGTGTAGTGTGTTGGTGTAATGGTATTCGGTGTTTTGCGTTGTCGGTATTTTTTGTTGTCGGTCTTTTGGTGTCGGTGATTTGTGTGTCGGCGAAACGCGATTTCGGGCATCTGAAGGTGATCCGGTCTTGTGAGACTTCCATTGTGAATTTTAAGAAAGTAGTAGTGGTCTCCAAATAGGTAAGAAAAATTTCAAAATCAGTCCTATTACCCTCCCATATAATAAGGACATCATCCACAAATCTCCTGTAGAGTTTGACATTCTTATATTGAGTATGATTGAATAGAAAATTCAATTCCCATTGATAAACCACAAGGTTAGCGTAAGTATTTGCACAGGGGGTGCCCATGGCAACCCCCCATTTTTGCAAATAATTTGTATTCTTGAACATAAAGATATTATTATTTAGTATCAACTCCAACAGATGGTTTATCAGGATTTGCCTACTATTGCTGAAATTGGAATACTGTACTGATATTTCTCTTATGGCTTGTAGTCCAAACTCGTTAGGGATACATGTAAATAAATTTTTTACATCCATAGTTATTAACAAATATTCTGAGATATTTTTATCTAATTTAAAATCTCTGAAGTAATCTAACAATTGATATGAATCTTTAAGGATGCTAGAAATATTATTTACCACTGGCTTTAGTAGATGTTCAACAAATGAGGAGATCGTGGAGGTGGCCCATCTTTCACTAGCTACAATGGGTCTCATAGGTACTGGTGAAATGTTTTTGTGAATCTTGGGTAGGCCCTTAATTATAGGAATAGTCGGGAACTCAATTAAAAAATATTCATATATTTCACAACTGATTTGACCACACGTTAACAAATCATATAAATCTTCATGTATGTTTTTAATTATATTTTTAACTTGGTCATTAGTGATAATCTGATATGTGCTGATATCTGATAGAAGGGAGGTCATGTTAGCTTCATAATCTGCTGTATTCAAAATTACTACGCCCCCTCCCTTATCTGCTGGCTTGAGCGTAATATCTTTAGCTCGTTTTAAATTATTAAGTGATCTTTGTTCATTAGTTGTAATATTAAAATATGTACATCTTTTTTGCTTTGTTGAAAATAATTCATAAATATCTCTCTCGCATAGTTTCATAAAACATTCGACATTATGTGGAATAGGAGGCATAAAACTACTTTTACATTTGAAAAAATTAGTCATGGTTTCAGTCTGCATAGCATTCTTATCTTTAAAAAAACACTTTTAATGCTGTATTTCGGCAAAATAACCTTAGGTCTATTAAAACATCACTTAAAGTACTAATTTGTGATGGAATAAAATTTAGACCTTTGTTTAAAAGTGAGACATCAGATTCAGTAAGTACAGTATCTGAAAGATTATATATTAAGTTATTCAGTTCCTTTGTTTTCTTGTAATTCCTTGCTTCTCTCCCGACATCTTTCTTTTGCGTGGCCCCCTGCTGTTGGAGCGTCCTCTCCAATTCGCTTGTTGTTTTACTGGAAACGGTAAAAAACGCGTGTTGGCAGCAGCTGAATCCTTCGGTTTAGCTCCTGACACAGTGGCTATAGGAAAGGTCTTAATAGCCTGTTGATTCAGAGGAGGAGTGTCAATGAGAGAACAGGCAGCATTGCTGCCGTTAGTCCGTGATGAAAAGAATTGTGATTCTTGGCATAAAACATTGTTAGAACTGAGAACAAGAGGTGTATTCATCATCTCATTAGCTTCACTACCGTTTGTAGCATTATCAGTGACATGAGATTCTGTGGATGTTATATTAGTCACAGTATTGGAATTAAACTGTTCTGTTCTCGGCCAAACAAACACCTGGCCGAGCGCAAAGTCATTAGAGTCTCTGATGAGTTTTCTCTGTTTGGTTTGTTTTAATCTTTCACTGAATAAGTTTACTTGAGACCATATGTTTTCTAGTCTCTTAACATAATATTCAGAGTTGAAGTGTTCATAAAGGTTCTTTTGAGCAATATCTATTTTATTTCGTAACTCTGTTTCTAACGGAGAGAAGTATTCTAATAAGAGCTTCATATAGCTAAAGCCTAAGTCAATATTCAGATCTTGCCACTTCCTAAGCAATGTGGGGTG
This sequence comes from Protopterus annectens, assembly GCF_019279795.1. Taxonomy (NCBI): domain Eukaryota; kingdom Metazoa; phylum Chordata; order Ceratodontiformes; family Protopteridae; genus Protopterus; species Protopterus annectens. The sequence goes on from NC_056729.1 coordinate 1,425,654,900, forward strand.
GCTATCGCCATACGTAGGCATGCAAAAAATTCGCATTCATTTATTCAGAGGAGATGCTGAGGCACTGTGATGGGTTCAAGTTGTTTATCGTACATAAGCACATTAGAAGTTGTAGCTGGAACATGTATTTAAGCTAACTAACTGACTTATTACTTCAAACACACTCACGTGTGTCTCTCCATTCATGCCTGCATTCACTCTGACTGACCACACAAATTGGCACTGATCTTGCACAAGCTAAGTAACTTATATGCACATGTTATCTAAATACAGTGGCTGACTATGTAAAATACACACAGTGATGTACAGTCAGTCTCTATTTGCTTGTTGTGTTATCTTGAGTAAGTCAGTTAACCAGGTAGCGCTTTGGGGCATTTGGAAAAATTGGACGAGGCTGCTTACTGGTCACATGGCCTGAATACCTAATAAGTGCCTAGGACATCCTACATGTCTTAATATAGTTCAGTATTCTTTACTTTTTAGGGGGAATTCAGTAAAGCCTAAACATTTTTTTTCTTGTACACATCGGGGCGCAATACTTACACGAGCGCAAACAGCTTTAGATTCAGTAAATGTCGCTTAGCAGCGAGCAAGCACGGGCAAATAGGGAAACTTCCATTCAATGTAAATTTCCAAATAAGCAAGTGAATCTTATGCAAATTAGCCAGGTGAAGTGATCCAACAGGCCAAAAGGCATCTGTGTAGACTCTGTGTCTGTGTTCGTACTGTACATGGAAATTTCCTTGTACAGGAGTCTACACGGATAGAAGGGGATGTAAAAGTCCACAAATATGAACATAACTCCCCTGAAAATGTTAGATCACGTACATAAATGTGTAAAACATACATTGTGGATGTCTGAAAAAGGAAGGGAATATGTAAAATTAATAATTTTTTGTAATAATTTCTGCATGTTTGCACTGTACGCCACATTGAGCAAACATGCTTAACTCAAAATAAAAAAAAGTATGTAAAATTTTATTTTATTTATTTTATTTTCAGTTTGATGACCGGGGAAGTCCACTGGGCTCAAGGAGCCCATTTTCAGTGGAGGCCTGGGGAGAAAAGCTCCACAAAACATAGCAGACATAGTAACAATTAAACAATTAGTAAAAATTATGTAGTAAAACATAAGCACAGTAGAATATCAACATAGTATGGTATACAGTGAATATTTGCATGTAAATACAATTAGAGGTCGATAATACAGAGTCATCATTATACTGAGGTTTTAAATCTACTGAGAATGCTAAGAAACAAACATTTGTAAGAAAACAGTAAATATGATTGAACTGCTATTGGGTAAGGTGGAAGGTAGTTTATGTATATGTAATGTAGTTTACACAAATGTACTCTAGGACCTTGTGTCAGGTCCATACAACTCTGCGTTCGTGCTGTTACCCAGCTTACACGGCTGAGAACCATGTAGTTTCCAGGCTGTCAGTTTGAATATGCTTGCAAATGAGGTGCATTTGTTGAATTGCTAAAAGGAGCAACCATGTCTGCATATCCACTTTGTGTAGGCTCCTACATGGTGTTGATATTCCCACTGGATGTGGATGACAACGGGGGGGGGGGTGTCCTGTTACTTTTAGGATTTGTTAGTGCTCAGCATGTGTGTTTGCACAGTGAGCTGCATAGCTCAGCATGTTTATATAGATTTGACAGGGCCACGTCACAGTGATGACATAGGCAGCTATCCATTAAAACTAGATATAGTCAATTAATAATATATACTTTTGTATAAGCTATGCTGCACAACTCGGCTCCTAGCTCTGTGTCACGCACTAAAGTAGGGCCTTTAAATCATGTCAGTTACATCCTAGGCAGATGAACTGCTTCATAATTAGCCAATCCCAAATGGTGAACCTACAGCAGAACTGTATAAAGTATGCATGCACCATACATTCTGATTTTCCCACAGTACTCTGAACCATTGGAGTAGAGAATCAGAAATTTTAACTGAGATAATGCTAGGGGCTGCTGTAGCTATTCTAGGTCTGTATGTGCTAGATGCTGAAGTCAGTGCTGCTGGTGCTGCTGGCAATAGGCCTAGGCTGAGAAGGAGAAGAGTATTCAGGCCCAGGGTAACCTTCCAGGAGCTGCATGAGCTGGAGATTGTATAGTGCTACAGGGTGGACAGGGACATATTACAAGAGCTTATTGAGCTCTGCCACCCTCAACTCAGATCCAGAGCTAACAGACAGGAACTCATTCCAGTGGAAACTAAGGTATGTGTAGCCCTTAGGATACTAGCTACAGGGACCTTTCAAAGACCATCTGGGGACATGATGGGAGTGTCACAGACATCTGCATCCAGGATATTCTACCAATTTCTGGATGCTGTACTCCCACATGCCAGTGTGCACATATCTTTTCCCCTTGCCTCGGAGGTGAGGACCAGCAATATGCAATATTTCTACCATGTAGCACACTATCTCCGTGGAAGTACTGGTTGCCATAGATTGCACTCATGTACACATCAAGGCACCACCTGGTGAGCAGTGTAGATCTACATTAACTGCAAAGGATACCAGTCCATCAACTGGCAAGTCATGTGCAATGCACAGGGGATTATCATGAATGGGTGTGCTGGAAACCCTGGTAGTTATCACGACTCCCATATCTGACACGCATTACAGCTGTACTGGATGTTTGCTAGGGGTAGACATTCCACAGGGACATTTACTGGGGGATGCTGGCCACGCCCTGGAACCATGGATGATGACACCCATCAGAAATGCGCACATGCCCACAGATGAACGCTATAATGAGGCACACGCATAAACTAGGAACATCATAGAGCGTGTGTTTGGGCTTCTGAAGTCATGAATCTGGTGCCTCAGTATATTTGATGGAGCCTTGCAGTATACTCCAGCCACATGTGCACAGATATTCACAGTATGTGCTATGCTACACAGTCTGATAATGCAGAAACAGCTGCAGCAGGCTCAGCAAAGGGAAAGGATACACAGTCCCCCACCAGTGCATAAGTTACCACAGCCACAATCACAGGAGGACTCGAAGGAGGATTCCCCCTGCTGATGTCCCTGTAGGTAGACATAGGCATGCTCAGTACGCCCTGGCTTTAGCTAAGAGACAATTCGTAGCACATTCACTGACAACCTAGAGACCTAGGAATTAACACTTTCTGAAATTTAAGAAAGTTCAGTTACATATCTGCTGTTCTGAACTGTTTGTAAGTTTCTTGGAGGCCAGTGCTTGCTTGGACTAAAGGGAAGTCTCTGTGTTCACCAGTGGCAGTGGTTAACACTAAACAGCCTGCCTGTCCCTGTAGGAATGGTTACTGCCTAGAAGCTGTAGTTTCATTGGCCATTTTGGGTCAATTCTAAACTCCTTGATCTCTATCTCTTAAAACCCTGCTGCCTCGTGGTTCTGGCGTCTTTTCGGGCTTGTTAGTTGTTGCTGAAGCACCTACCAAGGGGAGAAAGTGCTGAGAGGAGAGAAAGGAGCCACTTTTGAGATTTTAAGTATTTTCTTCTGCTTTTTTGTTAAGAATTACTGCTTTGCCGCCTACTTTTCGGCATTTTCCAGCTTGCTAAAGTTTATATCTGTATTAGAAACAGTATTTAGAACACATCTAGAGCCTGTTTACTGCATTTCCTGTGTTGCACTTAATTTAAAATCGTTTTTTCTCTTAAAACTGCATTTTACCTGACTTTGGCCTAGCACTCAAGTGTGGGGTCATTTATTGCACTGTTGTGATTATTTTGCTACTTGTGTATCTCTGCTACCTTTAAACTAAAACAAAAAAGAAAAAATCTTGCTTTTTTCCCACTTTCTGAAATTTAAGAAAGTTCAGTTACAGATCTGCTGTTCTGAACTGTTTGTAAGTTTCTTGGAGGCCAGTGCTTGCTTGGACTAAAGGGAAGTCTCTGTGTTTACCAGTGGCAGTGGTTAACACTGAACAGCCTGCCTGTCCCTGTAGGACTGGTTACTGCCTAGAAGCTGTAGTTTTGGCCATTTGGGTCAATTCTAAACTCCTTGATCTCTATCTCTTAAAACCCTGCAACCCTCTTTTAGCGCAGTCGTGCGCACAGAGCAGCGTCGGGCAGCACCGCTTAAACAAGCTTAAACTATTCCCGGCCGCACAAAGTCTACTCTTCACTTTTTCCCTTAGAACTGCTCTAAATCTCAAATTAAGCATTCTATTCTCATTCTAAAGCCCTGCACTTGCTCGTATAAGTAATCTCATAGGTAAACACAAACTAAAGCACTACATCCTCTTATACTCCTTCAAAGCACTTGCTCCCTATTGGTTCTTTCTGATCAGTCAATAAGTAGTTCCCTGTATTATTCAGGCATGTCCAAAGGTCAGTTTCGAGTTTACTCTCCAGTCCAGCTGGTGAATCTGGGAATCTTGAGGTAATGTTACAACTGCCTTATGTATACAGACCACCCTCTCCTCCTCCCAACAAGCCCAACTATATGTGAGAGATGCAACTATATAGCCAAACTGGAGGGTAAGCTCTCTCAACCCAGTACTGGCACAGCCTGTCAGGAGGAGAAGATAATCACACACACCACAAATCCAGTCTCGCATAGACCTATCGCATCAAAAAACCAAACACATAAACACACAAAAACATACTCGGAGGCTCTAAATAAAAATCTGCCTAAGCAGCAGAGACCTCCAAAGCAGACATCCAAGCAACACCTACCACGAAACAATATCCACGTAGCACATAGCTCACAAAGTCAGTGTGCCACACAGTCACAGCCCTTAAGGCTAAACAACACACCTAATACACTTGTAATAGGTAACTCTATTGTCAGACACACTGACGTCCCACTCACCAGGCTGAACAAGGAGAAGGTCACTGTAAGCTGCCTGTTGGGTGCCAGGATCTGCCACATAACACAACCACTCGGGTCACTCCAAAGCAAGTACAAGTATGACTCCGTCATTGTCCATGCTGGTGTGAATGACCTGAGACGTACCTCCCTGGACTACATGAAAAAAGACGTACAGGAGCTCTTTGATCATGTAGCCCAGGCCGGTATAACCCTGACCTTGTATAGCATCTTACTCTCACCAAGAATGATGCCACAGTATAAAGACAAAATGATCAATTTTAACAATGGGCTAAAGTATTGGTGTAATTCAAAGGGGATGCAGTGTCTGTCAGCCTGGGATGACATGCTCGACAAGCCACGTTGCTTCGCTAGGGACGGCTTGCACCTGTCACCCCTGGGTTTTCGAATACTGGCTAAGGCTCTTGCCTCCCCCATAGTGCCTTTTTTAGGCAAGGCTCAAAAGACAAACCCACCCCCATAGACAACACAAAGAAAAAAAAACTAAGGGTAATGCTGCTCAACACCAGAAGTCTAAACCTCAAGATGCATGCACTCGAGACTCTCCTCAGTATGGAGAATATTGATATCTGTGCAATAACAGAAACCTGGTTCAAGGCTCCCGAGCGCACCCCAGCACTACCAGGCTATACTTCATACCATGCTTTCTGGCCGCAAAACTCAGACCGAACTACAAAAGGAGGGGGAGTATCCATATTTATCAAAGATACCCACACCACCAGGCTAGTGGCACTGCACGAAGTTTCGGAGACCATCCATGTGTCACTAACAGTGGGCAAAACTGCCTTTCAGTTTGTAGCCTGCTACAGACCACCCTCCCAAACACAGGAACCTCACTCGGCTTTCCTGAGAACACTGGAGAATACGAAGGTGTCTCCAAACACTATTATACTGGGTGACTTCAACTACCCAAACATCGATTGGGAAAACTACTCAAGCCCAAACACCCTAGCCCAACAGTTCCTAGAATTTATAAACTCATGCTATGGAACAACTGGCCACCACTCTCACAAGAGGGGAAAACATACTGGATCTGGTCATCACCAACATGGGGTCTCTATGTTCCACACCAGAGGTATACCCCTCATTGGTAAGATCAGACCATAAACAAATCTCACTGGACATCCATATTCCGTCCCCACCCCCAGCCAAGGAAACCACGGTGAAGAACTTCTCAAAAGCAAACTTCACACTTCTCAAAACTGAGGTGGAATCCTTCAAAGCCCCAGGGCCAGTGGACAATATGGCCCAAAATGCAGAATCCTTTACAAAAGCATTCTATGGACACCTACAGGAATGCATGGAGCATGCTATCCCAGATAAAACCAAGACTCATTCCTCCAAAGGCAGGAGACCTGTCTGGTGGACCCCGGCCATAAATAAGCTATACAACAGAAGGAGAAAGCTACTACATGACGGAACAAAATCCCAGAAAGGGAAGGCGTCACTGATCAGTACTAGCAAGAAACTACGATCCCTCATAAAATCTTCTAAGGCCAGCTTTGAAAGAAATATTGCACAAGACACTAAAGATAATCACAAGGCCTTCTTTAGTTATATCAGAAACCTGGGAGGCAACTCCTAGATATGATCTGAGTTAGTGCAAAATGACAAAAAATTCACTGAACCCACAGACATTGCCAACATCCTGGCAGAAAGGTTCAGTGCAAACTCCTCCCCCCCTTCCCCCCCAAAAGAGCAAATGTCTATCCCAACAGTGTAGCCTTCCTGAAATCACAGATGCACAGGTGGGAGCTGCCCTCTCCAAAGCTAAAAACACAGCATCAATGGGACCAGACGGTGTCCCGGGCTGCGTCTTACACGAGCTCCAAGAAGAACTAAACCCTCATATAAAGTCACTGTTCAATCTCAGCCTTACTACAGGATATGTTCCCAAGGAATGGCGTACAGCAACAGTGGTCCCATTCCACAAAGGTGGTGCCACAACAGACCCCGGAAACTATCGCCCTATAAGCCTGACTAGCCTGGTCTGCAAAGCTATGGAACGTATCATCATGGAAATCATAAACAAAGATATTGGGAGCCTCCAGACACTGGATCCTACCCAATTCGGCTTTGTTAAGGGCAGATCTTGCCTCTTGAACCTGGTCGACTTCTTTGAAACAGTTACCAAAGCCATAGATGAAGGGAAGGTAGTCCACACAGCCTACCTGGACATCGCAAAGGCCTTTGACACAATACCCCACTCGGGCATCATAAATAAGCTCACCAGCTTAAATATCAACCCCTATGTCACAAGATGGGTTGCAAACTGGCTCAGGGATAGAACCCACATGGTCAGAATAGCAGGTGCCATGTCAGACTGTAAACCAGTTACAAGTGGTGTCCCACAAGGCTCAGTCCTGGGACCTCTCTTATTCGGTATATATTTCTCCGAGGTACACGCTAACACGGGTGGACTATGGCTGACCAAGTTCGCAGATGACTGCAAACTGGGTGCTATAATCGACTCTCCGACTGACACAAGCATCCTCCAAAAGGGTCTCACAGAGACGGATAACTGGTGCCAGAGCCATGGCCTAAAGCTAAATGTCAAAAAGTGCATAGTCATCCCCTTTGGAAAAAACAAAGTGCCGACAAATTACCACATAGGTGGTAATCCATTAAGCACGGAAGAAGTAATTAGGGACTTGGGGACCCAAGTAGATAGCAATCTCTCCTTTGACAATCACGTTGCCAAAGTGGTTAGAAAGACCTTCCATATAGCCCACCTTATCATGAAAGGGTTCACATCTAGATCAAGAGAGGTCATTGTGCCCCTCTACTCATCACTTATCAGGCCCATAATTGAGTACAATGCCCCGTTTTGGATGTACCTTACCCGACACCTTCAGCAATTGGAAAGACCCCAAAAGTATCTCACCAAGAGGATCAAGGGGCTCAAACAGATGCCCTATGCAGTTTGGCTAAAGAAACTCCAGCTCTACTCAGTTGCGTACCGCCTACTCAGAGGCAATCTGTGATGACGTATAAAGCCATGTCCAACCCAGAATTAATGGACATGCTTCACCTCAGGAAATCTAAATCCCTTAGAGCTACACGCTCCAGGGACCTGAACCTCAGCACAGAAATAAATAGGACATGCTGGAGGGGCAGATTCATATCCCAGAGGCTCCCCTCACTCTGGAACAAAATCCCAATCCATGTCAGGCAGAGCCCCTCACTGACCCTCTTCAAGAGAAATCTTGACGAATGGATGGGAGATCGTAAGTTTACCCCTGGGATCTCTTCTACGTCGCTGCTTGACAGAGGTACAATAAACAAACCTTAAAAGGGCTACCTTCTGTGACCTACTATACAAAGGCACAGTCAACTAGTCTAAAAGGGTGGCGAAAGCCAAACATACTCTGGCTAGGCTTATAAATGCCCTAGGGCAGATAGCCTACTATTAACCTATGAACCTTACTCCTACTCACATACAGATATTACAACTGATGCCAGCCAAATCACACATCCTGTACTTATCCATGTATTGGCTGTGTACTGCTTGCATCAGACAGAGTCAGCCCTAAGCTACAGTTGTGTCAATTGCTGCGCTTGCAAGGTAAGTCCATAACCTACACAGTAGTATAGTGGATTATGTTACGTCATTGTAGCTATGGACCTGGTACATTATGCAGGCAACTATACTGGGCTGTTTGGACAGAAATTACTTCCACATGGGGCTACAAACACCCATTCTACTAACATGTCACCATGTGTATTTGGTTGGCCTCATGCATGGAATATTCATGCAGTCCTGCTACAACAGATTACTGGTACATCATTCGAGGGACATGTTAGAAAGTGAGATTAAATGATAGACTAGTGTGTGTATTTGCTGACCATGGGCTTTTGTTCCCCCTCCCCTCAAAACAGCAGTGTCCCCTTGCAACTGCCATAACACTAAATCATCTATGCTGTATGCGCATTTCACACAGTTCATATGCCACACAGCATCAGGACAGTAATGTACAATTTAAACTTACATTTTATGTGTTATTTAACTGAGAATAGCAAAGTACATATTTATGCTGATGTTGGTCAGATGAATGTCCCCTGTCTGACAAGCAGCTTCTGTGGCTCAAAGGGCTAAGGCAGGCAGCTTGTGTGATGGTGTTCAGGGCTCTAATCCCGATATATCCAGATATATCCAGATATTTTACATGTGAAGTAGTAATAAGTATTTCTTTACAGACTGTGAGACTGTGTGTACTATACTTGTAGTAACCTATTTCACATATTAATTACACATTTGCGTCTGTGCTGCATGTCTAAGACCTGTTTAAAAAGTCTTAGGTAATATTGGATAAGTTATTATCAGAATTGCTAAAATTACTACAGCACTCAACTTTCCTCACTTGTCTAGAGGAAAACATGTTTTAGCACTTAATAAATAAGCACCTATCCAGGCATGTCTAAGGGGCAGCTCCCAGTGTTTTCTCCTGTCTACCTGATTAATCTGAGCATCTTGGGGCAATGCAGCAATTGCCTCATGTACACAGACAGCCCTCTCCTCCTATCACCCAGCACTACAACCTGTGAGAGATGCACTTATATAGCCAAACTGGAAGCAAAGCTCTCTTCACCCAAGACTGGACTAGACAGTCAAAAGGAGAAGGTAAACACTTGCACCACATCACACTCATCACATAGTCCCTCAAAACCTACACCACCAAAACACACACATAGCAACACAAAACACACACCTACATTCGCGGAGGCTCTCAATAAAAATCTGCTCAAGCAACAGAGACCTCCAAAGCAGAAATGCATGCAACCTCCACCCCCCAACACAACCCAAATGACACATAGCCCACAAACTCAGTGTGCCACTCAACCACAGCCCATAAGGCATAACAACGTACCCAACACTCTAGTCATAGGTGACTCTATAGTCAGGCACACTGATGTTCCACTCACCAGGCTCAACAAGGAGAAAGTTACTGTCAGCTGCCTGTCGGGTGCTAGTTTCCGCCACATAACGCATGCACTCAGGTCACACCACAACATGTACAAATATGACTCTGTCATTGTCCATGTTGGTGTGAATGACTTGAGACATACCTCCCTGGACTACATGAAAAGAGGCATGGAGGAGCTCTCCGATCTTCTATCCCAGGCAGGTATGACCCTAGCCCTGAGTAGCATCTTGCCATCACCCAGAATGATACCACAGTACAAGGACAAAATGATTGACTTCAACTGGCTAAGCTTCTGGTGTCATTCTAAGGTGATCCAGTATCTGTCTGCCTGGGATGACATGATCGACAGACCACAATACTTTGCCAGAGATGCCCTGCACTTGTCACCCTTGGGATTCTGGATACTGGCTAAGACTCTTGCCACCCCTATAGTGCCTTTTTTAGACAAGGTTCAAATTACAAATTCACCACCGTAACAGGTACAAGCAAGCTAAATCTGAGGGTAAAGCTACTCAATGCTAGAAGTCTAAACCTCAAAATGCATTCACTCAAGGCACTCCTTAAAATGGAGAACATCGACATCTGTGCAGTGACAGAGACCTGGTTCAAGGCTCCAGAGAGCACCCCTGCATTAACAGGCTATAATTTATACCACAACTTTCGGCCACCTAACCTGAACTGAAACACTAAAGGTGGAGGAGTGTCCATAGTCATTAAGGATATTCACACCTCCAGGCTAGTTGCTCAGCATAATACATCCGAGATTATCCAAGTGCAACTAACTCTGGGCAAACCCGCAGTCCAAATTGTAACTTGCTACAGATCCCCCAGCATTCCCACTCCTCATTTCTTGATACACTGGAAAATATTAGGGTACTACCCAACACAATAATAATGGGCGATTTCAACTACCCCACCATTAACTGGGAAAATTACAAATGTACCAACTCTTTTGCTCAACGTTTTCTAGAAGTCATACATTCCAGTGCCTTGGATCAACTTATCCACACCCTCACCAGGGACAGCAATATCCTAGACCTGGTCATTACCAACATGGGCGACTGGTGTTCCACACCAGAGGTCAATTCCTCATTGGTCAGATCCGACCACGAGCTAATCAGCCTAGACATCCACATCTCGTCCCCACCCCATATTAGGGAAACCACCGTAAAAAACTTCTCCAAAGCCAACTTCACGCTTCTTAAGACAGAAGTGGCAAACATCACGACACCTATGCAGACGGACAGTAGAGATACGACTGCTGAATCTTACACAAATGCACTTTATAAGCACTTACACGAGTACATGGATCGTGCTATCCCTAACAGAACCAAGATGCTATCCTCCATAAAAAGGAAGCCAATCTTTTGGTCCTCTGCCACAAACAAACTCTACAACAGAAGAAAGAAACTGTTTCAAAAAAAGAGTAAAATCCCATGATTGGAAGAACTCCCTGGTCAGCCTCAGTAAGAAGCCGAGATGCCTCATAAAATCCTTCAAAGCTAGTTATGAAAACAAAATTACCACTGATTCTAAAGACAACCACAAAGCATTCTATAGCTATGTCAAGAATCTCAATGGCAACACTCAGATCTGCTCTGAGTTACAGCACAATGGCATTAAATTTACAGAACCAACTGATATTGCCAACATCATGGCAGATAGGTTTAGTGCTAACTTTACCCCCCCCCCCCCAGCCCCTAAAGGGCCCATCTCTATACCGGAAGAATGCAAAGTTTCTGTAATCACGGCTTGCACAGGTAAAAACCACACTCTCCAAAGCCAAGAACACAGCATCCGTGGGACCTGACAACATCCCAGGCTGCATTCTACATGAACTACAGAATGAACTGTCACCCCACCTAAGCACTCAATTATAGCCTCAGCTCAGGCTTTGTGCCCATTGAATGACGCACAGCAAAGGTTATCCCACTCCACAAAGGGGGAGCCACCATGGACCCTGGGAACTACCGTCCCATTAGCCTAACGAGCCTGGTCTGCAAGGCCATGGAACGTCTCATCATAGAACTTATAAACAAACACAGTAGTAATCTCCAAACTCTGGACCCCACCCAGTTCGTGTTTGTAAAAGGCAGATCATGTCTCCTAAACCTGATTGACTTCTTTGAAGCAGTCACCAAAGCCGTAGAGGAGGGTAAGGTGGTTCATACAGCCTGTCTATATCTCACCAAGGCTTTTGAGACCATCCTCCACTCTGGAATTATAGATAAATTCACTAAACTAGGTATAAATCCCTATGTCACAAGATGGGTTGCCAACTGGCTCACTGACAGAACCCATACTGTGAAAGTAGCAGACTCCAAATCTGACATCAGACCAGTGACAAGTGGAGTACCACAGGATTCAGTCCTGGGTCCTCACCTGTTTGGTATCTACTTTTCTGAAGTACAGGCTAACACAGAAGATCTATGGCTAATGAAGTTCACAGATGACTGCAAACTAGGAGCCATAATTGAAACTCCTAACAATGTGGACATTCTACAAAAGGGCCTCACTGAGACAGATGCCTGGTGTCAAAGTCATGGCCTCAAGCTCAATGCCAAAAAGTGCATTGTTATCCCCTTTGGTAAAAACTCTGTACCCATGAGCTACCACATAGGTGGTAGTCTACTTAACACCGAAAGTGTGATAACAGACCTTGGAACATAGGCGGACAGTAGTCTCTCCTTTGATAATCACATCGCCACAGTAGTCAGGAAATCCTTCTACGTGGCACACCTCATCACAAAAGTTTTCTCATCCAGGGAAAAAAAGAGGTCATTGTTCCCCTCTACTTGTCACTCATTAGACCTATCATAGACTACAACGCCCCTTTTGGTATGTACCTCACAAGACATCTACAACAACTGGAAAGCCACAGAAATACTTCACAAAGAGGATTACTGACCTCAAACAGATGTCCTACGCAGACCATCTAAAAAAAACTCCATCTTTACTCCGTTGCGAATCGCCTACTCAGAGATGATCTCTGCCTAACATACAAAGCTATGTCAAACCCAGAACTGTTGGACATGCTTCACTTAAAGAAATCCCAATCCCGCCAAGCTACATGCTCTAGGGACCTAAAACTTGTCACCACAATTTTATTTTATTTTTATTTTATTTTACATTTGTTGACCGGGATAGTCCGACTGGGTGCATGTCCATTTTCAGCGGAGTCCCGGGGAGAAAAGCTCCAAGGGTAAGCATATACAGCATTACATATTACAAACAGACTATTTACAGAGATTACATAAGTAAACAAGTTCCACAGGTTAGAGTTAATCCTGAGCGCAAGTCAGGATTAAATTAAATTAAATTACACAGTAAACAGGTTAACAGATTTTTACACATTCTAGAGAGAGTTAGCCAGGCTTGATACATTGACATAGCCAGTTAAATGACAAATGTTGTTTGAGTCTAGTTTTAAATTGACCTAAGGTGGAAAGTAAGGTAATATCAGCTGGAAGAGAGTTCCAGGATCTACTTACAGAGTTTGCAAATAGAGAGTCACCGGCTGTGTTATTAATTTTGCTAGTCTGTATTAGTAGTTTGTTAGAGGATCGAAGCGGTCTAGGATTGTTATAGGGAGTGATAATATTTTTAAGTGCAGGAGTATTGTCCGGATTATAGAGGATTTTATAGGCCATAATCAGTTGGTTATACTGGATTAGGCTGGGTAGTTCAAGCCACCCAAGCTGATTTAGATTGATGCAATGATGTGTCCTAAAAGGCAGCCCAGTGGCAAACCTGGCAATGTGGTTGTAGCAAATTGAGAGTTTGTTAAGGACAGTCTTGTTTAAATTCGAGTAGAGGGATGCATACAGAAGGGTTGAAAGAAGGTGAGAGCAAGCTATGGCAATTTTAGCTGGAGGGGTTAGGAAGGCTTTTATTCTGTAAAGTGACCCTAGTTTTTTATTGATGGTTTTGATAGTTTGGTTAACATGTAGGTTGAATTTTAGATTATTGTCTGTGATGACACCTTTAGTTTTGTAGAGGGGTCAGGGGAGATTATTGTGCCATCATTTGAATTTATGGTAAAGGTGAAAGCGGTAGACCTACGTGTTGGTGAAAATAACAGCATTTTAGTTTTTTTGGGATTTAGGATCAGACGATGTTCGGAAAGCCAGTTTTCTATTGTATTAAAGGTGGTCTGGGTAACTGACCATAACTCAACTGGAGATGTGGCCGAGCAAATCAGAGTAGAGTCATCAGCATATTGGATACAGCTGACTTTTGGGATGACAATATAAAGGTCGTTAATGAAGATGGAGAACAGCAAGGGCCCTAGTATAGAGCCTTGTGGTTCTCCAAGGGTGTTAGGTAGAAGGTTAGAGAGTTTGTTCTGCCAGAGGACAGCCTGTTGTTGACCATTCAGGTAGGATTGAAACCATTGAAGGGCTCTAGTATCTAGACAGAATGTTTGCAGGGTGTGGATTAATAGTTGGTGATCAACCATATTGAATGCCTTGGAAAGATCTAAGAAGAGGGCTGAGGATATATAATTATTGTTGCGATTGTGGTTTATGGTGTTGGTAAAGGCTAGGAGGGCTTAAGTAGTGCTGTGATGAGGATGGAAGCCATGCTGTGTGTCTGCCATAAGGTGATTCTGGATTAGGTGGTGCATGAGTTGTCTATGAATACATTTTTCCATAATCTTTGCAAGTGGAGAGAGTATAGCTATTGGCCTATAAATGGAGAATTCAGTAGAGCTGCCTCCTTTGTGAAGTGGGATTGCATAGGATATTTTCCAGATGATGGGAATTTTAGCTTCTACTATGGTTCAATTGATTAGTATTGAGACGGGGTAAGCAATAGCATCAGCTGATTTTTGTAGGTACCCAGCAGGGAGTTGATCAGCAGGAAGTGTAGTGGGTTTTAAATTTTTGATCAAGGTACGGATAAGTGAAGTGGTGACTGGTTGGAAGCTGAATGCGTGTAGGTTTCTAGGGGTGCTACTTTCAGGATCAGGGGAGCTAGGATGTAGTTGGCTAGCTAGGGCTTGAATTATCTCAGTAAAGAATCAGTTAAAATTGTCAGAAACATCTTCAGGGGTTTTATCAATAGTAGCAGCAGGGATTGGGGTTGAAGTTTGTCCAGGATGTAGTAGATTATTTAAACCTGCCCCAAACTTCTGAGGGTTATTTTGATTTACTGTCTGTAAATTATAGTAGTATTGTTTTTGTCTTGTAAAATTGATTTTTTGGTTTTGTTCCTGGATTGCCATTATTTAATGTGATCTTGAGGGTCTTTAGAAGAACGCCATAAAGCCCATGCTTTGTTTCTAAGGGTAATTTTGAGTTTAGACTCTTTAGAAAGCCATGGCGCAGTTTTTGCCTTGGTTCTCTTTGAACGAACAGGTGCATGCAAATCAAGGATCTCAAGGAAATTGTTGTTAAAGTATGCTACTGCTTCCTCTAAGGGGAGGTGTTTTAGAATAGACCAATTACATGAGTTTAGTTCTTGTTGGAATTTGGCAGGGTCAAAGTTTTTATTGTTTCTAACCTTTCTGAGTAAGGGTTGTTGGGAATTAATGGTTTTGTGCTTAATTACATATGTGAGAAGGTGATCGTTTAGGCCATCAAGGAGGGTACTAGAGGTGTGCAGTTGGGGGTGACAATTTATGAGTACCCAGTCAAGTATGCTTTCTTTTTGGTTGGGTTTACCTATCCTGGTAGGGATGGATATAATTTGTGTAAATGCATGCAGGTTAATATAGGTGGTTGGGGATTCTGAGGAACAGGTGCCCCAGTCTATGTTAAAGTCTCCAAGTAGTAAGATTTCTTGGGGGTAGCAACATGATAGCCAGTGCAGGATATCTTCAAGTGTAGATATATTGTTACCTGGGGGAATGTACATACAGATGATATTAATGCATTTATTTTTATTAAGTTGCAATTTGGTGGCAAGAATTTCTGAGTTATTAATCATGGGACCTGACAACATCCCAAGCTGTGTTCTACATGAACTACAGAACGAACTGGCACCCCACCTAAGTACCATGTTCAATCATAGCTTCACCTCAGGCTATGTGCCCACTGAATGGTGCACAGCAACAGTTATCCCACTCCACAAAGGGGGAGCCACCACAGACCCCTGAAACTACCGCTCCATTAGCCTAACGAGCCTGGTCTGCAAGGCTATAGAGTGTATCATCATGGAACTTATAAACAATGACATTGGTAATCTCCAAACTCAGGACCCCACCCAGTTCGGGTTTGTAAAAGAAAGATCATGTCTCCTAAACCTGATAGACTTCTTTGAAGCAGTCACCAAAGCCGTAGATGAGGTTAAGATGGTTCACATAGCCTATCTAGATCTCGCCAAGGCTTTTGACACCATCCCCCACTCTGGAATTATAGATAAACTCACTAGACTAGGTATAAATCCCTATGTCACAAGATGGGTTGCCAACTGGCTCACTGACAGAACCCACACTGTGAAAGTAGCAGACTCCAAATCCAACTTCAGACCAGTGACAAGTGGAGTACCACAGGGTTCAGTCCTGGGTCCTCTCCTGTTTGGTATCTACTTCTCTGAAGTACAGGCCAACACAGAAGGTCTTTGGCTAACGAAGTTCGCAGATGACTGCAAACTAGGAGCCATAATCAAAACTCCAAAAGATGTGGACATCCTACAAAAGGGCCTTGCTGAGACAGATGCCTGGTGTCAAAGCCATGGCCTTAAGCTCAATGCCAAAAAGTGCATTGTCATTCCTTTTGTAAAAACCTCAGTACCCATGAACTACCACATAGGTGGTAGTCTACTTAACACCGAAAGTGTGATAAGAGATCTTGGGACACAGGTGGACAGTAGTCTCTCCTTTGATAATCACATCACCACAGTAGTCAGGAAATCCTTCTATGTGGCACACCTCATCACAAAAGGTTTCTCATCCAGGAAAAAAGAGGTCATTGTTCCCCTCTACTCATCTCTCATTAGACCCATTACAGAGTACAATGCCCCTTTTGGTATGTACCTCACAATACATCTACAACAACTGGAAAGGCCACAGAAATACCTCTCAAAGAGGATTACCAGCCTCAAAGAGATGCCCTATGCAGACCGTCTCAAAAAACTGCAGCTTTACTCCGTTGCATATCGCCTACTCAGAGGCGATCTCTGCCTAACACACAAAGCTATGTCAAACCCAGAGCTTTTAGACATGCTCCACTTAAAGAAATCCCAATCCCTATGAGCTAAACGCTCTAGGGACCTAAACCTCGTCACCACAATAAACAGAACATGCTGGAGGGATAGATTCCTGTCCCAGAGACTTCCCATACTCTGGAACAAACTACCTATCTATATCAAACAAAGCTCCTCATTAGCACTGTTCAAGAAAAATCTTGATGACTGGATGGGAGATAGGAAATTCACCCCGGGGATCACTTCTGTGGCTCTGCTTGACAGTGGCACAGGAAAATAATTTTCTTGGGTGGAGAAAGCCAGGGTACCTTTGGCTAGGCTTATATAGGCCCTAGGGCCAATAGCCTAGTACCTACCTATGAACCTATGAACCTATGAGGTAGTTGTATTACATCTATGGTGACATTCAACTCAGATTTATAGAGTACAGCTACCCCACCCCCCTTCCTCGAAGCACGCTCTAGCCTGTGTATGTTGTACCTAGGTGGTAACACTTCATTGTCTTTAGTGTTAGGTTTTAACCAGGTTCCAGATAAACAGAGAATCTCAGGGGAGTGGACATCCAGAAGTGCATGCAATTCATGTACCTTGTTATTAATGCTTCTAATATTGAGATGACAGGCTAGGAGAGAGTTAGTTGGCCTATTAATTGTTGGTTTGTAGCTTAGATTGCAAGTAGAAGGGGTATGTGTATCTGAAGTGGGTGGGCCAGGGTTGGGGTGAATATCACCACGAAGTATTAGGTTGAGTCTATACTTGGTGATGAACTTCAGGAATTTGTTTATTAGTTTGTGGTAGTGATTGGATCTAGAGCTAATGTGCCTGGGGTTGAGATGTTGATAGACTGAACAAGATGTTGGATAGGATTTGGTACTGTAAGTATGGTTGAAGGTGGAAGGATTTACAGCTGGGGTGATGGTACGGCCTTTTGGGACCTGAAATCCCGTGAGAAACTGGTTTTCATACAAGGCAAGGAGGTATGGTGTGAACAAGAGGGGTAGTAAAGAAGAGTATATCATCATCTGTGATTCAGCTAGTGAGTTAAAGAACTGTTTTACCTGGTGATGCAACACCAGAAGATAGAGTGGTGAGGTAAAGGTACTGGAAGGGGGATGGGAGAATGCCAGTTGAAAGCTAATAGGTGCTATTAAAATGTAGGTAGAAGAATGGGGGTTGGTGGAATTATCCCAGATGAAAGCAGATAGGATCTAGAAAGTGGGGGAGTGGCTATAGTACTATAAATTTAGAGGTACTGGGGGCGGGAGGGAATTAGGGGCAGGGAGGGGAGCGAAGAGAGCCCGAGCATAGCGGGGCCATTGCAGTTTACAAGGTTTTCTAAGGTGTCCTAAAGCTATAAGGTAAGTATTATAGTTCTTAATGTAAGAGTCAATTTACTTAAGTTACAGGGGAAGGAGGCAAACACTCAAGTAGAAAAAAAGAGCCATATGGCTGATCAATATGGTGACCTGCTTAATTACACAGCAGTGTAAGTGAAAGCTTAACAAATGCTTTTTGTGTGCAGCCTACTCTGTTTAAATGCTGAGAGAAACTGATTGCAGTCCTGTAGACACCGTTTTGTAGGGAACTGTAGAGTTCAACTAGGAAAAGAGAAAAGCAGAGATTCTAGGGTAAGCATGAAGGCAACAACAGGCAGTTATTTTATAATAATACATTCAAAAAGGTTTGGTAGGGGGGTAAAGTAGCATACTTCAGAATGAACTAAGATTTATAGCTAAGAAACCTAAGCAAGAGAGCAATGCAGTAAATAAACACTTGCCAGATTTTAAAGATATACCAGAAAAACTAAATCAATTGCTCACAATTGTACAACTGGAGAATTGCCAGTAAAAGCACTTTAGGTACAGCTAGCCCAAGTTATTCAAGTCATAAAAGCACTTCTTCAATGTGTGTGTGCAATTTAAACATTAAAAACACATGCAGCAAGTAGGATCTGTGATTATACACTTTCTCTAGGTACAGGTTCAGTTTAAACACAAATATTACCACAG
Organism: Protopterus annectens; assembly: GCF_019279795.1. Classification (NCBI taxonomy): domain Eukaryota; kingdom Metazoa; phylum Chordata; order Ceratodontiformes; family Protopteridae; genus Protopterus; species Protopterus annectens. The sequence goes on from NC_056729.1 coordinate 1,425,673,819, forward strand.
AAATTCATAAATATATTCATAAACAGAACATGCTGGAAGGATAGATTCCTGTCCCAGAGACTTCCCATACTCTGGAACAAACTACCTGTCTATATCAAACAAAGCTCCTCATTAGCACTCTTCAAGAAAAATCTTGTTGATTGGATGGGAAATAGGAAATTCACCCCGGGGATCACCTCTGTGGCTCTGCTCGACAGAGGCACAGGAAAATAATTTTCATGGGTGGCGAAAGCCAGGGTACCTTTTTGGCTAGGCTTGTATAGGCCCTAGGGCCAATAGCCTAGTACCTACCTATGAACCTTGCAAAAACGCTCCAAATCTGTCAGATTGCAAGGGTATCTTTTGTACACAGCCCTCTTCAGGTCATCTCACAGGTTTTCCAGAACTTTAAATTTCTTCTGGTGAAGTCATTCTTTGGTTGATTTTAATGCATGCTTGGGGTCATTGGCATGTTTAAAGGTGAAATCTGTCTTCATCTTCAGCTTTCTAGCGGACACCTGACGGTTTTGGGCAAAAAGTGACTGGTATTTGGAACTGTTCATAATTCCCTCCACTGTGACTAAAGCCCCGTTCCTGCTGAAGAAAAGCAACCCCAAAGCATGATACTCCCACCACCATGCTTCACCGTAGGGATGGTGTTCTTTTGGTGATAGAAGTGTAGTTTTTGCGCCAAACGTACCTTTTGGAATTGTGGCCAAAAAGTTCAACCTTGGTCTCATCAGACCATAACACATTTCCCACATGCTTTTGGGAGACTTGATGTATTGTTTTGCATATTTTAGCCGGGCCTGGATGTTTTTGTGTGTAATAAAAGGCTTCCATCTTGCAGCCCTATCTCGTAGGCCACCCATATGGAGAATATGGGAGATTGTTGTCACATGTAGTACACAACCAGTACTTGCCAGAAATTCCTGCAGCTCCTTCAATCTTGCCATAGGTCGCTTGGCATCCTCCCTGACCAGTTTTTGTCTTGTCTTTTCATCAATTTTGGAGGGCTGTCCAGTTCTTTGCAATGTCACCGTTGTCCCATATTTTCTCCACTTTTTGATGACTGTCTTCACTGTGTTTCATGGTATATCCAATGCTGTGGAAATTGTTTGTACCCTTCTACTGACTGATACCTTTCAACAAAGAGATCCCTTTGTTGCTTTCTAAGATCTCTGCAAACCATGGCTTTTGCTGCATCAGGCAGCTGAGTAAATGTCAGGAAAATCCTACTAGGACAGCCGAACTTTATTTGGGGTTAATCAGAGTCTCTTTAATTGATGGCAGGTGTGTATCCAAGGAGACTGAATGTTGTAATTAAAGCAAAAGGTGCTTCAACAAAGAATTAGTTTAAGGGTTTGCACACTTATGCAACCAGCTTATTGCACATTTTTTATTTTTTTATATTTCCCCTAACAGATTTGTTTGTTTTCAGTTGAATTGTACAGGTTATAGATGGGAAACGTTTTGAATTGATTTTCTGTGGTCTCATTTTTTATATCACAAAAAACTGGCATTTTAACAGGGGTGTGCACACTTTTTATATCCACTGTGTATGTATGTGTGTGTGTGTATATATATATATATATATATATATATATATATATATATATATATATATATATATATATATATATACATATATATATGTATATATATATATGTATATATATATATATATATATATATATACATGTGTGTGTGTGTGTTTCCCCTAAGAGCAAGTGTGAATACCACACTGACTTCCAAACTGGCATTGTTTTGCACTTTTTGGCCCTTACAGGTGATGCAGGTCTCCACACTCGTGCCCTCCACAAGGCCTGCTGATGTCTACCATAAGATTACCTAAAGCCATGTTAATGTCAGACTTGAGCCATGGTGCGTGCATTTAGTATTGTGATCTGTAATGTGTAAAACTAGATTGGTAGGGGTTCTAATCTCACTCCAGCCCACTTGGTGTGTTCGTCTATGTGCATCCCCTTACAAAACAAGTGTGAATCCTACACTAACTTTGAAACTGCAATGGTTTTGTACTTTTTGGCCCTTGCAGTTGATGCAGGTCTCCAAACTCTTGTCCTCCGCAAGGCTTGCTGATGTCATCTTCCATAAGAGTACCTAAAGCCATGTTAAAGTCAGTCTTAAGCCATGGGATGTGCGTTAAGTACTGTGATCTCTAGTGTGTAAGACTACTACATACGTAGGAGGTTCTAATATCGCTCCAGCCAGCTTGGTGTGTTTGTGTGTGCTGTGCAGTTTTCTGTAAACATAAATTAGTAGTGGAACTATCTGCAGCCAAGTTGGTTTGTGTGGATGTTAGAACATTTTACTTCAGCCTATTGGATCATAGGATCATTGAAATTTACAAGGCTAATAGCCATAGAGCCCTTACAGTCCTAGCCAAGTTTTTACCCTTATTTACACAATCAGCACCTATTGCCCCTGTCCTTGAGGGACACAGGTGGAACCCCATAGTGAAATTACCATCACCCAGCCAATCTTACAGATTGCATCTGTAGAGGACCAGTGAGGTGTACTGTTTGACATGAAGTGAGAGTTTGTTCCAAAGGTGTGTTAAACTCTGGTAGACAAATATCTCCATCCAGCAGGTTTTATTAATGTCACATACCAGGTTAAAGTCTTTACAGCGAGTAACTGGTCAGATTAATGGGTCTGTAGTTTCCAGGATCTGTCAAAGGTTCTCCATTATGAAGGGGGTTCATTGTTGTAGTCCTCCATTCATGTAGTACAAAGCCTCTTTTAAGACTATAGATAAACAATGACTCCAGGGGTCTTGGTAAGTCATATTTTAGACTGTTCAGGAGGCATCCTGGGATGTTAGCGGGGCCCACTGAGTCTATGTTCTTGACTTAAGTCAGCGCACCCAGTACACGCTCCTTAGTTATAGTAGAAGGGGTTATATTTGCGGCTATTTTTAGGGGATGGTTGGGGGTGGAGGGTAAAGTGAGAAATTAATTTGCTAACAAGTTCACTGTATCGCCAGGCTCGGTAAATGTGACATTATTAACCACCAGTTCACACATTGCTGAGGTGTCTTACATAGCTGAAGAAGGCCTTATGGTTATCTTTCACTTGAGAGGCTGTCTTAACTTCAAAATTGGCTTTGCTTGACCTAATTATGCCTCTTAGTTGCCTATTTAGTTTGATGAGTTTTTATCTTTATGGGAATTACTGTTCCTGATTTTTTGCATAATATTTTTCCTTTTGTTGTATATTCTGTTTTATTTGGGATACCACCATGGTGGTTTGTTTCTGGGGCTTGTCCTGGGCTTATTTCTGGTAGGTGCAGCAGCATCTATGCAGTCATTGATATGGTTGTACATAGTTTCTGAGAGTGATTCAGCATAAGATGCTGTGTTTTTTGGGTTTGGAGGGGCAGTGAATTTTGACAAACCATCACTTAACATAAGGTAATTTGCTTTGGAATAGGTCCTAACTGTTACTAGTTTTAATGGGATTGTGGAGTACATTTTCATTTCTAAGAAGACAGCTTTATAATCAGACCTAACCAGGGAGGACAAGACATTGGGGGAGTGCAGTATTTTTCCATATTTGTAAGCACAAGGTTCAGTGTGTTGGAGCTTGTAGTGGGCATATTCACTATTTGTACAAGGGTGATTGTATTTACAAAGTCCAGGAATCTCTCTGCTTGTAGATCTGAAGCTGTGTAAGATTCCTGTTGTATGGAGGGGTAAATAAAGTCTCCCATGAGTAGGGTATTAGGTTGGATGGTAAGTGTATCCAGTAGGTCCAAGTATACATTGTGAGCTTCTTGGAACATGGAGGGTGAACTATAGCTGGCCAGGATATCGTACAAGATTTTGTCTATGGTGATCTTCACATTAAGGAACTGCAGCATGTCATCCTTTTGACTACCCTAGAAGTATGCTCGTTATTGATGTATGTAGAGACATCACCTTCTTAAGCCCTTCCTTGTGCAGCTACTGGTCTAAAAGTGTGGAAGGCACTGATGAGGTATTTTCTGCTGTTTTAAACTGTGTCTCGGAAACTGAACAGATGTCTGTATTCTCGAGTATGAGAGGACTTGGAGGGAGTGGAGTTTTTTTTATTTAGGCTCCTGGTATTTAGCAGCAACACCTTGAGGTTCAATTGAGTTGATTTTACAATGTCAGTAGGTTTGTCAATTTGGCATGGCCTAAAAAAGGTACTATGGGATAGATAAAGTTTTAGCCAGTATTCAAAAGCCTGGAGGGGAAAGATGCAGACCATCCTTGGCAAACCAATATGGTATGGTCTGTTACCTTTGTCCTCCAGAGCTGTCAAATATCCGATCCCCTTAGAATGACACCAGAAAGACAGTCAGTTGTTGAAATCAATATTTTTTTGCTCATATTGTGGCATCATCCTCTGATGCTGCTCAGTGATGGGCTCATACCAGTCTGAGTCACATTGTCTGACAGCTCCATAATGCATCTCTTCATATAGTCCAGGAAGGTACATCTCAGGTCATTTACACCTACATGAACTATGATGGTACCTGTGGCATAATGACTTGAGTACATGCGTGATTTGGTGGATCTTTGCTCCAGATAAGCAACTAACAGTTATCCTCTCCTTGTTCAGCCTGGTTAGAGGGGGATTGTTACATCTTACAATGGTGTTCCCTATGACAAGAGTCCTGAGAAGTGTGTTTGCTTGCCTTAGGGGCTTAGTGTTTGGGGCTCCACTGAGAGTGACAGTATGTGTTGTGTTAATTGTTTTTACCGAGTGCCTTTGCACTTGCTAAGGCAGTCTTTGTTGTTTAGGAAGATTGCTTTTCAATGCCTCAGTATACATAAAGTCTGTGTGTGTGGGTTGTGTGCGATGTGAGGCTCATGTTGTGTGTGTGGTTTTGACAACCTGATGTGCGCTTGTATGTATGAGATTAGCCTCCAGTGTCATTGTGTTAGTACACCTGTCGCATACTATGTCTGCTGCTTTAAGGATTAAGTGATTATCGGTAAACATGAGACAGTTGCTACATTGTCTCAAGATGCCCATATCCACCAAGCTGGCTGCGGAGAAGTTAGGAAATTGCATATCCATTCTGCCCATTCCTTTGATTGGTGATGTACAAGGGGACGATGAATTGGGGTTAGATGTTATTAAGGGTGCTTTGTTGGTGCAGATTATGCTTAACAGTACTATATTCTGCTAGCTTTAATGTTTTCACAATACTGAATTCTACCAAATCTGTAAATATTGTCACTTGACTCCCACCTAACTGTTCTAAGCTCGTCAGTATGCAAAGTATTTGCTCTTTGTTGATGCTTTGCAGGGTTCAGTTTTATGGATTGTTCTACAGGGAAAATTTGCTTTCTATGTGTTTGCTAAGGGAAATTTGCTTTCTTATGTGTTTGCTACTCTACAGAGCAAAATTTATAGCAGCACAGAAAAAAAAACAGAAGACTAACTAATGAGCCTTGTGGCCAATAAAATGATTACACTGCAAGTCCTTTTGTGTATTACCCAACTCAGATAGACCAGGCAAACACTTTCTGCCACAAGATGAACATACTCAGTCCTCTTAATTGAAAAAGATAGTATAAGAGACCCACAAGTGCAATGCTACCACAAACCAAACAGCTAGCTGGAAATCCCTTGCTGAAGAAAATTTTAAGTCAGTGTTAAAGTAGTAACAGTGAGAGGAAGAGCATTTTTTTTTACAAAAAATACAGTTAAATGCACACACAAAAGCAGGAAACAGTAGCAATCACTCAAAATTACTTAAGCAAGAGTGATTTACCAATCAAAGATACTTAATTCTGCCTGTATAGCACTTGATACAGGTAAAACACTTCTGAAATGTAGAATAGGACTCCAAGCTTTGCTTAGCTGTAGGAAAATGGGCAGGAGACAATGTTTAGTAAAGGTAGTTTACTCAAGAGCAGTGCTGGTTTGCTGTGTGGGCACTTGGTATCATGGATCTATGGAAAACATTTGGTGGTAAGAACACATAAATAGCTTATACAATAGAGAACAGTAATAAAAGAGGGAAAGGATGGATTTAGGAAATGAAATTACAATAAGGGGTAATGGCCAGAGATAAAGCCTTATAAACCCACTACAGCAAAAGGCTGGGAGGATTGGGAAAAATTTTCAAGCAGGCTAGCTAGAGAGGCATCCAATCAAGTAAAGCCAATATCTGAGCTCTTACAGAAACTTTAGCTTAATGTGATAGTGGGGGATGGGGCAGACACAGAATGCAACTTTAAGTAGGTAAATGATAAGCAGAATATAAAAGCACTGAAGTGTATACAGACTATTGCATAGAAAAATTGCTCACTGTTGAGCTTCTACTACAGTTTAAGGCACCAGATTATGTAGAAATGTGCTAGTAACTGTGTTTATGGAAAAATGCAGTAATAAATAACTAAGGCTCAAATCTTGTAGTAATAAACAATCCTTCCACAACTGTGAATTCATCTCCAAGACTGTGGACCACCAGGGTTCAAAATACTAATGGATAGCTTTTAAAAGTAATTCTACTTGCGGAAATAGAAGTGTAGAATACTATAGAAACACAATGTGCCCACAACTGCAAATCTGCAAATTAAAATACAAGACTATGTTCTGAGAACAAACTAAAAAAAATGGAAACAGATAACTTTTTGACTAAAACATGGAAAAAAGACGAAAAATACAAAGAATTATCTCCACACAGGTCGCAATAAGTGCAACTTAAATATTTTAGCAGAATTTAAATAATTCTCACAGTTCCACACCTGTCCAAGTCTTGGATAAATGTCATGGGAGACTTTAACTACCCTTGTCTAGACTGGGAAACATACACTGCCTCATACTTGTAGGCACAACAATTCTTGGACTTTATTAATACAAATACCCTTGACTAGATAGTGCTCACACCCACCAGAAGTTCAAACATATAGGACCTGATAGTTGCCAATATGGGAGAGCACTGCACCCCCATCCCCCAGTGTCACATTCTTACTGCTGAGGTCAGACCACAAAGCTGCCTCCTTCAAAATAAAAATCAACTCAGTAACCCCAGAAAACCCTGTAACAGAAACTGTTACATAACAAACTCTATCTTATTAAGTGATAGTTTGTCAAAATTCAGTGTCCCTCCCAACCACAAGTTCACAACAACCTATGCGGAATTGTTCACAGAGACCCTGTGCAACCAGGTAAATGGCCCTATAGAGGCTGCTGTGCCTACAAGACGTAAGCCCAAAGCAAACTGTAAAAACAAACCAACACTGGTGGAATCCTTGCCAAAATATGGTATATAACAAGAAGAAAAGCTCATAGCTAAAATCAGGTAGAGCAACTCCCACTCCCATAATGATAGGAGCACTCTAATTAAACTAAACAGGAAACTAAGAAGACTAATTAAGTCAGATAATTTACAAAGGCCACATTCTGAACAGTGCCTTATATGGACTATCTGAGCCTCTACTTAAATTGTTCAGCCATAGTCTATCCACAAGGTTTGTCCCTGATATCTGAAGAACAGCCACAGTAACTCCTTTACATAAGGTTGCCCCCTCTACAGTTCCAGGTATTTATAGGCCCATCAGCCTCACTAGTCTTATATTCAGAGTCATGGAATGTATTTAGCAGAACTGATTCATTTTTGCTGACATAGGCAACTTAATGGATCTAGACCCCTCTCAATTTTGTTTTGTCAAGGGCGAGTATTGTCTTCTGAACCTAGTCAAATTTGAAAAAGTTACAGAGGCTATGGACAATGGTCAGTCTGTGTACCCTGCTTGTATTGACCTGGCCAAGGCTTTTGACATTATCACAGTTGCTGATATTATTAAAAAGTTAGACAAACTTAATGTAAACCCATTTGTTGTCCACTTGATTGCTAACTGGTTATCCAACAGATCCTGAGTAGTAAAAGTTGCTGGTACCTTCTCTGAACATAAGAATTGTAACTCATGGGGTACTGCAGGGATCAGTGCTGGGCCCTCTCCTGTTTGGCATTTATTTTGCAGACATCTAAACCAATATCCCTGAAGTGTGGTTGACTATTTTGTTCTGATGACTGCAAGCTGGGCACTTTTATTCACTCATCCACTGATACTAAACCACTTCAAAAAGGGCAGGAATGTGCACATTCCTGGTATACTGAAAACAGTCTCAAGCTAAATGCACAAAATGTATAGCATTGTAACATTCATCAAAAAAAAAAAAAAGCTGTTTTCACCTCATATTTTTATAACTGGCACTCATATTCAAAGATATGGCCGTGATTGATCTGGGTGCTTATGTGGTCATCGCTCATATTTGATCATCATGTTTTTACCATAGTCAGAAAATCCTTCTATCTAGTTTAGGGAAATAAAATAAATATCTTCAAGAACTAAAAAAAGTGATCTTACTACCGTATTCTTCCCTTATCGTACCCATCACAGAATACATTAGCCCTTTGGAACGTACAGATCTAAGCATATCACTCAACTGTTAAGGCCCCAATGATTTTTAACCAAAAAATAATAATAATAATAATAATAAAGGCCTTAAATCTTTCTGATAGATTACCACAACTCTTCTTATACTAAGTAGCCTACTAGATGATCAGAGGTGACACCTGTGTCTTGTTTTCCATTTAAAAAGTAAAAAAAGACTCTCTGAAGGGATAGGTTCCTAACTCAATGCATTCCTCGCATGTTGAATAAGCTACTGTTATAAGTCAAGCAAAATACTATCTTTGTTGGCTTTAAAGGCTAGTCTTGATGATTGAATAGGTAGATACAAATTTATACCAAGGTCATCGTGTAAGACATTGCTTTTTTCAGAAGAACTATTAAGTATTCATATAGGGTGGCGAGAACATTTAAGTGTATCTACTTAAAGGTGTATATAGCTAAGCCTCTTATGGTCCCTGAGATGGCTTGTTTAGCATTATTCCTGTTTTCCTACTTGCAAAATAATGAGATCTACTATTGTTTGTGTTACAATGATTTTATGAAAGTTTTCATGAATTTCATATACTCATATGTTTGGTAATATTGTTAAGGCATGAAAGACATTGAGGAACTCTGAACACTGACCCTCATAAACCTGGATCACATGCAAGAATACTCACCCAAGAATCCAAATTCTTTTTTTTATAAATGCTTAATGTCTGTGTGCTAGGACAGAATTATCTACAAAATTCTATCTGGCTAGGCTGGCAGCCTTCACCTATCTTCACAGGGTCCTTGGGGGAGTTCATGCTAGTGACTGCTTCTAATGCGGGTATTAATGAACCTACCCTCTTTTTCTTGCCCCTTCCTTGCATTCAACAACTAAGTCCAAGGACTACATCACTCTGTAGCTGTATTGACCACTTCTGTCAGTGAGCACCATACAAGTGAATCAGACTCCAAGGCAGCTAACTGAACCCAGGTCATCTGGGCCATAGTTAGAGCTTTATCCTTTTATGCCACAGCACTGATCTAAAATGGCCCATAGTTGTTTATCTGTAAATGCTGTATATCTTAATGTAAATTTCCATCCAAAGTGTCTGTATTGCAGAGTAAATAAATTGAGGTGTTTGCATCTTTCCATACAAGGGGTTGGGAGGGTGGCTTAATGGCTAAGTTGTTTGCCTTACAAACACAAGGTGCAGGATTTGAGTCTCACAGGAGATAATTGGCTAGGCTTAAAATGGCTCTCAAGGGCAGTTAGCCTAGTACTAAAACTATGAACTATGAACTATAATTCAGATCAGAAAAATAAATTATTCTTTTTTATAAATTTCCATTGGATAGTTTCCATTCTTTTTAGTTGTCTCACAATGTATACACTAAAGGTATTATTTTATTCAACAATGGGTCAAATATATATCTTATAAAAGTTAAACAGTGTTTGTCTCCTATACTGAGTTTTTTAACATGATTCCTTATCGTCTCATTTCTCTAGTATATGTTTTATCTAAGTGTTTACTAAAGGAATACTTTTGTGATATAATAATGTTAACTTCATTTTTGGATATTTGTAGTTACAAAAGGGGCCATTTCTTAATTAGATGGCAAAACCATTTATTAGTCAGCTGTATGAGAATAGTTAAAACAGAGATACTAACATACTCTGTTTTATTCAAATACTATGCCATTCTGTTATATTAGGATGATTTTTTGCTGAATAAAAGACAATGACAAGTTTTTGACTTAATTTTATGCCGATATACTTTTAAAGCATTGTATAGCAGTGTATTAATCTATGGCAAAGCATAATAATTTTAATTGTTACAATTGCTTAATTGTTGTAACAGCTCAACAAGCTGACTGGATATTCTCTCAAAATGTGAAGAATTCAATAATCACAGTGTGAGTTTTGCAATCATTGCTTATTATGATGTGCTACAGTGCATGTTGCTAAGCCAACACTTTAGATGACACTTTAAAAACTTAATTTACTCTGAAATAACACTAGATCGATAGCCCACAGCAAGTATTTTACTACATTATTTTTCTTAGGAGGTCATTGCACCTCTTTGTAACTCACTTATTTTACCTATTATTGAATATAATATAATTAAATAAGCCATCTGACAGAACTTGAAAAGATTTTTTACTAGAAAAATCATAGGGATGGAAAACTTGAATTATTAAGAAAGGTTTCAGGAACTGTAACTGCTTCGGTGGTGGTAGAGGGATAAAGCCCTGAATATGGCCCAGGCAACCTGGGTTCTATTAGCTGCAACATTCAACATTCAGATACACTGCAGCATGTCAGCCTCCCCCTCCCAACTACATATACCAACAATGAGATTGCACTACAGTGGAGAAAAGGGCAAATGTCCCCATGTTGACCAACTGCCTACATTCCATGTGTAAAAATCCAGGGATGTGAACATTCGGTTAATTCAACTTTCACTGTTTTCATCTCACTCAACTAAATTTCAGGTGAGTGAAATTTCAGTTATGTGACAGGGACCTGTATATATATATATATATATATATATATGTATATATGGATCTGTGTATCTATGTTAGAGTATCGAAGTTCCGAAACTTCGAAATTCATATGGTCGAGAACATATGAACAAAGTTTCAGAACTTAGAACTGAAAACACAGCTTAGTGTTGGAATGGTACAAACCAGGCTGATACGATTAGCGCTTTCTTTCACTTTATTTAAAAACGTGAACTTCTTCAGAAACAAAAACATGTGCCCTCCCCAGCACAAGTCTTTTAAACCCTTTAGAACAGGATGTGATGTCACGTAATTCACCTTAATTATTAAGTATATACACACAATAATACAATATATTATAAAAATATGTATACAAAAAACATCTTAATGTTGATAAAATATTATGTATAAACTCCATACTGCCATAATTAATGTATTCTGTGATTCTGAATACTCAGTGTGGTTCACATAACGTTATTCTATGCAGAATTTTTCAAATATTATAAATATGAACTTAAAATGTATATCATAGCTAAATCAATTAACTAATGTGAAAATATTCCCAATTGTAGGACTAGATGTAAATATAATCCACATGTAACATTGTCCTTATGTATATCTAAATGAATATACATCTATAATAGCAAGCAATATTACTTATATAGCAAAAAACATTTTATGTTGATTACCTCATTGAGGCCTGGATACTGATCTGCCCCTAACAATAGTTGCCACAGTGTCTCCTTTTGCTCTAATTTGTTGTTGACGTCCCCCATGAATGTCATTTTTTCTATGTGGTCTAAAACAAAAAATTCAAACTTTTTAAATTCACTACAAACCAAAGAATGCCTTGCAAGTGCATTATTTTTATCTCTATTTTTTATAGCTAAAGTGTGTTCGTAAATCCTCCGCTTTAAGACTCTAACAGTTTTACCCACATAATAACATTCACAGGATACACAGCAGGCCAAATAAACCACACATTCACTGTGGCAGTTGAAATATTTCTTGGCCCAAAAAGTTCTTTTTAAATGTTTCAAAGTAACAAAGGAACTATTGCTAAGGAATCTACATTGTCTACAATTAGTGCATGCAAATGTACCTTTTTTAATTAAATCTCTAGACTTAACCACCGAAGTGGTATCAGTACGTTCTAAAACTTTCCTAATATTATTCACTGTTTTATAAGTGAATTGTGGTTTGATCCCTACACAGCTAACCAATTCTTTGTTGCCTAAAATAATTCTCCAATTTCTTTCTATAGTGTTTCTAATTTCTTTTAATTCATTTACTATAGGAAGTGGAAATGCGGTATAAAACCCAATTTCCTCAGTTCAACTAGTACTTTCATTCTCCTGCTGAACTACTCTTGGTTCTTCCACAAAAATATCTGTAGCCAATAATATAGGTTTTGCTACTCCTTGCCTCAATTTATTTACTTCCTTTTCCAGTTTTTTTATCCAATTAGAATTGTAACCTCTCACTACAAACATATGTCTCAAATGTACTAGTTCTTCTTGGAATACTAAATCCTCTGTAGTGAGCCTACTAAGTCTAATCATTTGTCCCTTTACTACACTCTTTTTCATATGCTGTGGGTGTAAACTAGCCTTGTGAAGGTATTGGTTGGTGAAACAAGATTTCCTGTAAATACTACTTGTAATAGTACCATTCATGTCATTGATTCCAAGATCTAAATCTAAAAAATGTATGTTTCTACCAAATTCTCCTAATTTGAAAAATAAGAAGCTTGTGGTAGTATTTAGATCAGTTAACATGTTCTCAAATTCCCATTGTTCGCCTTTCCACAGGAAAAACAAATCATCAATGTACCTATAGTACATCAAAACCTTTTCAAAACTTAAATGGACTTTTAGGAATTGCTGTTCCCATCTGGACATCACTAAATTAGCAAAAGCTGGGGCCACTCTGGTCCCCATTGCCACTCCAGATGTCTGTTTGTATAGTACATTATTAAATTTGAAAAAATTATTTTCAAGTACTATTTCCATAAGGGTACACAATGTATTTACCCTGTGGCCACTCATATCTGTATGATTGGTGAGATATTCTCTCATGTATTCTATTCCTTCAATTTGATCTATAGAGGTGTAGAGACTTCTAACGTCTAATGTAGCAAAATTTACATCTTTATCTAATGTTCCAATCCTTCCTAATATCTCCAAAAGCTGCCAGGAATCTCTAAGATAGTATTCGGCCTTTTGTGCTACAGGGTTAAGTAAACTGTCTAGCCAGATGGAAATGTTCTCCGTTTTTGAATTTTTAGCTGATACAATGGGCCTGAAGGATAAATCTTCAAGGCCATACTGTATTTTAGGTATACCAAAAAACTTAGCCATGGTAGGATGTTCCACTAACAGGAAGTCATAATCCACCTTTTCAATTTCATTCTGGCAAAACATGTCAAATAAAATGACATCTATTCTTCTGAAACTGATTTTAACAAATTCTGTTGTGACTTTGCAATAATTTGAAGTATCTTTTAACATGTCCAGTATTCTTTTATTATAATCTATTGTGTCCATAACAATGATTTTACCCCTTTGTCCGCTTTCATAATTCTGACCTCGGAGTTTTCTGATAACTCCTGTAATGCTTTGCTCTCATTAATGGTTAGATTATTCGATTCACTACATGTGGTTATATTTCTGAATTCTTTTTCACATGAATTCAGAAATACTTGTAATGTATTGATCAAAGGGGGGTTAAATGTACTAGGCTTCATTGGTAATTTATTAGTGGAAAAGTTGTAATCTGTGATGTCCTTAAGAATGTATTTTAAATTTAATTTCCGCAAATACAATCTGAAATCCACCAATAGTCTACTAATTTCAACCTTGTTACAGGGAATGAAAGTGAAGCCTTTGTTAAGTACACTATAAGCATCTACACTTAACAACACATTGCTTAAATTTATCACATTGACAGTATAATCAGTCTCATTGGTGGAAGATATTACCATCTTCTTTTGTTTTTGCCCTTCATTTTCCCTTTCTGTTGTGTGGTGTTGTACCACTTGGTAGTCCTCTTTCCCTGTACCCTTTGTGGTTGAAAAGGGACCTTAGAAGGACCAGGTTGCTGACTTGCAACCTCAGCATAACTGGTAGTTACATTCCCCAAAATAGTATCACCAGTCATTTCTTTAGATGTATCCACTGGCACTGATGTACTTTCTTCTGAACTTTCAGATACCAAATTATGAATATTGTCACTACGCAGTACACCCGCATCTTTTACTGTTCCTTGTGGCGGTCTACTTGACTTCTCTATGACACCAGAAACAACATTTTGAGCAACAAAACTTACTTTGGATGTATCTGCAGTCGATATGTAAGCTTCGTTGGACCTGTAGGTCCTAATGTCCCTCAACAATTTATGTTGTTTCCTTTGCACAATGATTGACCTATGTTTGTTAGCCTTAGTCTCAATACTGTTGTATAATGTATACAATTCCCGGAAACAAGTGTTGTTTTTGATGCAATCATCTAACTCCTTAATTTCCGTTTTCACTTTGTTGATATCAGACTCATAATGCTTGACCAAAATATCCATCATGGCCAAACCTGCATCATTGTACACCTTAATAATCTTTCTTGACAAAACATCCCCAGGTTCCACACAATTTGGGAACTTGGCAGTCCGCAAACCCTGCGGTACAATACATCGTTGAATACATTCTGTTAGATATTGTATCTCCAGTTCAAGTGTAATATATCTGAAAACTAACTTTTCTAAATCAAAAATTAGTTTTTTACAGGTTCTTAAATCGATAGTAGTATCATTATACTCACTGACAGTCCGGTTCATCATATCACCGTTTATATTTTTGAAAGGATTCTGCAGTTCTTTGCAAACGAAACCCCAAATATTGCTGCTCGATGAAATACTGTTGTTTCCATCATGCTCCATTAGACCTGTATGCGCCGCGACGTTTTCAAATGGCGCTTCGTTATGACACAAGACGCTCCTACTTGAGTCAGTGATGTTAACCCCTTCTTTAGCGTCTCGCTTTCTATTCTTTTGTAGGCAATCAAACACTATCTTCGTGATAGTTGCTATTAATGTAGTATCCACATCACAGGAGTCATTCCGCTCTTCAGCTCTACCCGCTCCCGGTGTGGAATGTGTGGTTAGATCCAGTAAAGTATCCGAGGAGGACGCCTCTGTAGCCATTCTTCACTAAGCACTGTGCAACCCAAAAAAAAGACAAAATAACGGACTAGCCGCAAACTGCAAATAGAACTGAAAACACAGCTTAGTGTTGGAATGGTACAAACCAGGCTGATATGATTAGCGCTTTCTTTCACTTTATTTAAAAACGTGAACTTCTTCAGAAACAAAAACATGTGCCCTCCCCAGCACAAGTCTTTTAAACCCTTTAGAACAGGATGTGATGTCACGTAATTCACCTTAATTATTAAGTATATACACACAATAATACAATATATTATAAAAATATGTATACAAAAAACATCTTAATGTTGATAAAATATTATGTATAAACTCCATACTGCCATAATTAATGTATTCTGTGATTCTGAATACTCAGTGTGGTTCACATAACGTTATTCTATGCAGAATTTTTCAAATATTATAAATATGAACTTAAAATGTATATCATAGCTAAGTCAATTAACTAATGTGAAAATATTCCCAATTGTAGGACTAGATGTAAATATAATCCACATGTAACATTGTCCTTATGTATATCTAAATGAATATACATCTATAATAGCAAGCAGTGTGTGCACGAATTAAAGTCCGATCTGTTTTTACTTCGCTGGTATTTTGGATTATTTGCCTTGTGAAAGACTTTTAACACTTGTATGCTCTGGTTGCCTCTCTGCCTGATTATTTGGATTAATATATATATATATATATATATATATATAAATATATATATATATATAAATATATATATATATATATATATATATACCATAATATATCTATCTATATATATTAAGCAAAGGAATGCAGAAGGTCAGACGGCAGTGGATTTTGCGAAAAGGATGGACATGGCTGTGATGAATACGTATTTTAACAAGAGGGAGGAGCATAGGGTGACATACAAGAGTGGAGGAAGATGCACACATGTGGATTATATCTTATGTAGAAGGGCCAGTCTGAAGGAGATTGGAGACTGTAAAGTGGTGGCAGGGGAAAGTGTAGTTAGGCAACATAGAAAGGTGGTTTGTAGGATGACATTGGTGATCAAGAAGAGGAGGATGAGTGTGAGGGCAGCACCAAGGATCAAATGGTGGAAATTGAAAAAGGGTAATTGTGAGGTGATGTTCAGGGAAGAGTTAAGACAGGCACTGGGTGGCAGTGAAGAGTTACCGAATAGCTGGGAAACTACAGCAGAGCTAGTAAGAGAGATGGCTAGAAAGGTGCTTGGTGTGACATCTGGAAAGAGGAAGGAGGACAAGGAGACCTGGTGGTGGAATGAAGAAGTACAGGAGAGTATACAGAGAAAGAGGTTGGCGAAGAAGAAGTGGGATTGTCAGAGAGATGAAGAAAGTAGACAAGAGCATAAGGAGTTGAGGTGCATGGCAAAGAGAGAGGTGGAGAAGTCTAAGGATAAGGCGTATGAAGAGTTGTATAAAAGGCTGGACACTAAGGAGGGAGGAAAGGACCTGTACCGATTGGCTAGACAGAGGGACCAAGCTAGTAAAGATGTGCAGCAGGTAAGGGTGATAAAGGATAATGAGGGAAACATACTCACAAGCGAGGAGAGTGTGTTGAGCAGATGGAAAGAGTACTTTGAGGGGCTGATGAATGAAGAGAATGAGAGGGAGAGAAGGTTGGATGATGTGCGGATAGTGAATCATGAAGTACAGTGGATTAGCAAGGAGGAAGTAAGGATAGCTATGAAGAGGATGAAGAACGGAAATGCTGTTGGTCCAGATGACATACCTGTGGAAGCATGGAGGTGTTTAGGTGAAATAGCAGTGGAGTTTTTAACTAGATTGTTTAATGAAATCTTGGAAAGTGAGAGGATGCCTGAGGAATGGAGAAAAAGTGTACTGGTGCCGATTTTTAAGAATAAGGGTGATGTGCAGAGCTGTAGTAACTACAGAGGGATTAAATTGATCAGTCACAGCATGAAGTTATGGGAAAGAGTAGTGAAAGCTAGGTTAAGAAGGGAGGTGATGATTAGTGATCAGCAGTATGATTTCATGCCTGAAAAGAGCACTACAGATGCGATGTTTGCTCTGAGAGTGTTGAAGGAGAAGTACAGAGAAGGTCAGAAGGAGTTGCATTGTGTCTTTGTGGATTTAGAGAAAGCATATAACAGGGTGCCTAGAGAGGAGTTGTGGTATTGTATGAGGAAGTCGGGAGTGTCAGAGAAGTATGTAAGAGTGGTACAGGATATGTACGAGGGTAGTGTGACAGCGGTGTGGTCTGCGGTCAGAGTGACGGATGCGTTTAAGGTGGAGGTGGGATTACATCAAGGATCAGCTCTGAGTCTTTTCTTAGTTGCAATGGTGATGGACAGGTTGACAGATGAGATCAGACAGGAGTCCCCGTGGACTATGATGTTTGCAGATGACATTGTGATCTGTAGTGAGAGTAGGGAACAGGTGGAGGAGACCCTGGAGAGGTGGAGATATGCTCTAGAGAGAAGAGGAATGAAGGTCAGCAGGAGTAAGACAGAATATATGTGTGTGAATCAGATGGAGGATAGAGGAATGGTGAGGATGGAGGGAGTAGAGGTGGCGAAGTCGGATGAGTTTAAATACTTGGGATCAACAGTTCAGAATAATGGTGAGTGTGGAAGAGAGGTGAAGAAGAGAGTACAGGTAGGATGGAGTGGGTGGCGAAGAGTGTCAGGAGTGATTTGTGACAGACAAGTACCAGTAAGAGTGAAAGGGAGGGTCTACAAGAGGATAGTGAGACCATCTACGTTATATGGGTTGGTGACAGTGGCACTGACAAAAAGGCAGGAGTCAGAGCTTGACGTGGCAGAGTTGAAGATGTTAAGATTTGCACTGGGTGTTACGAGGATGGTCAGGATTAGGAATAAGTATATTAGAGGGTCAGCCCAGGTTGGAAGGTTTGGAGACAAAGCCAGAGAGGCAAGATTACATTGGTTTAGACATGTGCTGAGGAGGGATGCAGAGTATATTGGGAAAAGGATGCTAAGGATGAAGCTGCCAGGTAACAGGAAAAGAGGAAAATAGGTTTATGGATGTGGTGAGAGAGGACATGCAGGTGGATGGTGTGACAGAGCAATATGCAGAGGACAGGAAGAAATAGAAACAGTTCATCTGCTGTGGAGACCCCTAACGGGAGCAGCCGAAAGAAGAAGAAGATATATATCTATCTATATATATATATACTTCACCCCACTCTCACCCCAAAAGGGCCCACAACAATACCGAAAAATGTAGTGTCCCGGAAATCACAGATGCACAGGTGAAAACAGCCTTTTAAAAAGCCAAAAGCACAGCGTCAATGGGGCCAGATGGTGTCTCAGGCTGCTTCTTGCACGAACTACAGGACGAACTAACCCCCCATCTAAACACACTGTTCAACCTCAGCCTCTCCACAGGCCACGTGCCCATAGAATGGCGCACAGCAATGGTTATTCCATTCCACAAAGGAGGGGCCACAACTGACCCTGGTAACTATCGCCCATAAGCCTGACTAGCCTGGTCTGCAAGGCTATGGAGCACATCATCATGGAAGTTATTAACAAAGACATTGGGAACCTCCATACACTTGACCCCACCCAGTTCGGCTTTGTTAAGGGCAGATCATGCCTACTAAACCTGGTTGACTTCTTTGAAACAGTCACCAAGGCCATAGACAAGGGAAAGGTTGTTCACACAGCCTACCCTGGCCTCGCCAAGGCTTTCGACACCATTCCCCACTCGGCTATTACAGAAAAACTCACCAGCCCGAACATAAACCCCTATGTCATGAGATGGGATGCCAACTGGCTTACAGACAGAACTCACACGGTAAGAATAGCAGGCTGCAGGTTCGACTCTAAACCAGTCACAAGTGGTGTCCCACAAGACTCAGTCCTGGGACCCCTACTGTTTGGCATATACTTCTCATAAGTACAGGCAAACACAGGAGGACTATGGCTAACCAAGTTCGCCGATGACTGCAAACTGGGAGCCATAACTGACTCTCCGGCTGACACAGACATCTTCCAAAAGGGCCTTACTGAGATGGACACCTGGTGTCAAAGTCATGGCGTCAAGCTAAATGCCAAAAAATGCATAGTCATCCCATTTGGGAAAAGCAAAACACCCACGAATTATTACATAGGTGGCAGCCCCCTTAATACAGAAGAGGTGCTAAGAGATCTGGGGACCCAGGTAGATAGTAATTTCTCTTTTGACAATCATATTGCCAAAGTAGTTTGGAAATCCTTCTATGTGGCCCATCTAATTACTAACAGGTTCGTATCTAGAAATAAAGAGGTTATAGTGCCCCTCTACTCGTCACTCATCAGACCCATTATAGAGTACAATGCCCCATTTGGGATGTACCTCACAAGACACTTCCAGCAGCTGGAAAGACCACAAAAGTATCTCACCAAGAGGATTACTGGCCTCAAACATATGTCCTATGCAACCCGACTGGAAAAACTCTGGTTGTACTCAGTTGCATATCGCTTACTCAGAGGTGATCTCTGCCTGACTTACAAAGCCATGTTCAACTCAGAATTGATGGACATGATCCACCTAAAGAAATCCAAGTCACTGCGAGCCACTCGCTCTAGTGAGCTAAACCTCACCACAACAATAAATAGAACATGCTGGAGGGATAGATTTCTATCACAGAGACTCCCCATGCTTTGGAACAAAATTCCTAACTACATTAGGCAGAGCCTCTCACTAACACTCTTCAAGAGAAACCTTGACGAGTGGATGGGTAACAGAAAATACACCCCTGGGATCACTTCATTAGCTCTTCTTGACAGAGGCTCAGTTAATTAATCAATGGGGTGGCGAAAGCTGACACACTCTGGCTAGGCTTATAAATGCCCTCGGGCAGATAGCCTAGTACCTACCTATGAACCTATATTTCTTCGTAAATAAAACTTAACCAGAGAATAAGGCCTAGCTTTGTTTTCCAGGGTTGTCATGATATAAGCCCTACCCCAAAAATAAGCCCCAGTTAAGATTGCCAACAACACACGACGGACGTGTTGAATTATAAAATAATATTATTGACACCCGTTGACTGAGGTTATCATACTCTGCTCGCTATTTTCGGACCATTCAGACACCCAACTTCTTCTCTTTGCAGAAAGTCGTAAGATTCTTTCCCTGGGAGTCCTCCATGATTCTTACTGTAACCCTAATCATCACTCACACTTGACGGTTGAGATCCTTGGCCCATAAACATTGGCAGGTGTACTTTGATTGGTCAAAGTACAGACAACGCTCGTAAAGCACGCGCACTTGATAACGAACGGCTGTGGTTGTGTCTTCTTAACCGTCGCCATTTTGTGTTGCCACTCCGGTCTCGTCTTCAGTTAAGCCCTCCCCACACAAGATGAGTGCAAAAAGAAAGAACTATTCCATCGAGTACAAGAAAACAATTGTGGAGGGCTCCCAGGGAAAGAATCTGACGGCTTTCTGCAAAGAGAAGAAGTTAGATTTCCGAATGGTCCGAAAATGGCATGTAGCGTATGATAACCTCAGTCAACAGGCCGACAAGGAAAATGCTAAGAAGTGCAAATGTGGATCAGGTCGGCAACCATTATTTCCTGAGCTGGAAGACATCATCTTTGAATGGATTGCTAACAGGAAAGCAAAGGCTTTGGTTGTGCGCAGGGCTGATATTCAAGCATTTGCCCTTGCAATGGCACTACAGTTAGAAATATCCCCAGAGGAATTCAAAGCATCGCAACATTGGCTGGATGGCTTCCTTCAGCGATATGAACTGTCTCTAAGAAGACCAACAACACTGTTCAAGCTGGAAGATACTGAAGTTATTAAACATGCACTTGCATTCAAGTCCTTTGTTGATGGCATTGACGTTTCTAAATACCAACTCTCCAACATGATTGCTGTGGATGAAACTTCAGTGTTTATGGGCCAAGGATCTCAAACAACAATTAATCAGAGGGGTGCCTTGTGAATCTACATTCGCTTCACTGGTTATGAGAGTGCACGTGTTTTCTGTATTTTGACAATTCGTCTAGATGGAAAGAAAACCCCACCTCTAATCATTAGTAAGGGCAAGATAGATAAGACTGAACGTGTTTCAGGCATTTACATTCTTGAAACCAAAAAAGCCTGGTACACACAAGCAGTTATAAGGAAGTGGATTGATGTAATGCTGCCACTTGTTTTGCGAGGTGGCAAAAGAGGTCTGCTAGTCTGGGATTCAGCCAGCACTCATCACACAGACATGAAGAAATTCCTTGCACGGAGAAGAATAGGGCAAATAATGATTCCCACAGGTATGACTGCCTATCTCCAGACTCTTGATATCGCAATAAACAAGCCATTCAAGGACCATTTGTGCATGGAACTCAATGACTACATTGAAAATAGAATGGAGAGAAATCAGCATGGGAACTTTGTGAAGCCTAGCCTGAAAGAGGTCGTGACTTGGGTGAAAAATTCATGGGATAAAATCACTGACAGCTGTGTTGCCAATGCACTACGAGCAGGCTACTTGGACAAGCAGTGCTCATTTAAGGAAAGCTTTATTGCTAGCATGACAGATTGGGGCCAATTGTTCTACAGGAAATGGAGTCGTAAGAAATTCAGGCTGGAATTCGAGGGTTGGAGACTTATGACAGTGTTCCAGAAGAAGTTTACATGACTGTATTTGAATAACTTTTCCTTTATCGGGGTGACAGAATGGATTGCTTCTGCTTTCAGTTTTATTTCCCTCCTCCAATATACATGTATTGAGATTTTACTGCACTTTCTGTTAAGCATGAAATAATGCACTGTGAAAGCCAAGGTGTATATATTCTGAAGTTGAAATGTATGTTGCACTGTTTATATAGACTTCTCACACAACTGTTAACACGCTACTTAGAACTGTTGCCCAATAACAGAAAAGCACCAAATAAATGTCAATTTGTGTACATGAATAAATGTTGATTTTTGTACATGAATAAATGCCGATTTGTGTACATGAATAAATGTCGATTTTTGTACATGAATAAATTAATAAATATAGATTGTTGTACAGGGGTGTAAATAAGGCTTCCCCTAATGTATATTTTGGCAGGGGAAAGAGTATAAGAGCCGGTCTTATTTTCGGGGAAATACGGAGTATGTATGTATATATATATATATATATATATATATATATATATATATATACCCGACCTAATGTGCAAAGTGGGGAAAAGGGGTTGAGGATGGATGAATATATATGTGTATATATATATATATATATATATATATATATATATATATATATGTGTGTGTGTGTGTGTGTGTGTACACACACACATATTTATATATATATATATATATATATATATATATATATATATATATATATATATAAGCAGTATAGTCACACTCAGCGGAGCAAATGTTTCTTGGCCAAGTAAAGTTAATGCAATATAAATCCCAACAATTGTGACCCAGCAACAACCACGAACCAACACTATATCCAGTATTAAGAATAGCAGGAACAAACTCCGTTTAGATAAAAAATCAAGTAGTTTATTGCAGGTACTAGGTAAGCGCTTTCACTACAGCTTCTTCAGACCGTTACATTTTTAAAATCTTTGCATCACCTTATATATAGATCACATGTCTTATTCAATTATCTAATTAGTGTCTTAAAGTCAACTAGCTTTTTAGAACCTGACTAAATAACGTTCTCAACATAATAAATATTATAGAACAGATAGATTAATTTGCTAACTATGACACCTTCTATCAGAATATGCAGATACAAACACTATGTGTGTTTAAAAAATCTCTACAGTTCTTACTTATACAAAACGAAGTAAATGCGCATTTAAAAGCATCAATAATGTACATTTCTATAAACTTAAACGTCATATTATTCATGAAAACAGAAATGGGGAAAAAACACACCTACTCATACTATTAATGCTGTCAATACTATTATAAAACAAAACAATATTTAAAAACAAGACCTAACGGTCTAAGCTAATGGTATGTTAACAGCATACAATATGAAGTTATTACAATGATCCCTGTGTATTAAGGGTTTTTTCCCTAAATGTCATCCCACAATCTGAGATATAGTAGGCGATGAACCAAGATTTCAATACAAGAATAAATTCAATCTTAAAAGAATGTTGTGCCATCGGGGAATAAGTAATAGTCACGTGAACCATACAGGGACAACTCCTTGTGGGAAATGTAATTTCTGCATATATATAGAATCAGGGAGTGAGTTCATTCACCCAGACACAGGACAGGTTTTTAAATTTTATGTCAATGCAGATTGTAGTAGTACTCATGTGGTATATTTGACTAAATGTCATGAATGTTGTTCATTCTATATCGGGAAGACAAAGAGAGCCTTCCAGACTAGAATAAGAGAGCATCTCTATGCTATTAGAATAGGCCATAATAACAATGCATTAGCCAAACATTTTAAAACAAGTGGAGAGGAACACACATTTAGTTTTATGGTTATTGATACTATTATCCCTATGGTAAGGGAAGGTGACATTAAAAATGTCACGGAAAAAAGGGAGATCAATTGGATTTTGAAAATGAGAGCTGATAAGTGTAAAGGTCTCAACGAAAGAGCTTCACTGAGACCCATTCTTAAATCCAGGTGCTTAATTGCTAAATAGAAGTATAAAAGAAGTCACCCCAGATTGTGGGATGACATTTAGGAAAAAACCCTTAATACATAGGGATCATTGTAATAACTTCATATTGTATGCTGTTAACATACCGTTAGCTTAGACCGTTAGGTCTTGTTTTTAATATTGTTTTGTTTTATAATAGTATTAACAGCATTAATAGTATGAGTAGGTGTGTTTTTTCCATTTCAGTTATCATGAATAATATGACGTTTAAGTTTATAGAAATGTACATTACTGATGCTTTTAAATGCGCATTTACTTCATTTTGTATAAGTAAGAACTGTAGAGATTTTTTAAACACACGTAGTGTTTGTATCTGCATAGTCTGATAGAAGGTGTCATAGTTAGCAAATGAATCTATCTGTTCTATTGCGTCTTTCGGCTTTTCCCGGTTAGGGGTCGCCACAGCGGAACTCCGGTCCACTAATGATTGGCAGTTGATTTTTACATGCCGAGTTGCCATCCCTGATGCACAACCTTCAACGAAGGTACGCCCATTCACGCATGTCTCCACGCAGAAGACCCACGCTCTAGCTGAGAATCGAACCGGACAGCATCTTACTGGGAGGCGACAATGCACCACCACCGCGTAGATATTTATTATGTTGAGAACGTTATTTAGTCAGGTTCTAAAAAGCTAGTTGACTTTAAGACACTAATTAGATAATTGAATAAGACGTGATCTATATATAAGGTGATGCAAAGATTTTTTAAATGTAACGGTCTGAAGAAGCTGTAGTGTAAGCGCTTACCTGGTACCTGCAATAAACTACTTGATTTTTTTATCTAAACGGAGTTTGTTCCTGCTATTCTTAATACTGGATATAGTGTTGGTTCGTGGTTGTTGCTTGGTCACAATTGTTGGGATATATATATATATGTGTGTGTGTATATATATATATATATATATATATATATATATACAGGCAGTCCTCGAGTTAAGGACGAGATCCATTTTTTAGTCTGTTTTAAGTCAAATTTGTATGTAAGTTGAAACATATACATGGAATGTTCTATTGTACTGCAACACAGTACAGTACAGTACAGTAGAATGTTCCATACAGAAAGAAAATATGTTAAACTTACTTCTTTTTAAGCTTCACTTCACATTTTTGTACTACAGGCATCACCCATGAATGTTTCCCGTCTTTCCTGAACTTTCAGATCTCAGCCAGACCTCCTACTATTACCTAGACCCTAGTGAGCCACAATATCATTTGCCCATTTTACTGTACAGTACAGTAACTGCTTCAGTACTGTGTACTGTTCAAGACAGCAGTCTTGACCAATCAGATTGCCAACACATTGATCTCTTAACCAATCGGATCTCTTATTCTTCATGAAGGCGGAAGTAACTGCTCTGACAAGGGGTGCAAGCAGCTTCACAAATGGGGAAAAGGAAAGTAGAACAGAATTCTTCATTTTAAGGTACGATTTGCGCAACTTTAAAGCTTTTTATTTATTTCCAACATTGCAGCAGCCCGTTCTTATCTATGGGTTGTCCGCAAGTTGGATGCCTGTAACTGGTGGACTGCCTGTATACATATATATATATATATATATATATATATATATATATACATATATATATATATGTGCATCATATGTATGCGTGTATGTGTGGGTGTGTATGTGTGCTTGTGTGTGTATATCTATATATATGTATATATATATATATATATATATATGTACAACTTATCAGCAGTGGGTTACAGGAATCAACCTTTTTGAAGACCAGTAAGTCATAAGTTTGACAGTCAAACCTATGATCTTTAGACTTTCCTTACCATCCCTGCATATGCAAATGTTTGAAACTCCTGGCTACATGGGCACTTGCAATCTCTTGTTGCATCACTTGTTCCTCTGCACCCTTCAACCCTATCTGACTTTACTTGTGAGTCCAAAGGGTTAGTGTAGGGTATCATGATAGTTGCCTGCCACAACCATTGGACATATCAGGTACTCCTCCCATGAACCTAATTGGCTTTTCTGGGGAGGGGAGCTACCTTTCCTACCCACTTGGATGAAACAAGCAAAATGGAGATGGCTGCAGTAGAAACAAGCCCTTTACTCTTTCCAGCTTTCTGAAGAACATAGCCTTACTGAATGTGAAATTGCCTAAGCTAGGGAACACGAAGGAGGCAGAGGAAGGAAGTGTACTGATCTGCTATCAGTGCAGGCTGCTGCTGTAGATCTGGGCCATGCATATGAGGTTGTGATATGTGGTGGACATTAATGGGTATGATTGCTGGCTCCTTTATTTGCACCATGATGTGCTGCCACATCCTCACATTTCTGCTGTTGCCACTAAAACATTGGCAACTACTAAACATTATGTGTTAACAGTAGATCCCACATACTCGTGGAAGGAGTACAAGCCACTGTCCTCTCAGCCTTTCTCTCATAGTTGACCCTAATGGCAACCAAGGATTATTCTCTTTCCAAATCCCTTTTCAGTGCTTTCCACATTTTGTACATTATGATGTAATATTGTGTTTTTGGGGCATATGAAATTGTTCATACAGTTCTTGTTTGACATACAGTTGCCTGAAGATATTGAAAATAATCATTGTGCTGTGAATTGTCATAATATGTTTGTACTTAATGTGATTGCAGTCTGTTTATGAAAATATTAGCTTTTATTATCAAATTGAAATCGCTGCTTATTTTGTGCTGTTATTTACATAACATTTTTCTCTGTAGTGTCCATAATTGGGTTTATGTGCCTTGCAGGGAAACCTTGCTGCGAATACTGAAGTGTCATGGTTATGTTATTTGTTTTAACTCCAAAGACATGCTGAGAACAGTGTTTCATCATTATGGAAACTATATTTCCTGGAAACAAGGTAATAAGCACTGGATGAAAGTAATGGTTCAAAAAGGTGTTTTGTGATTGCAGACCAATTAAGGGACAGACATAAGCAGAAACTGAAATAAAAGCAATTTTTATCATATTTGATTGACAGTATACTCTTAATGCTTATTCTAAGTGATGAGCATATTGTTATAATTTATGCCATCCTAAAACTGCATAATGGGGCAATTATAGTTGTATACTAGGCTAACAACCACTGCTGTAACTTTTTAAATGTGACATTGTATTTCAAGGCATGAGTATGTGTAATTTTAATTTGTAACAATAAAGCAGCTGGTTTTATGCCCTATATGTTACCATCATGTGTTCTTATCTAAGATATGTATTTATTTATTGCATTTGTTTATTTTTTTACACAGTTCCCTACAAAACTATATCATTTTTACCCTTCCTTTTCCTTAGGTATCCTGCTAACACTGGCTTAGAACTGTTGAATAAAGGATTTCTTTTAGTAACTATCGAGAACGATACCGGCATGTTTTTTTTTTTGTTATGATAACTTATGATTTTGACAGTTGCAAGTTCCTAGAGTTTTATTATGTGGTGTCTAAATAACTATGCTTTAAGCATACTGGTTTTCTTTACATCAGATGTCCCTGTAAACTCTTACAACAAAATATCTGTAACCTGTGTCTATGGAATTTGTACCACAAGATTAGCATTTAAAGGGGGTTAACTTATAAACAAGTAATATGAAATACAGCAGTATTGCAGCATGATAATCATTAAACCATGAAGTATAAAGTGATAAGACCTTTCATTTATATGTTTTAATGATTGTCATGCATTAGTTTCCTTTTACTTAGTTGTATACAGTTTGACAGATGTAGCAGAGTTTGCTGCTGGTATTATATTTAAATGATATTGTGTCATTTCGTGTGTAATGGGGTTACACTGCAGCACCTTACAGTGCCTGCTCACTAATCGGAGTGTCCCAACTTGGAACCTCCATATTCAGCATATATTGACATATGTGAAAGAGACCCATATTTACCTGTTGCCTGTCATGAACCTAAGGAGACGTATGTGTGGGATTGTGATGTGATATGCTGCTGTTATGTCTTATACTTACTTTTAAGTACTTTCATTAAATGCTCACATTTTTAAACAATGACATACGTGTACATACATTAATAGAAAAGAATACAAACCATGTTAACATTTTCATTATTTTCATGCATTATACATATGCTTTCTTTTTAACAAACATATTTCACTCCAAAGGTAAATAAATTGCTCATTTCCTGCTTTTCTTTAAACCTCACTCCTCCTCTTTCTGAACATTATTCTGCACGAGCTGTTCCCACAAATTCCATTTATTTTGTCTGTAATTTGTTCATCCTTTGTTTAAAGAACCCAGCTCCAGTTGCTTTATTTCCTTTGCAATAATTGCTACTTCAATTGCAGTTGGTTTGGATATTGATTTCAATTATCTAGTATCTGCTTTCTGGACAGGTAATATCATTAAACTTAGTAAGGCCTTACTATGTCTGGGCAATGCATACCTGATGTCCCAGCTCAAAAGAATCCTTTCCTTAGTTAAACCATTTGCTCCTGCAACATTTCTGATAAAGTAACTTGTAAGGAACTTTTGAAATATGCCAACTTATTACCTTCCCAAAAACTTGTTCCCAATTACCTCTCTCTTTTCCATCACACCTCCAGCATTTGCTGTCTAATTGTTGAAAAATTCTTTGAAGTTTTCTTGGGGTATAAAAATATCCATGAGAACACTTCCAATCAAAAATCCTAAACCTTCTAGATTTGGTTGCACACTTGGGAGACATACAGGTGTCCTCACATTCTTCCTTTGTAAATTGACTTTTCATTCTCTTTTCCTAGTCTTTTCTAACCTTCTGTGATTTATTCTTATAGTTATCATTCACTATGTTATATGCCCTAACAATGATCCCTTTCAGCTTCTGTTCTAGACTCAACTTAAAGCTCTAGCTGAACTGGTCTTTCACTTAACACTTCCCTATCCATTTCTCTTTGTCTGTACTCTGTTATCAATCTCAAGAAGGAAAGACAGTCTCTAATCTGCAGTCCAAACTTCTGCTTGGCCTCATTCTATTCTGTTACCTTTCCCTCTCTAGTTATTTGCTCGTCTTATACTTGTACTTCTCACAGTTCTGAAATATGACCACAAAACATCTGGACAAAGCCAAAAGTAATGGGAGGACAAAGCCCCAAAAATAGGGACACATTTTAAATATTGCTCTCATAAACTTAGAAGCTGCTAGAATAAAAGGTGTTGTATTATGTATTTTTTGAAGGACATGAAATCTGAAACTCAAGTGCGTGTCATTATTTAGTGAATTATATTCTCTCTGATTTGTCTCAGAAATCCAGAAAGCCCCCAACTTTGTGAGGAACAGACCAAAAATATGAAGCACAAATCTGGGCATTCTGCAAAAATCTGGAAGCTGAATGTGACAGTAATTAGACTGCCTACCACAGGAGACATGGGCTTGTAGTCAGCCATGATCACTTCCTTTCACAAGTTCTGATATTTGTTTCAGATATATAAAGTCCAGTATCTGGAACATATGCTGAAGGCAAACTTCCCATTTTGTTGGCACACTGCTGGACCAGATGACACATTTGCTTATCAAGTACCTGCAGCTCATCCCATCCCTGCTGAGGCTGTAGCTGAGGATCATGTCTGCAGTGTGTATAGAAGTGCTGTGCCTGGAGAGCCTTGTATAGCACCTCAGAATCACTCACCTGGGTCATACCACCAGCCAGTAGATGGTGATAGAACCCTGTAATTACATTCTGGAAAGGTAGAGAGGAACTAGAAACTGCCAAAGGTGCACCAGACAGATCAAAATTAAATAGGCGTAGTTAAAACTTCCTGGTGAACCACCACAGCTAAAAACTTTGTTTATTTAAAAATAAAGACAAAACATAAAAGGTTTCCAATGAAAGAGAGCTCTAAATGATTAGCGCTTTCGGCTAGTCAGCCTTCTTCAGATCATATTATTGATTATCCTCCTCTTGCTGATCATGTTAAATGGTGAGTCTGGGTAGCATTGAGGTAGGAAGTATCTCATTTCCCATTTTGTTCATTGATGAATAATCAATGCTTGATGACAGTTTTGTCAATTTAGTTATGTAGTTGTATATTGTGCATATATACATACACAAACACACACACACACACACACACACACACACACACACACACACACACACACACACACATATATGAAATTATAGGTTCATAGGTTTATACTAGGCTATCTGCCCTAAGGCATTTATAAGCCTAGCCCAAATTATTGTGGCTTACGCCACCCCTTATATGAAAAAATACTGTGCCCATTAGTTTGTTGTGCCTCTGTCCAGCAGTGACCCAGAGATGATTCCCGGGGTAAACCTACGATCTCCCATCCACAGGTCTAGATTTCTCTTGAACAGAGTCAGCGAGGTGCTCTGCCTCACTTGGACCGGGATTTTATTCCACAGCATAGGGAGTCTCTGAGTGATAAATCTATCCCTCCAGCACGTCCTATTTATATCCGTGCTAAGGTTTAAGTCGCTTGCTCTAGTGGTTTTGGTGGATTTGGATTTTTGAGGTGGAGCATGTCCATTAATTCCGGGTTGGACATGGCCTTGTATGTCAGGCACATGTCACCTCTGAGCAGACGGTATGCGACTGAATAGAGCTGGAGTTTCTTCAATCTGGCAGCATATGACAGATTTTGGAGTCCCTTTATCCTTTTGGTGAGGAACTTTTGGGGTCTCTCCAATTGCTGCAGATGTCGGGTGAGATACATCCCGAATGGGGCATTGTACTCGATCATTGGTCTGATAAGTGAAGAGTACAGGGAACAATGACCTCACTAGATCTGGATGTGAATCCCTTCATGATCAGGTGGGCAATGTAGAAGGTCTTTCTAACCACTTTAGCAATGTGAGTGTCAAAAGAAAGGCCACTGTCAACCTGGGTCCCCAGGTCCCTGATAACCTCTTCTGTGCTTAGTGGATTGCCACCTATATGGTAGCTTGGGGTTACCTTGTTTTTCCCGAAGGGTATGACTATACATTTTTTGGCGTTTAACTTCAGGTCATAGCTCTGGCACCAGCTATCTGTTTCAGTGAGTCCCTTCTGAAGGATATCCGTGTCCGATGCACTTTCCACTATGGCGCCCAGTTTGCAGTCATCTGCAAACTTTGTCAGCCAAAGTCCTCCCATGTTCGCCTGTACTTCTGAGAAGTAGATGCCAAACAATAGGGGGCCAAGGACCGAGCCCTGTGGGACACCACTTGTGACCGGCTTGGAGTCTGACACAGCGCCAGCAACTCTAACCCTGTGGGTTCTGTCCTTAAGCCAGTTTGCAACCCATCTTGTGACATATGGGTTTACATTTAAGCTGGTAAGTTTTTCTACAATACCCGAGTGGTGTATTGTGTCGAAAGCCTTTGCAAGGTCAAGGTAGGCTGTATGGACTGCCTTTCCCTCATCAATGGCCTTGGTGACTATTTCGAAGAAGTCGACCAAGTTCAAAAGGCATGATCTTCCCTTGACAAAGCCAAACTGGGTCGGGTCCAATGTCTGCAAGTCCCCTATATCTTTGTTTATGAGCTCCATTATGATCCTCTCTATAGCTTTGCAGACCAGACTTGTTAAGCTTATGGGGCGGTAATTACCAGGGTCCGTAGAGGCGCCACCTTTGTGGAGTGGGACCACAGTTGCCGTACGCCACTCCTTGGGCACGTATCCTGTGGTAAGGCTGAGATTAAACAGCTGCTTTATGTGCGGGTTTAATTCCTCATTTAGCTCGTGTAGCACACAGCCGGGGACACCATCCGGTCCCATTGATGCTGTGTTTTTAGCTTTAGAGAGAGCAGCTTTCACCTGCGCATTTGAGATGTCCGGGAGGCTACACTCGGCTGGGATAGTTATCTCTCCTTTAGGATATATATTATAGAATACTTATATTTATGTATGTATGGAATATGTGGCATTATGGTGTGCAATAAATGGAATACCTGGTTCTTTTGCAAACAAAAAAACTGCATATATGCATAAAAAGTTGTGAAGCCTTGGGCCATCATTTTTTCCATTTATCTTTTTATGTATGCAGTGTGGCCGCGGTGGTGCAACGGTTAGCATTGTCGCCTCACAGCAAGAGGTTCTCCTGTTCGATTCTCGGCTGGAGCGCCTTCTGCATGGAGTCTGTATGTCCTCCCCGTGGTCGAGTGACGTCTAAAGACATGCAGGTAGGTTCATGCCTGAATGGGTGTGCCTTCTTTGAAGGTTGGGCGTCAGGCTGGCAACTTGGCACTGTAAAAATCCACTGCCAATCATTAGCGGACCGGAGTTCTGCTGTGGCGACCCCTAACCGGGAAAAGCCGAAAGACTTTATCTTTTTATAAATGCAGTTTTTTTGTTTGCAATATTTTCCATTAATTTGAGTGGGATAATTTAGTCTAGATGATCCATAGTAGGGATGCAGTACTGTACATATTTTTGTTTAGACAAACCTTGTGCTGGAGTAAATAGGTTTTGTGTATGGGAGAGGTGTAGCAGTCTTAATTTATGTTAGTTATCTTTGTATTTTCTTATTTTTGTATGTATGTATGTATGTTTGATTAGTTGAGGCAGTGTATAATGTCT
Organism: Protopterus annectens; assembly: GCF_019279795.1. Classification (NCBI taxonomy): domain Eukaryota; kingdom Metazoa; phylum Chordata; order Ceratodontiformes; family Protopteridae; genus Protopterus; species Protopterus annectens. The sequence continues at coordinate 1,425,706,005 of NC_056729.1, forward strand.
CATAGATTTAAAGTTTGTCATGGAGACAAACAGTGAGCTCTATGGCTTAATAAATTACGTATTTTTCCTTGTATTTTTAATCAGGATTTTTAAGTAGATTTTGTTTCATTTTCATCACTTTTTTATATGATTTCAGTGGGTTTAAAGTTTAGGTCGGGTGGAGGTCTGAATGGATGTGGTATTGTAATTGATGATGTGGACTGAGCTTCATGAGGCACCTTCGGTTGCTTAAATTTGTAAGCAGAGTTATTGTTTGGAAGTCTGTTTTTTGTTTGCTTCTGAGGATATTTCAGTTGTCTTTGTACTGTTAGTTTTTATATTTATTTATTTATTTGCTATTTTTTCCTGGTAACATAGTTTTGATGATTTCTTCAAAATGTATTTATATATATTTATTTTGGGAAATATTCTATTTACTTATTTTGCTTTATTTGGGAGTTATTGTGTTTTTGGGTTGTAGTAATTAGTATAAGCAGGATTTGTATTAATGAAATAGCTTGTTTATGTATATTACTGTAGGTATATTTTCATAGGTTCATAGGTAGGTACTAGGCTATTGGCCCTAGGCCTTATATAAGCCTAGCCAAAAAGGAACCGTGGCTTTTGCCACCCAAGAAAATTGTTTTCCTGTGCCCCTGTGGAGCAGATCCACAGAAGTGATCCCCGGGGTGAATTTCCTATCTCCCATCCAGTCATCAAGATTTTTCTTGAAGAGTGCTAATGAAGAGCTTTGTTTGATGTAGACAGGTAGTTTGTTCCAGAGTATGGGAAGTCTCTGAGACAGGAATCTATCCCTCCAGCATGTTCTGTTTATTTTGGTGACAAGGTTTAGATCCCTAGAGCGTGTAGCTCAGAGGGATTGGGATTTCTTTAAGTGGACCATGTCCAACAGCTCTGGGTTTGACATAGCTTTGTATGTTAGGCAGAGATTGCGCTTGAGTAGGCGATATGCGACGGAGTAAAGCTGGAGTTTTTTTGTGAAGGTCTGCGTAGGGCATCTGTTTTAGGCCAGTAATCCCCTTTGTGAGGTATTTCTGTGGCCTTTCTAGTTGTTGTAGATGTCTTGTGAAGTACATACCAAAAGGGGCGTTGTACTCTATAATAGGTCTAATGAGTGACAAGTAGAGGGGAACAATGACCTCTTTTTTCCAGGATGAGAAACCTTTTGTGATGAGGTGTGCCATGTTGAAGGATTTCCTGACTACTGTGGCAATGTGATTATCAAAGGAGAGACTACTGTCCACCTGTATCCCAAGGTCCCTTATCACACTTTCAATGTTAAGTAGACTACCGCTTATGTGGTAGTTCATGGGTACATAGGTTTACCAAAAGGGATGACAATGCACTTTTTGGCATTGAGCTTGAGGCCATGGCTTTGACACCAGGCATCTGTCTCAGTGAGGCTATTTTGTAGGATGTCCTTATCGTTAGGAGTTTCATTATGGCTCCTAGTTTGCAGTCATCTGCGAACTTCGTTAGCCAAAGACCTTCTGTGATAGCCTGTACTTCTGAGAAGTAGATACCAAACAGGAGAGGACCCAGGACTGAACCCTGTGGTACTCCACTTGTCATTGGTCTGAAGTCGGATTTGGAGTCTGCTACTTTCACAGTGTGGGTTCTGTCAGTGAGCCAGTTGGCAACCCATCTTGTGACATAGGGATTTATACCTAGTTTAGTGAGTTTATCTATAATTCCAGAGTGGGGGATGGTGTCAATAGCCTTGGCGAGATCTAGATAGGCTGTGTGAACCACCTTACCCTCATCTACGGCTTTGGTGACAGCTTCAAAGAAGTCTATCAGATTTAGGAGACATGATCTGCCCTTTACAAACCCGAACTGGGTGGGGTCTACAGTTTGGAGATTACCAATGTCTTTTTTTATAAGTTCCATGATGGCATGTTCCATAGCCTTTCAGACCAGGCTCGTCAGGCTAATGGGGTGGTAGTTCTCGGGGTCCGTGGTGGCTTCCCCTTTGAGGAGTGGGATAACCATCACTGTGCGCCATTCAGTGGGCACAAGGCCTGAGGTGAGGCTATGATTGAAATTGGTACTTAGGTGGAGTGCATTTCATTTTGTACTTCATGTAGAGTGCAGCCTGGGATGTTGTCAGGTCCCATGGATGCTGTGTTCTTGGCTTTGGAGATTGTGGTTTTTACCTGTGCAGCCATGATTGCAGGAGTTTTGCATTTTTTCCGGTATAAAGATGGGCCCTTTCGGGGGTGAGAGGGGAGGGGGGTAAAGTTAGCACTGAACCTATCTGCCAGGATGTTGGCAATATCAGTTGGTTCTGTATATTTAGTGCCATTGTGCTGTAACTCAGAGCAGATCTGAGTGTTACCATTGAGATTCTTGACATAGCTATAGAATGCTTTGTGGTTGTCTTTAGAATCAGTGGCGATTTTGTTTTTGTAACTAGCTTCGGAGGATTTTATGAGGAATCTCAGCTTTTTACTGAGGCTGACCAGGGAGTTCCCCCAATCATGGCATTGTTCTCTTTTTTGCAGCAATTTCTTTCTTCTGTTGTAGAGTTTGTTTATGGCAGGGGAACACCAGATTGGCTTCTTTTTTTAGAGGATAGCATCTTGGTTCTGTTAGGGATTGCACGATCCATGCACTTGTGTAAGTGCTTATAAAGTGCATTTGTGTAGGATTCAGCAGTCGTACCTTTATTGTCCATTTGCATGGGTGTTGTGAAGTTTGCCACTTCTGTCTTAAGAAGCGTGAAGTTGGCTTTGGAGAAATGTTTTACGGTGGTTTGGGGAGAGAAAGACATTACTGTTGTATGGAACTGGTTGTAGTAAAGATCCCCCTTTAACTCTTAGGACCAGATGCCTGTCTATGAGGACATCATTTTGTGGGATATTGTTAAATTTCAGTTTAGGGCTTGCTGAGAGAGAGATAGATTCAGATATCTTTAATTAGGGTATATACTAAACAAACTAAAATAGATTAGGATCTCTGTGTAACAATATGTAAGTGACTGATTTTCCTTTTGATAAATTCTGTAAAGGGCTTCAAGAAATTGAGGTGAGACTTTTGTGTTCTCCAAAGAGTAACCTGGAAGACACAGCTACAAACTAATATAGATCAGGAGGCTTAGCAGTAGTTGTGGATGCCACTGTGATATATAACCAGGTCTGGGATGTTTCAGGATTCTTGCCTGGAAATGCCTTAAATACTTTAATACCCAGATTAGACAAGTTGTCAGACATAGCTTGTAATTGTTGATGATGTCTGAATGAGCCAAAAAACAACCAGCCAGCACAATTAGAGAAATCCAGGACTTTATTCTTGAATGGAAGTTAAAGGCCGACAGGCTTCGGCCCAAAAAAAGCCTTTATCAATGCCAAAAAATCACCATATGTTCTTGCATCAGAGGCCTTATGGGATATATGCAAATCACCCTTTAAGGATATCAAGTGTTTCAGCTAAATGGCAATTCTGAATGTCCATGACTTTTTCTTTTACTTTCATTTTTAAGTTAATTTATGGACAACTTCAGGCCATTAAAGCCAAACCCCTCTAGCTTTGGACGTGCTTGTTTCTGCCTTCTTATGACATCATCAGCACAGCATAAGAGGAATTTTTGACCTTTGGAAACACAGGGTTGTCATACCATGCCATGAGGCCTCTGAAGCAAGAGGTTTAAGGTATCACACAGTTAGAAGTCTAGCTTTGCTAAATTTTTCTTTTTGTGTTTTTCAACCAGTTGGTTGTCTGTGTGACCTTTTTACTCTTTGTTTTTAGTTTGTTAGTTGGGATATTTTGTAGACACCCTAATGTTTATGGATATCAACTGAGTATGACAACCCTGTGTTTCCAAATTTCAAACATTCCTCTTATGCTGTGCTGATGATGTCATAAAAAGGCAGAAACATGCATGTCCACAGCTAGAGGGGTTTGGCTTTAATGGCTTGAAGTTGTCCATAAATAGACTTAAAAATGAAAGTAAAAGAAAAAGTCATGGAAATTCATAATTGCCATTTAGCTGAAACACCTGATATCCTTAAAGGTTGATTTGCATATATCCCATGAGGCCTCTGATGCAAGAGGTTTAAGGTGTCACACAGTTAGAAGTCTAGCTTTGCTATCTTTTTCTTTTTGTGTAAGGGTGGGACTGGAATAAAGTCCAAGCAATGTATGTCAGACCATTACTACATTTCTTAATGTCATTATTTAAAAAGGCAGTTAGAAAATGGAAATCTCCCAACTCTGAGTATTGTTCTGTCCTTAATGAATAGTCTGTGTAATTTAGAGCTTAGGTCATGATTTAGGAATGAGATGGAACTACATGATGATATCTGCCTCAGGTCTTTGTCATGATTTAGAATAACCAATATTATAACCTTTTTACAACTCTTTGGAGCCAGACCAGTACTCAGCACCTTATTTATTAACTTGATTATTTCCTGCTTTATCTGGCTTCATGTGACCTCATGAAGTTATAAGGGAATTTCGTGTTAGCCAGGTGTTTCCCCTTTTCTGCCCTTTCAACACTTCTTATTTTCTTCTATTGTCAATGGTTGAAGCAGATCACCTGCCTGCTGTGAGGTTAGCCTTTTCAGCCCCAGACCTCTCCCCAATTACCTAACATCCTCCTCTATATCAGAGCCATTTGGTTGTATCACACACACATACCAACATAGTATCTCACAAAACCTTCTAAAACACCCTCAAACGTCAGGAAAAACCCAAACCTAAAGAGTTCCATCACTCTCATAACCAGCAGTTCTACCCTCAATTGCCTCAGTATCAAAGCCAGTAAGTGCTAGGCAATAAGGTAGTCTTTAAACATAACTCATTTTTAGTGCCTCAGATCCAAGTTGGCATTCCGATCTATAATCTCCTCTATGTCTTCTTTAGTCTGGGCCACTTCTTTAACACCTCTGCAGCTGGAGTTGTGGCACTCAGAGACTGTACTACCAGGTGTGCAGACCTTTGCCTCTTTCCACACAGAATTTCTGTGCACCATTATGTCATCTCTCCAATAGGTTTTAAGCATTTCCTACATTTATATCCACATACAGTCCTGTCCAAGAATCTAAAAGCCCTCTGCACCAGTCGGTCCTCTTTGCAGTGAAAGGTACTGACCCATCAGTGTATATCTAGATTTTTACTTTCCCCTCAATTATTTGCTGCAAAGCTGGACAATTTTGAGACACAGTGCCAAGATACCCATACTTTTAATGAAATATTTGCTTTTTTATATATTTGCTAACCACAGACACACTTCATTCTTAACCCGGGCCCAAAAAAAGCACATACAGTATAACACTTTTTGAAACAAAATTTGTTAACAAACAGCAAATAATGCAGTTTTATGGAGAAATAAACTGACTATATAATTTACTGATTTATTTGTTTATTATTTTTTTAGAATTTGTTTGCTTGTATCATGGCACCTCATGACAAGAAATTCCCTGGTTCAGTTCTAGCTGGGGTGCCTACTGTGCAGAGTCTGCATGTCCTCCGTTTGTTTGCGTGAGTTTCCTCCAGTGCTCTGGTTTCATCCCACATTCCAAAAACAGTGTGAATGGATTGGATACTTTAAATTGGCCATTGGTGTGAGTGTGCGTGCGAGTGTATATGGAGTGGAAGAAGTGCCACGGCAAGGCCAGCCATCTGGTGGTTTAAACCTTGGCTTTAGATAATTGTCACCGTGGAAGTGACATCCTGAACCCATGTGCAAAAATGGATAAAAAAGGGGTTTTGGATAGATGGAGAGATTGTCCATCTTGGTATAAAATCCCCCTTTTCAGCCAAAGCTAGGGAGAAAAGCTTCAAATATAAATATATGTATAAAGGTAAACAAGTCAGATAAGAAAAAGTACAATGACAATTTAACAGAATGAATGCAAATATAACACAATAAAACATAAACATGTTTTTACAAAAGACAACAGAACATATCAATAGATAAAACATTTGTAAGCTGTGAATAAAATCATGTGTGTGTGTGTGTGTGTGTGTGTGTGTGTGTGTGTGTGTGTGTGTGTGTGTTTACTATCAAAATGATGACTGGAGATGTTCCACAGATGGAAAATAGAAAGACGGATGTTCGATTTTCCATGTTGCTGAATATCTCCATGCTCAAAAGTTCTTATCAGCGAATGCACAGTGCATTCACTGATATGAACTTGAAGTACTGCACAGAGATAGTGGTACAGTGCGGTTTGGGAAATTCATCCTATTCCTCACTGTAATGCGATCTCGGAGGTGGAATATATAGTTAGCGGGGGGTGTGGGGCGTGAAGCCCCCCACTGGGGAGTGAAGGGGGGTGCAGCCCCCCTGCAAAAATAGGATGTGAGGTATAGGAGTTTCATTTGCCTGGGCTCCTATATGGACATCACATGATGTGTTCGGAGACAATGTTGAATTTGCTGAATACGTTCAGCAGATTCGACATTGTGCCGTGTTATATATTTTTACTTTCATTTTTTTTTTTGGTGTTCCAAATGGGATTTATTTTTCCGTTCATTTTGATAGTAAACCATATATATATATATATATATATATATATATATATATATATATATATATATATATATATATATATATATATAGGTGCAAAGCATATTCAAATCAAAGAAAATGGAAGGAAAGAAAAGAAAACGTAATTTGTGAGAACAAGCGTTTAAAAAGTGAGGTTTGAGAAAAAAGGTATTAAGTAACATGTTGATGGAAGTGATAATTATGCAGCAGTATGCAGGAGGAGCAAGATAAGAAAAGAAGTTTGAGGGACAACACCAAGAAAACAGGTAGAGTTGTCAGCACAGAAAATGGTTGGGTCATGCATTGGATGTGGTAGAGGCTGAAATAGATGATTAGTAGATAAGCTGAGTGAGAGGAAAGTTGGGGGTGGTTGAGTAAGAGGATATGAGATTATTGTTTTGAAGAGATGGTCTAAGGTGCCATTATATGGTTTGGGGGTGGGTGGAGGAAGATACAGAAGGGATGATGTGTGAAAAGGAATGAAAGAAACTGGAAAGAAAAATCACAGTAGTAAAGCAGGACATATTTATTTATTTATTTTATTTATTGACTTTTGTTTACTGGGAAAGTCTAACTGGTACAGATGCACATTTTTCAGTGGAAGCCTGGGAGAAAAGCTCCAAGGTAACATATTTAATGCAATCAATATTTACATTAACAATTTTTATAATACAGTTTCAGTGAATACATAGCATAGTAGTCAGTATAATAAAATTTGTATTGATAGTCACAAACATTAATATTACTTGGATATTACTATACAGTATACAAGCTTTGTACTGAGAGTCTGCAGATACAATAGAGGTATATAAATTAGGTAGGAGTATTTTAAGAAATACATTAGAGTGAGGCATAAGATGGGATAAGCAGGTTTAAGCATTAATAGAAAAGTAGTGATGGAATGATAATTTGGTTGTGCTAATTAGAAGTAGGTGTAGTAGTTTACGTACTGCAACAACGTGAAGCTTTAGAAGCAGATAAACAGGTTAAGCAGTTTAGTGATTTAAATGGAGGTATAAGGAGTTGATGAAGGATGTTAGAAGAATCCTCTTTTTTTCAAACATCTTTATTAAATTTACACATATGAAAAAGGCAATCTTGCATTTATATAAATGAAAAACATACAAAATGATAACACTTTAGTTGCAAACAGTTTACATCACAGACACCATTGAAACAACTGTAGTTGTCAGCATTATGCATCACTTATAAACCATCCAGTCATTGTCAGTTAAACATTATATAGTTCATTCAAAACCTGCCTCTTAAACCTTGTTCTTGCTCTGCATATATTCTTCCCACAATTCCCATTTTTTCCTATGTAGTTTGCTCCTTCCCTTTTCTAAAGATCCCAATTCCAGTTGTTTTATCTCTGTCACTATATTCACTACTTCTAGTAAAGTTGGTCTAGACTTTGAGTTCCATTTTCTAGTAATTGCTTTTTTGGCAGCCACCAGAATTAGACTCAGCAAGTCTTTACTATTTCTAGGCAATTCCGATTCTGTAGCATAACTCAAAAATATCATCTCCCCAGTCAGTCCAGTCTGCTCACCCAGCATCTCCAACAGAGTGGTCCGCAGGAAATCCTAAAAGTCTGCCAGCTCATCATACTTAAAAAAAAACTTGTTCTCAGCCACCTCTTTCTTGCTCATCACACATCCAACATTTGATATCCACCTGAAGAAGAATTCTTTGGAGTCTACTGGGGGTATAAAAATACCTGTGTAAGCACTTCGGGGCAAAGATCCTAAATCTTCTAGACTTTGTTGCATATTTGGGAGATATACATATATCCCCCTATTGTATTTTTCTGAATTGCTTATCCAATCTATTTTCCCAATCCATTCTAACCTCCTCTGATTGATTCTTATAATTATCATGCAGTATTTTATATGCTTTACTAATTATTCCTTTTTTAATGGCAGCTTCTGTTCTAGATTCTGTTAAAAAATCTACCAGTCCTGGTCTTTCATTTAGGAGCCCCCGTTCCTTGCTCTTTGCTATACTCTGATATCAGTCGTTGATAGGGAAGGCAATCTCTGACCTGCAGTTCAAATACATTCTTGGCCTGTTCCCATTCTATTACCCTTCCCTTTCTGGTTATTTGCTCCCAATACCTTGTTTCCTTTGCCATTTTTCTCCAATAAATTCCAGCCCCTCTTGCCTATTATCTTTACCCCTGACCACAGTCAACCCTATCGGCAAAATCTCTTCTCCATTCTTGTGCTGGTTTGGTTCTTCGAATACTCCCTGCTATTTTATGAATATAATACTTTTTTTTAATTTCTCCAAGTCTTTTGGGTTTCTAATACCATGACGGGAATGGACCCCATTCCTAAGTCAAAGTATGTTTAAAGTTCATGAAATTAGTATTGTTTCAATCTTTGATGTCAGCCAGTAGTGCTCTTCGCAGCACCTGCAATGTGCACAGTAATGACTCCTTCTACAGTTTCTATGGAGTTACATGTATTGGTAACATATCTAAATACGATTGTAAATTATTTTTTATAAGAGCCATTGCTCCTACTACTGTTGGAATTGTCTGAGTATCTTTCTTCTACATTGCTCTCATTTCTGCCTGTAGATCCTAATATTGTATGACTTTGTGTCTCTCTGTATGCAAGACACTGTAGTCACTGTATGTGGGAATTTCAGTGATCAATGCTACTCTTGTCTTCTTTTCTTGGAGTACTATATCCGGTTTTCTAGCATCTATCTTTTGAACTGTTAGTAATGGATGATCCCATGTGATGCAGATTTCTTCATTTTCTATGATGCTTTGTGGCTCATTTTTCCAGTGTTTTTTGGCCACTTCAGTACCATGTTTGCACAATTCCCAGTGCAACAGTCTCACCACATTATTATGCCTTAAAGTACACAGTCCTTCTGCCATTAGTATATTGCAACCAGCAACGAGGTGTGCAACTGTTTCCAATTCAGTTTTACAAAACCCACATTTGTCTGTTTCTCCCACATGTCAGTGGACTTTATAAACAAACGTGTACGCAGACCACTATGTTGGGCCGCCAATATTAACCTTTCATCTCTTGGTTTGAATTCATCTCTCCTTAAACATTCCCATGTTAGTTCCTGATCAACATGAGGGTCTTCCAGAAGTTTTCTATACTTGCAACTATATTTATGCTTTTTCCACATTTCTTGCCTTCTGATCTGATCCTTTACCTTATATTTTTTTCTTTTGTTTTTTTGGCACATTCAGTTCCTGCCTGATTTTTATCTACTTCTGGTTTGATTTCCATTCCTGCTTGACACTAAGCTTCTGCTGATTAAGCAGAGAAGTCATCTTAGATTTATTCTCCTCATGTTTCAAAATTTTCACTACTTTTGGGTCTTGTGAGGTCAGCAGATATGTGTGGAGTCCCACAATTGCAGATACATATAATCAATTTCAAGGAGGCCCATCTCTCCTTTGGAACAGGTAATATATAATCTTGATATGCACTAAATTTTATAAATCATTTGGTGAGCATGAAGCATCCTTCTTGTTTTCCTATCTGATCTATCCAGCAAGTTTTGGGGCCAGTCAATCACTCCAAATCTCTAATTTAGGACAGGAAGAGCAAATTGGTTTATAGCTTTGATTTTGTTTCTAGATGTTAGTGCTGTTTTCAGGATTAATTTAAGTCTTCTGAAGTATTCCTTACTAAGTTTTATTTGCATTTGTTCATGTTTTATTGTTGATCCTTCATCAGTTCCCAAATATTTATACACTCCTCCTTGCTCAAGTTCTTCTATATCACATTCTTGTCCCAAACTGATGTTTTCCTGGTGTTTCAGTTTTCCTGCTTTAAAGGTTGCTTTTACACATTTATCAAGACCAAATGACATTCTAATATCATCTGAAAAAGTTTTGACAACTTGCAGTTGTGCTTTCAGTTTCTCATCTAATGAGCTATACAGTTTTAAATCGTAGACAAAGAGAAGGTGAGAAATCTTTTCACTTTGTTGTTTTCTAGGAGCCAGGATTCACCCTGCAATATCCTTCTTTGAATTTTTATCCCTGGGATAACAATTTGTCCTTTATCATGGCTTAATTCCAAAATGGTCTGCCACTGTTTCATGGTCACTGTAATGTTGTCGATCAGTGTGGGGTGTATCTTATACATTTTTAAGCACTCTTTTATCCATGAATGAGGGATACTATCAAATGCTTTTTTGTAGTCAATTCATGCCATACTTAGATTCTTCCCCTTTTTACAGTTCTCCCACTATGACTTTATTTAACAACAAATGATCCTTTGTTCCATATGACTTTCTTTTATTGCCCTTTTGACTACTGCCATAATTGAGTTTTCTTCTAAATGACTATAAACTCCGTCGGCATCAATTCCCTTGTATAGTTTATACGTTCTCAGAAGGCAAATTATCGGTCTATAATTTTTAGGGTCGTATGCAAGATCACTCTTAAGTAGGAGCATTGTTTTTCCTGTTGTTAGCCAGGTTGGTGTCTGTTCTGGGCGTGCATATAAATAGTTCTTATTCATGGCTAAATCTTCATGCAAAGATGCTAATACTTTTAACCAGAAGTTAGGTACTGCATCTGGGCCTGGGGTTTTCCAATTAGAGGCTTTTCTTAACTTTGTTTCTATCTCTCTAGCCATTACTTCATCCCATTTCATATCCTGTACCTTTAAACCTCTTATTCTTTCTTTTACTTCTTCTATCCATTTAGCATCTTTGTTATGTTCCACAGGATCTTCATAGAAACTTCTCCAAAATATATCCATTTCTTCTTTTGTTGGTGGTCTTTTAATTCCTTTTACCTTATTTCCCATTTTCTATAAAACCTTTTTGGGTTACCAATAAATTGCTTATTTTGCACTTTTCCTTTATATTTATCTTCCTAAGTATTTCTGCCTGTGCTGAAATTTTTAGTTTGTTATTTGCGATAGTGCATGATAGATCCTGGTCTGTTCTAATATTGCGCATTGCTTTTATCACATCTATCTTTCTTAGTATTTTTGTTGATCTATTCCCTCTTCTATAGTCTTCTAACAGTGACACTTCTTGTCTTAATTGATTCATAATTTTCTCTGTTTGATATTTCCGTGATGGTATTTGATTTCTCCCCTTCCTTTCCCTCACTACCCTGTGTTCTTGTGATAGAACTTTATCAGTTATTAATTTAGCTGCACAGTAATATATCATGTTTACTTCTGTTATATTACATGGATCTCTATGAACAATCCTAATTACTGTGTTCATTTGTTTTATCAGGCTTTATGGGTTTTATTAACCTTCTGCAGTCTATTTCTTTCATTGATCTTGATATATCTGTCCATGTTTATTAAATCAAGCAATTCTTCTCTTAGCTCATTTTCTTCCAAACTGAGGACACATCCCTTGTTTTCCAATTCCTGTGGACATTCTATAGAAGGTTCTATAACATCTTCCTGTGACACAGTCTCATCAATTTCATCCTGTGCCATCCGTTGCTCTGTCATGTGGGGACTCACTGGCCAATCACTCCTCAACATTGACTGCATCAGAGTTTCCACAGTTTTCTGTTCCTTCCCTTGCTGTCTAGCTTCAAGTGAACATTTATACTGGTTTCCTCTGGAAGGCTCCAAATTACCTTCATACAGCACCTGACCAATTGCTTCCTGTTCCACTGGTTTCCCTTTAATTTGGATATCCATTACTCTATCCTGTTGTGGTGCTTTCTGAATTAGATTGTCTTCACTAAATCCTTCACTTTGCAAGTACTCCATAACCTCAGTATCTATTTCTTTAACATCTCCATTACTAATCTCCTTTTCTACTTTTCCTCTTTGTCTTCTTATTTTTTGTATTGTAAAGTTTTCCATGTCCAGATTCCTTTGTCTGTATTTCTTTTCAACTATCTTTGGTGCTGCTCTTTTTGTATTGGTTAGTTTTGGTTTCTCCTCTGTATAAATATTACACCATATTAAATCTTTTTTTCTTTCCCATGTCCATATTTCTTCTTCAGATGTTTCCTGATCTTCCTGTTTATCCCTGCTTTGGGGACTCTCTCCATCCTGCTGTGATATAACCTGTGTTAGACCTTCTACATCAAATCCTTCACTTGCAGGCACTCCATAACTTCAACTTCTACTTTACTGATCTTCTTTTCTACATTACATCTTTGTGATATTACTTTTTTATTGTGAAATTTTCCATATCCGGATGCCTTTGCCTGTATTTCTTTTCAAATATCTTTGGGGCTGCCTTCTTTACATTGATTAATTTGGCTTTCTCCTTTGCATAAATATTGCACCATATCAAATCTCTCTTTCTTTCCCATATCCATATTTCTTGTTTTATAATTTTCAAATATCTCTTGGTTTTGTTTATATTTTCACACTTCCTCAGATGCTTCTTTTTCCAAACAGATCAAGGTTTCTTAATACTATGTATGAT